>NC_067409.1:18763522-19066552 GCF_009764475.1 Pristis pectinata | reverse complement strand
TCACCTGAACCGGATGGACTACACCCCAGGGTTCTGAAAGAGGTAGCAGAAGAGATTGTGGAGGCATTAGTAGTGATCTTTCAAGAATCACCAGAGCCAGGAACGGTTCCAGAGGACTGGAAAATCGCAAATGTCACTGCACTCTTTAAGAAGGGAGGGAGGCAAAAGACAGGAAATTATAGGCCAGTTAGCCTGACTTCAGTGATTGGTAAGATGTTAGAGTTCAGGGTGCTTGGAAGCTCAAGATAAAATAGGCTGAAGTCAGCATAGTTTCCTGAAGGGGGGATATTGCCTAACAAATCTGTTGGGATTCTTTGAGGAAGTAACAGGCAGGATAGACAGTCAGTGGATGGTTACTTGGATTTTCAGAAGGCCTTTGACACAGTGCTGCACATGAGGCTGCTAAACAAGATAGGAGCCCATGGTATTACAGGAAAGGTACTAGCATGGATAGAAGATTGGCTGACTGGCAGAAGGCAAAGAGTGGGAATAAAGGGGGCCTTTTCTGGTTGGCTACCAGTGACTCGTGGTTTTCTGCAGGGATCAGCGCTGGGTCCGCTACTTTTCACCTTATATGTTAATGATCTGGATGATGGAATTGAGGGCTTTGTGGCCAAGTTTGCGGATGATTCAAAGAAAGGTGGAGGGGCAGGTAGTGTTGAGGAATCAGGGAGTCTGCAGAAGGACAGATTGGGAAAATGGGCAAAGAAGTGGCAGATGGAATACAATGTAGGGAAGTGTACGGTCATGCAGTTTGGTAGAAGGGATTAAGCGTGGACTATTTTCTAAAGAGGGAGCAAATTCAGAAATCAGAGGTGCAAAAGGACTTGGGAGTCCTAGTGCAGAATTCCCTAAAGATGCAATGTTAGCATTCATTTCGGGAGGACGTGAATATAAAAGCAAGGATGTAACGCTGAGGCTTTAAAAGGTGTTGGTCAGACCACATTTGGAGTATTGTGAGCAGTTTTGGACCCCATATCTAAGGAAGGGTATGCTGGCATTGGAGGGGGTCCAGAGGAGGTTTACAAGAATGATCCCAGGAATGAAAGGCTTAATGTATGAGGAGCGTTTGATGATTCTGGGCCTATATTTGCTAGAGTTTAGTAGGATGAGAGGGGGGATCTCATTGAAACCTACCGAATATTGAAAGGCCTGGATAGAGTGGACGTGGAGTGGATGTTTCCAGTAGTGGGAGAGTCTAGGACCAGAGGGCACAGCCTCAGAATAGAAGGATGTCCCTTTAGAACAGAGATCAGGAGGAATTTCTTTAGCCAGATGGTGGTGAATCTGTGGAATTCATTGCCACAGGCGGCTGTGGAGGCCAAATCATTGGGCATATTTAAAGCGGAGGTTGATAGGTTCTTGATTAGTAAGGGCGTCAAAGGTTATGGGGAGAAGGCAAGAGAATGGGGTTGAGAGGGAACAATAAGTCAGCTATGATTGAGTGGGGGAGCAGACTCGAAGGGCCGAATGGCCTAACTCTGCTCCTATGTCTTATGGTCTTATAGAAGTTGATGCTGAAACACTTTTTTTCCTGGTGCAAATGTCCCATCCAGATATTTTCTGCTTTCTTTTCAGATTTGTATCATCTTCAATTCTTTACGTTAGTACATTTTTGTGTTCTTTAGTACTTGTAAAGTTGAGGGGAGATTTGATTGAAACTTTATTCAGGGAAACTGATGGGGGTAAATGGAGAGAAATATAGAGAGATTTTGAGGTAACTCCTGGAATTTTGTCCTCCTCTTCCCCTTAGCCTCTCATTTCAGTTGTATTGTAACATTTACACCTTTAACATATGCACATGGTGAAGGATGGCATCTCTGGAGGGGCGAGTTGGAGTCACATAAATAAAACGTCTTTTTTGTCTTGTCTTTGAAACTGTCCCACCTCAAAGAGGAAGATTTCTAATTAGCCTTTAATAGTGACAGCTACCCCATCGTATTTTCAGTTCCATTTTATAATGAGTATACAGCAAGGAGATTGTGTATGTGGACCTTATAGTGGTAAGACCTGAATTATTGATTCACAACTCACTGAACCTGAGATTTTCATCATACCTAAGAAATGATTTTCTGTGTTCATCCTCAGACTCTTTGTAATGCAACAATATTATTCGGCAAATGTTCTGTGAACAATCTTACCACCTGAATAATGCTATTTTAAGTCTACTTCAACAAATTAGATGTGGGTTTTATTGTTCTTCAACCAGTAGAATTCGTTTCCCTACATCCAGCTCATCAACTGCTCTTAATATTATGAAAATTTCAACTAACTCAACATGGCAGATTCCAGGGAACACAACATACTGTACTAATTTAAAGAACTGCAAATGTCGCAAGTCTGAAAAGGAATCAGAAAATATGTTGGCAGGATCATCATTTTTAGGAAAATTGACTTTTGGACTGTTGTGTTTTTTTTAAACTTTTAATCAAAGTGATTTCCAGATAACTACAAGAAATTGTGCTTTGAATTGTCTTTTTTTTGCTGTGTGAAACCCAAGCAAGTAGTTCAGTCAACTCCATTTTGGGTAATTAAAGTAATGAAGGCTTGTGTATGTTACAAGTTATGTGATCGTGAAGTTAGATTTTAATTCATAAAGATCAGTAGCTAGAGAAATGGCTCTTACCACAGAATACAAAAAAATTGTTACTGCAGCCCCAAATCTGTAAGTTCCAGAATCTGATTCAGTGAAAATATGCCAATATCTGAAAAGGCATTTTTACACTTTTCAAAATTAAGTTTAAAATGATCCTTTATCTCTGAGTTCATACTCTCCTCCTCATATATTTACAATCTTAAACATTATACATTTGAATGAAGTACAGGAAAATCATTTCATAATTTGTTGGTTGATACATTTATCAAGTATAATTGGAGATGAAAAAACAAGTATAGCTTTGAATTAGTTATTTAATGTAATCAATATGTATATACAATTAGTGGTTTTACTTGAGGATTGGCTTCATGCATAATAACTATAAAACACTGAAAGCAGGTCCATGGGTTACAAGAACACATTACCATTGCAGGGTCTCTCAATTAACTATTAACACTTGTTTGATTTCATGGAATAGACAAACTGTTGTGCCTTTATTTAAAAAAAAACACTTAGAGAATTATTTGTATTCAGGATATGAGAAAAAGCTGATGATGTTTTCTTTTTAGTAATACGGTGGCACATAGTACTGTTTTGTTCTCTTGGTAAGTGATAGCTCCAAAGGGAATAATGATTAATCTGAAGGTGTAAGAACTGTTTTGTTTACTGCTGCTCTGTTTCTCCCAATTGCTATAATTTTCATCTTAGTGTGACATAAGATTGTCTGGCCCATTAAATAAAGACCATTCAATTTTAGAAAGGTATAAAGCAGTTCAGCAGCCCTGAAGGAATTATAACTAAGTAATGGCATTTTGACTGTATGCATTATTGTTGTCCTAGTGGGAATGCTTTTAAATTTCTGGATCCCAAAACTGATTAGGTCCCTGTTATACTCAATGTCCATTTGTGATTGAATGGGGAGTATAATGGAAGGCCAGTCAACTGCTGACCCGATGAATGTAGAATTTTGCCTTAATGCATCAGAATTAAGCTGTCTGTATGAAACAAAGTTAACAAAGGAACAAAAGAATAGGGAGCCTATTCAACCTTTCCTTATATGCTAAAGCAGCAGTCCCAAGTACCACTTTGCTGTATTTCCTCTGTAGCAAGTATATCTCTTTTTGCCAACTCACAGACACCATGGGCTTTCCCGATTAGACTTTCTCCATGTTTCCAAATATGTTCTACATCTTCATGATGAATCTTACATTCATTCCATACATTTATTGAATATAAGAAGAGGAACATGATTATTGTCCTTTAAGCTTCTTTAATATAGAATTTGAATGCAATATACTAACAGTGCACAAAGGGCTCTCATTCTCAGTGCCTTCCTTAAATAAAAAAGCTGGAATGGTTCAAATAATCCTATGATGAAGGTTGATATTCGTTGGTTGGTTAGTTCCTAGACATAGGTTAAGCTGATGGGTTTGGTGAAGACGGAAGGACGGGAGGCTTGCTGAAATATAAACGCTAACACAGATCAGTTGCATTGAATGATTGGATTCTGGTCTCCAATGCAGGAACATCTGAGCTTCACTGTTGTGTGTTGTTCCAGATTCCAGCATCTGCAGAGTTTCTTGTGGTTCCAGCATCTGCAGAATATCTTGTGTCTTCACTTTTTCAGTAGTGTTTTTGGCATCTGATTGCTGCTACATTATCTCTTAAATATATGAAGTGGTCCTGCCTGAGTTAACTATGAATATGATGAATGTACCGGTGGTTTTGTACAGCGATATCAAACAACATATGATGGACATATGACTTGAAGCTTGCAAATTCTCGCCAAGACTGAATGGATTTGTGAATTTGACTGATTTAAGACAATTAAAGAAGACCAGGTTTCCCTGTTCCAATGCCTGAGGCTTTTCATTAAGTAATTTAGATTTTCCTCAGTTTCCCTGGTGTTTACTGCCAACCTCCCTCTTGGTGCTGGTTTCATTGGGGACTGCTTGAGTGAGGGTCTAACTCCCCTCCCCTCCCCTCCCCTCCCACCCACTTAACCCCCACATCCCCCAATGATTCCCAGCCCAAACATGTATCCAATCCCAGATCACCATCCCCCTGCCCACTACTACCTCACCTCACCTGCCACCTCTCCCAATCATATGGCCGCAGCACCCTTCCCCTGACTCCAGGCAAGACTCTCTGTTTAACCTTCTCCCCTGAGCAATCTGTAGCCTACCTGAGTTTTTCCAGAGCTGTTAGAGGAACGGTCATTCTGCAAGCTTCCTAGTGTATGGCCAATTCAAACTACATCATGCCTTGGATATCTCGCATGATGGATCTTTGAGACTGCAGATGAACCCTAGGTAATACTGGCATACAGCTCTCAATGCCCCTTAGCCCATGTGGAAGAATTTCTACCCTTTGTTCCAGGAAGATAATTAATTGAAACTTCATGCCATAAGTATACTTATGTAAAAGACTGCTCCTGTACGCACAGCCAGATGTACACCACTGAAAGTTAGAGAGGTGGCATCCACATGTGTACAGCACCCTGTAGTTTCAACATTGCAAGGCTGAAGCCTACGTATGTGGAGAGTTTGCAGTATATGTGTCCGCTTTTTCAAAACGTAATGATTTAAGCAAAGTTTTCACACATTCTGTTAACTCTGGCTGGTAAGTGGGATACTTTAATTGACCCGCAGGCAAATTTACATTTTCTCTTCAGTTTAACCAGACGTCAGTAAATATTAATGAGGCCTGAGATGGAAGTGGAGATTAGGGGAACATTTCTAGACAAAATATTATTTCTTGTAAACCCTGAAATGATTCGGTTGTGGTGAAGGACAGGCCTTGCTTTGTTTGGGATATTGTGTGTGATAGGCTATCGAGCCAGCAGCCTGAGAGTGCTTTACTAAACCCGCTGTCTCTGCCAGCATTGTCAAACAGGTGTCTTTTCTGCATTTCATTTGCCAAGACAGAATTGTGAATGGTCTAGTGAACCAAGAACCACATGGGATCTGATGAAAAATGTTCCTGTAGGGCACTGCCAAAAATACAAGCGATATGGTAAATAGCATACAAAAACCTTGTGACTTTATCAGAGTACTGTATCTGGAAGAGACTGCATCATGCTATTTTACTGAAGGGGTTTTATTCTTTCTGAGTCATCTGTCAGCCAAGTGATATTGAGTTTGGTCCTTGAGATGAGGGAACAATAATCTTTTGGAGATGATTGGTAGCAAAGAGTAGCCTTTGTGGTGAGTGAGGGATCCCTTGGGATCAAAGCAGATTGATAAAGGAGCTGCAGTCGAGAAAGACACTCAGTTAATTTTATGAAGAAGCCAGAAGTAACATGTCACGAGGTCGTTATTATTTGCTGTCTGAACAAATTAATCACGTTATTGCTGGCCAAAATGCAGCTCTTGAATTTGTTATAAAAAATGTAATATTTACCAAGGCTTTTCTGCTAACACTTTAGGGAACAATGCAAAATAGGAAATAGAATAAGAATAAAAAATATTTTTATTTTGTATTTTAATATACTCAAACTTCTTCATTCCACTGCCATCAAACTTCTTCATTCCACTGCCAACAAAGATTTGTGCTCTAACCAATCCTATTTCAATGTAAATTAAAATGTAATTGAAACAAAAAAAACAGAAGACTGGAAGAACACGGTGGGTCAGACAACACTAGCACATAGAACACTACAGCACAGTACAGACCCTTCGGCCCACAATGTTGTGCCGACATTTTATCATGCTCTAAGATCTATCTTACCCTTCCCTCCCACATAGCCCCCTATTTTTCTATCAGGAGGCAAAAGGTGTAAGTTGGCATTTCGGGTCGAGACCCTGTATCAGGACTGTTCCAGATTCCAGCATCTGCTGTCTCCTTTGTCTTCAGAATGTAATTGAAATTTGGGAACTTCATGCAAGTTGCATGATATCTGCACCTGGTGCACGGAGATATGTGTGGTGGTGTCCAGCAGTGTGCAGCACACATCTGGATGCCAGCTCTGTAATTTCCAATGGTGCACATCTGGCTGTTCGTACAGAAAGCGGCTTCCATATCACCTGTGGGCCTACTTCCATGTGGCTTGAAAGGGGCCCATCGAAGTAGGTCACAGGCCAGCACAAGGAACCTAAAGAGTATCTTATTTCCTTAGAACATTGAAGTTGGTCATTTATCCCATCAAATCTGTGCTGCCTATCACAGGCATCCCAATAATCCCATTCCTCCCCTTGTTTCCCTGTAAACTATTCTCTCTCATATGTCCAATAACTCCCCATCCACCTCCACTAGGTGTAATTTGCAGCGATCAATTGACCTACCAACCTGTATATCTTTGGGCTGTGGGAGGAAACCAGAGCAGCCATGGGGAAACCCACATGGTCGTAGAGAGAACATCCAGATTCCAGGGGTGGGTATCTGTCCACCTTTCAGGTTCACTCCTGGGTGCCTGTCCCTTCAAACAACTACCTGTCCTCTCCCACCCCCGTCCTCCTGATCCATCTCCACCGACCGATGACCTGATCCACCAGCTTGAAACCAAAGCTGCAGGCCAATAGCCAAATTGAGATGCACTTGCCAGTAGGAAGCATAAACCGCGATCAGGAGACCATACTGACTTTTGCCTCCTGGCCAGGGACGCTTGATCCCAATTCTTGCATTCACCAACACTCATTTGTCGGAGATTTGCTAACTCAACATAGGCTAATGATTTAACTTGGAAACCTTCATGTCTAATGTTGCAAGTGCTGTTGTTATCCTATTCTTATAATGTAACAAAGATTAATCAGAGTATACTTGCTGTTGTCTCTGGTTTAGACTCTATTTTGCAACATCGACATTTTTTCATCAAGTAATATTGAAACCCCTGGAAGCATAGTGGTTAAATTACTGGAGTGTAAAGAGTGGCATGGACTTCTGGACAACAGATATGAATTTGGCAAGCAGCAATGAAGTTTAAGTTCAAGTGTGGGTCCTCCCTAGGTTACGGCAGGGTTCCGATCCTGTGAACTGTTTGTAACTTGAACAGCTCGCATCGGAAGCGTGACCGTGAACTGATTTCCGAGGCGGCAGAAAACGCCAGCAAATCCATCCTGCCGATCTCCTGAACGCTCACTCGTTTGTACAGATAGCATTTGTAACCTGTGGAGGTCCTGTAGTTATGTATATTTGGAATGAAATGTCAGTATCAGTAATGGTGATCATGTTCTTCAGCAAAACAAGTCTGCTGTGTTATCCAGTCTCGCCTATTAGTGACTCACAGTAATGTAGTTGACTCTTAACTCTCCCCTGAAATGGCCTGGCTTTCCAGTCAGCCCAAGGGCAATTAAAGACCAGCATTAAATGTTGTCCCTGCCCAGGACATTGACATCCTGTGAATAAATTAACATAAAAAAAACCCTAACAAAATTCTGATCTCTTTTGGTCTTGCGGGTTTCTAATTCTGATGTCCTGCAGGGAGATGTCAGCAGGAGGCTGACCCTGCAGGCGGTGGATTGTACAGGAGCACAGGCAAAAGCTCTCAGTCTGTGCCTGATCACTGGGGATAATCTGTCAGCAAATGATGACACGCTACATGTGAAAGAGTCTGAGCGGAGAAAGATACAGTCCTTAGAAGCAAGTGAAAGCACAGACACTTAGCAAATGTGACCTTTCCTTAGAAAAATGTCATTTATTTCTGATGGCTTGACAAATTGGGGCTGTCTGGTCTTTAACAGGATGTCATTGAATCTGCACTGAAGGCAACGTACTTAAAATGCCATTTTGAATCACACGAAAGGAAATCTTTTGACCCTTGTGTTTTGTTTTCCTGTTGTTCTTCATCTGGAGCTGCCTGCCATAATCTTCCTTTTCAATTATTTATCCCGTTCCCTTTTAGATGATGATGCAGTGTTAAGAACAGGGGTAGATGCTGGCCTTGTCAATGACATTTCAAAAGATGAATTTGTGTATATATATTAAAATAAAGTTTAGTAATCCAGTTCTAATAAGCTTCTACAAAAAAAATCTTGATTTTGTTTTCTTGCTATTTGATAATCCTTAATCTTTGTTCTTTTGTTATCAAAAAAGCAAAAACAAATTTTGTTACTGAATGAAAATCTTTTGTAATCTCACATCTTTGTTAAAGTAGTCTTAAGTTGTTTTTTTCCAGAAAAATAGCCCCTGATATTTATGATTTTATCAGGGCAATAACCTCTTCTTTGAACTGTTCTAGTGAATTGCTTTACTATTTTCATGCTGGTAATATCCTTGGTTAAACGAAGTGCTCAAAATCACCAATAGAAAGCAGATTTGAAGGATATACAGTAGTATCATACTGTACAGAAGAAAGTCATTCAGCGCATTGAGTCTATTTTGGCTCCCCGTTGTGCAATTGCATGGGTCCATGTCCCCACTCTTTCTCCATAGTCCTGCGAATTACTATGTACTGCCTATCCAAATCTCCTTTGAAACCTCTGACACTGTTTCTATCATTCCTAGAGGCAGTGTATTTTAAAATCATCATTACTGTCTGAGTAAAACATTTTCCTCACATCCTCCTTGTATCTTTTACCTGAAATGTTAGATCCATTTCCCCTGTTCCTTGAACCATTTGTTAAAGGGAAACCCCTCTGCTTACTTCATCTAAACCAGTAATGGTCTTGTACACCTCCATCAAATCTCCTCTCAACCTTCTTTGCCCCAGGGAGAAGTGTACCCAGGACAATAGAACACACTGTGTGTCAGTCCTTGGTCCAAGTCTCCAATCACTTATTCCACTTGTGCATGGCTCTTGTAAATTCTTTGTAAGATATGTGACAATCAGACCAGGTAACTGTTGGTCCAGCAGGTTGAGATCAGTACAGTTAAATATATTTGGGAAGATCTTTAATGATGCATGTGTAAAATCTTGGCTAAATGAATTAGATTTGACTAACATGCCTTTACTAAAGGAAGCTCAAATCATATAAATAGATTTAAATTTTTTTTGAAGTAGTCATGAAGCTCATGGATAGGAAAACCTAGTAGACACTGTTTATTTTGACTATAAACAGCTTTTAATAAAGTGGGATTGATGGAGAGGGAGAGAAAAGTACCACTTTGTCTCAAAGGCAGGGGAGAGGAAGGACACCAATATGAACTGAGAAGGTTAGAATAAAAAAATTAGTGCACCTCTAGAAACAGCTCCAAAAGCGGTAGAGTGCCTTTGTAGCATTGGAGGCAGTCCAAAAGAGATTCACTGGCTAAGTCCTGAGAGGAGAGGACTGTCACAAGAGGTTGGGTCTGTATTCTTTTGAGCTGAGAAGAATGAGCAGCAATCTTCTTGGAAGAGATAAGATCCTAAGTGGGCATGACGGGATAGATGTCAAGATGTTTTCACTCGTGAGAGAATTTCGTTTGAGGGGATATAGTTTCAAGATAAGGGGCTGGTCATTTAAACCCGAGGTATGTAGAAATCTCTTCTGACAGAGGATGGTGGATCTCTGGAATTCTCTGCCGCAGAGAATTGTGGAGGCTTGATCATTAGAGGTATTTAAAGTGGAGCTCAGTAAGTTTTTGAAAGTTCTGGGAATTGAGGGCTATAGGGGTTTGAGCACAGAGGAGGAGTTGAGGCATGAGGTAGATCAGCCACTATCATATTGAATTGGGGCAGGCTTGAGGAGTCAGGTGGCCTACTCCTGTTCCTATTGTATTCCTATGTCTGTGTAAGGCACTGCTGAGCAGATGAAGATGGAATATTGACAGCTGAGAACTTTTGATTAGGTGATAGTCTGGTTGATCTAAATCCTAAATCACTCTTTTTTAATTGTGTGTGTATTCTAGACCCTCCATCCTTCTTGAATCTGAAATACTCCCTTAAACGACTCCTGTCACTTTTGATTTAATTCTTAAGGCCCCAATCTTCCACTAGCAAATTTTCTTTCCTCATAGCTTGCAGTGTTTTGTTTTCAGAAGATGGTTTGCTTATCATTTCAGACATAAGAAAGTGTATTGCTGCTTGGTGACTGAAGCAAAGGCTGGCTTAAGCAGTGCTGTGATTGGATTGCCTGCCCTTGTCTGCTCTCACATTGGTCTAGGTAATGATGGTGGAGCTTGTTCTCAAGGGAATATGCTAAATATAAATTTGTCTGAGTTGTGATGCTTTGAAAAGCATCCAACGTAGCCTATTAATTAGCTATCAAGAAAAAACAGAATGGTGTTTTCAGCAGAATATGTAAGATATCAGTTGCCTGATGTTTACAGTCAGAACCAAACCAGGCTAAAAAACAAAATTTAGGTATTGTTACTCTTGTTCATTAGATCTTTGTAGTACTTGTGTAATGAATGCCCTTTTTTGGCTAATTTGATATGAAGGGTGAATTCCATCTATAATCGATGGTTTCTGTACAGTTCTGAGAGCGGTGGAGGTTCTTTTGTAAGGGGGATAGTGAGCAGATCAGTGTGGAAATAAAGCAATAATTGATCCTTCAATGGCAGTGAACATTGCAGTTGTCATCAGACCTTTTCACTCATTGCACTCTTGAGAAAAGCCATTTGGCCCATTGAGACCATACTGGCTCAATGGAAGAGCAATCCACCTTGTCCCACTCCCCAACCCTTAGTGCATAGCTTGGCAAACACTTTCCCTTTAAGTACGTATCGAGGTTAGAAATGTCACAAGAAGTGCTTTTATGCAAACTGTTATTTGAATGTGAGATTATTTATAGCAAATACTACTGAAACTGAGTTAATTGCAGAAATGGAAAACATTACTTTGGAAAAGCAATGCCAGCTCTGGCACAGTGTACCGAATGGCCTCTCCTTGTACTTAAACTGTGTGCGATGCAACAGAACAAGAAATAATTACCCGTTCAAATCACAATGCACGTTGCTTTTTAAAATGCACACGGATGTTTTTGCTCTTCCCTCCTCAGGGTTGAAGCAACGATTTTCACTTTATGGTCTACTTTCAGTAATTTGATAATGTGTAAGATACATAATTCAAGGAGAACCATTTCCACTTGTATCAAAAGTGTTGACTTTTCTGCACTGTTTCAGATAATGCATTTTGGTTGACATAAAAATTGCTTAAAAGGACCCATACCATTTAAAAATACAACAATTCCTATTTTTGAGTATGAATGATTTAAGAGAGTGAATTCTAAAGTTCAGGTCAAGTGAGTGTACTGCATAAACACTGAAACAATTTTCTTTTCTCGGGGTGGTGTCTGCTGCTCTGCAACCAGCTCTGGTGACCAGAAAGTGGGTTCACTTATTTATTCGTTCATGGCACATGGGTGCTTTGGTTAGGCCATAACTAATGGCCCCTGAACTGGCGATAAGTCAGTTCCATGAGAATCAATCACAGTGCTGTGGGTCTTGGTCCAGCAGCAGACAGCAACTTTCCTCCGAAACATTATTAGGGAACCACCAGTCCAGGACTCTGGGTACTAGTGCAGTCACTAGTGCAGACCACGGCAGGCACGGTAGTGTGACGACAGGCACGGTAGTGTAGCGGTTAGCGTAACACTATTACAGCGCCAGCGACCCAGGTTCAATTCCGGCCACTGTCTGTAAGGGGTTTGTACATTCTCCCCGTGACTGCGTGGGTTTCCTCCGGGTGCTCCGGTTTCCTCCCACATTCCAAAGACGTACGGGTTAGGAAGTTGTGGGCATGCTATGTTGGTGTCGGAAGCGTGGTGACACTTGCGGGCTGCCCCCTGAACACTCTACGCAAAAAGATGCATTTCACTGTGTGTTTCGATGTACGTGTGACTAATAAAGAGATCTTATCTACCATATTCCTCTCAGCTCATGCTCTAACAATGAATAGTGGTGGTGCTGGGATTACTGCAGGAGTGATACCCTTACAAATGTGATGTTAAATATCTTCTTAATAAAATCATTGTGGTTTTTGTGGCGAGCTATAATGCAAATTGTATCTTTTCTTGTTTAGATCATTTTTTAAAAAAAGATTATTGTCTTTTTTACTTCCACATTGATAAAAAAGAAATGCTTGTTATTCAATAGTTTTGATCTGTAAAATTTTGAAAGCTTTAAGCTGAAGAGTTTTTATTAAACTACTCCATCACTTGAGGCCTAGTCTTCATTTGCAGCTCACTGTATTTTGTTTGATGGATGTATTATCCAGGCTTCTGCTCACTGTTAACCTGCCTACTCTTACAGCTACTAACAGATCTACTATGAGCTTCCAGCATTTTGTTTTCATTTCAGTTTGCCATATTTTAATATTAAATTAACACATTTCTTACATCTGTGGGTTACTATATTATTGCATCAAAATAACCTCACAGAACCATAAAAGTTAAGTGTGGCTGTGCTAAAAATAAGTGGGATGAGTGCAGCCAATGGGCCAGATTGTTTACTGGATGGTTTTAACTTTAAAAAGAAACTTGCAATAACTTGGTGTGATCTCTATTTTTATGTCACTCTGCATGTAGAATTGCAAATAATTTTGCTGACACACTTGTAATTATGTTGCAGTAGTATATTTTCCCACATAGTTAAGCAATTTTTATATAATAATTAACTGTTGCAAACTGAAATTAAAGCAAAATATTGGAAGCCCATATTAATGGTAATAAGAAAAGGTAAATTAACATTTTGAGCAGAATTTCTTTGTGAGACCTGATCAGACTAAATAGGGTTTTACTCACAATGTTAACCAATTATTTTTGTTCTCCATTTTCTGATGCTGATGGAAGTGCCTTCTATTTATAGAACTTCCATCTTTATTAAATTGAAATGATTGGACTTGGTAGGTAATTCATTCTGACAGCAATTACAAGCCCATAGCCAATGCATAATTCATTGTTGATTGCTTTGATGAAAGTGCCTGTGTTATTCTGCTGGTGCCCAGCCAGCATGGATTTAAGCCGTGAATCCTTGACCAGTCCCACTGAAACAAATTGCACCAGGTTTTATCCAGAAAAATGATCACTTACGTGGCTAAGGATTTCAGAAGTCTGCGACCCAGCATGCCCTGATTTGGTACAATGTGCCAGAGCAACTGTTGTGATGGCAACGTATCCCGCCTTGGTACAGAAATTTATTCTGCAACCTCCCATTTAATAATGGCTTTTTTTCTTTCATTTGCAGGAGACATCACACAGAAAGGGTATGAAAAGAAGAAATCAAAACTACTTGGAGCTTACCTGCCACAGCCTCCAGGTATGTTACCTACAGAAAAAGCATAGCTGCTTAAACGGCAAACCAAAATGAAATATAAAAAAATAGTAACTTGCCTAATTATCACAGGTTGAATTTGCAAAGGTCTCAAATTCAAACTGGGAGATGTGCATGCTGTAATTTTAAAAGTAGATTTTCAGCTTGTTTGAATTATAAAATGAATTTAAATGACTTGAGATTGTTATTTATATCAGTACTCTTCAGTCATTAAATACATTGAGCATTGTGAATTAATAGAAAATGTTTAGTAATGAGCAGCCTACAGCAAAGTCTAAGCCATTTATTATTTGAGCATTCGAGCACAGTGTAAGAAAAAGGAACAAGAGTAGACCATTTGACCCATCGTGCCTCTTATAGAGTCATAGTGTAATACAACACGGAAACAGGCTATTTGGCCCAACTCGTCCATGTTGATCAAGATGCCCATCTAAGCTAGTCCCATTTGCCTGCGTTCGACCCATATCCCTCTGAGCCTTTCCTATCCATGTACCTGTCCAGGTGTCTTTTAAATGTTGTTATTCGACTTGCCTCGACCACTTCCTCTGGCAGCTCATTCCTTATCTGCATGAAGAAGTTGCCCCTCAGGTCCCTTTTAAAACTTTTCCCCCTCACCTTAAACATATGTCCTCTGGTACTTGGTTCCCTTTCCCTGGGTTAAAGACCATGTACATTCACCCTATCTATGACCCTCATGATTTTATACACCCTATAAGGTCACGCATCAGTCTCCTATGCTCCAATGAGTGAAGTCCAAGCCTGCCCAACCTCTCCCTCTCATTCAGGCGCTCAAGTCCTTGCAACATTCTCGTAAATCTTCTTTGCACTCTTTCCGGCTTGATGATGTCTTTCCTATAACAGGGGAACCAAAACTGTGCACAATACTCCAGGTGCAGCCCCACCAACATCTTGTACAACTGCAACATAACATCCCAACTCCTATACTCAGTCCTTTGATTACTGTGCCAAACACCTTCTTCACCACCCTGTGTACCTGTGATGCCACTTTCAAGGAACTACGTACTTGTCCTCGAAGGTCTCTCTGTTCCACAACACTCTCAGGGCCCTCCCGTTCACTGTGACATTCCTACCCTGGTTTGATTTCCCAAAATGCAACACCTCTGGATTCAACGCGATTTGCCATTCCTCTGCCCATTTACCTAGCTGATCAAGATCTTCCTGTAAAGATTTTTGGAAACCTTCTTCACTGTCTACGATACCACCTATTTTAGTGGTTCTGCCATTCAGTATGATTGTGGCTGAACTTCTACCTTAGTGCCCCGTTCCTGCAGTGCCTACAGCTCTTCATTCCTTTCATATCTAAAAATCCAAGAGCACCTTGTGGTTTTGACTAACATATTATTGGTCATGACAGAATCATAGTGAAGATAAAAGGTGAGCTTTTATTGGCTCATTGATATGGTTGTGGTATTTTGCAGAATTTTTAAGATTTAACAATGGCAGAAATAATAAGTCTTATGTTCATTTCTGGTTTTGCAATTCGTCTGATAATGAAGTTGCACAGGTCAGTCTGTGGCAGGATAAGGATAACACTATTACCTTTGCACCAATAAAGTGCCGGGGCTACAAAGAGGAGATTTTTGTTACCTCTTTAAGGCATTCAAAGACATCCCCATTGTCAAGCACTCCATTATCAGTGCTTACCACATCACTGACCTAAACCAAAGTGGACCAGCCATCTTGCTACAAGCACCAAATGAAAGTTAGGGACTTGTGCAAATGTCTTTCCATCTGAATCTTTAAAGCCTATGTAGCATGAACAAGGTTCAAACTCAGTGTGCAATAGAAAATCCACAACTTATCTGGTTAAGTGCACCTATGTAACATTCCAAGATGCAGTAGTTTGCATGATCTACTGGCTGCATTTGGGGAATTCACAATGGGTTAGTTTAACAGCAGCATCCTCCCTTATGACCTCTATCGCCAAGGGAATCAGAGCAGCATTGTTGTGGAAGCACAATTATTTCCAGCATCTCACCTGCCATGGTCTCATCCACAAAAACCTGGCATTTCAAGGAGAAGGCTCACAATCTCCCATCCTTGGAGCACCAAGGATGGGCAGAACAGGTACCTTATCATTATTAGTGCATTCCCAAAAAAACGTGATAAACAGATTTGTTGGATTTGCAAATTACTTTTGTAAATCTTTTTCTCCCTTTGTTTCTGATTTGTAGAGATGGTCCTCCTTCAAGGTGAAGCATCGTAGTTCAGTTCCTTTGCTGGGACAGTGATCTTCCTTGCATGACACACAGAGAACATCAGCACTCTGTACTCAGCATCAGCACTCAGCCTACTTTTCACCAATAGTATTATGTGTGAGATTCAGAGCTGTTTTGAACCTAGAATACATAATTTAAAATAGAATTTACAATACATAAGCAAGCAGTTAACCCAAATGAATTTGTTCATATTCCTTGTCTCACTTTCTTTCACCCAACCCCATCCCCGTAAACAACTTCTTTCCTGTCTGAAGTAGTTATTCTGCTTCCTCTTAAAGCAAATAATAGTTTGCCTCAACTATTCCACATGGAAGCATGTTCCACATTCCCAATATTTCTATTGATTTTCTGTGTCTGCGTCAGCTACAGTCATTTAATAATGAAAATAATTCTTTCTGAATTTTATTGGTTTTTGAAGATGCTGAATTTCTGACAGTGATTGATCTCACAATATGAGTTGTGTACCTGACACTGCTGACCTTTACCTTGCACACTTGAGATTATTGACTATTGAACAAAGGGTCGGGGTGGGTGGGTGGGGGAGGCGGAGGGTGGTGGAATAATTCTGAGGGCAACAAGATCAAGTGTTACAAACAATTTGCAGCACTATTTCATTATCTTTCGATTCAAGTTTGTGCATAAATGGGCACAGTTAGCTCATCGTATCAATACAACTAATTAGTTTTAATGATCTCTGCAGAGCTCTCCCTGTAGATCTTTGCGTGATTATAATATCTAAGTTTGGTGTGTGAATTTCAGATTGCAAACAATTGTCAGCAAATTATCTTGGAAATTCATTCAGATTCATTGTTAACTGCTGGATTGTTAGTAGTTCCAAGTTCTCAGTAGTGCTAAATATTACAGTAAATTGTTCTAAAATAATTGCACCTGGTCGTACATTTGGCCCAGAACCTTAACCTGAACTCCTTAGATGTGGGTTCATTTCAAAATTTACTTCTTACATCCTGTTGTAGATTACTAACCATCAATTCTTCACATCTGTCACTTTTCTTCTTTAACTTTTATATTGCTCCAGGCTGCAGCTATTGGTGCAAAATATTAAATACTTCTCTTGCTTTTTATTCTTCTTCCTTTCAGAGGTGGCAGCAACTATATTTTTTAAAGATTTCTCATGGCAAAGCTATATTTTCCAGACATGTGCATTCAAACCACACAGGAAATTGATTCGGTCTGAAGAGTCATTTAAGCCAGAAAATACCCAGTGCAAACCATTCGCAGTCTTATCCACTACTATTGAACATTGTTGATGTACTCCAGGTTAAAGAGAGAGTGCAAATTGAAAATGCAGCAGGGATCGCATGATGAGTCTGTATAAAAACTGATTCGGCCACTGCTGGAGTATTGTGTGCGGTTCTGCATGGAGAATGATTTGAGAGAAGTTGTTGAAAAGATTTACTAAAATGATTTTAGGAATGAGGGATTTTAATTATGCAGATAGACTGGAGAAATTGGGGTTGATCTCAGAACAAAGGAAGCTGTGAGAAAATCTGAGAGTGCTGTTTGCAGTCATGAAATTATCGACAAGAGTGGATAGAGAGAAATTGTTCCTATTGGTGTAGGAGTTGAGAACAAGTGGACTTTCAAAGAAGGTGATTGGGAAAAGATTCAAAAGTGACACAAGGAGAAGATGTTTGAAGCATTAGTTGGTTCAGGTCTGAAATACAACAGGGGTGGTAGGTAACACTGAAGGCGGTACGTATTCACCTCATCATCATCTCTGCCTCCATTGGTGTCAATAGAATGACTTTAAGTTGTTGAATATTCTGCTCCAATACTACTGGATAGTGAGTTTAATGCTACTGATTGGGAATGGATTTCTAAGTGCTGAGCTGTATATTTTACACAGGTTGATGATTTAGTCTGGGTGTTAAAGACTGCTTTCACTGAGGGCCACAACAATTGAGAAGAATGAAATGGATAATCATTATAACACTTATTTAGTGAGCATTTAGTGATTTAGTGAGCATTTCGTCTCCTGCTTTAAATCCCACTTGAAAACTCCTTGGCTTTGACAGGCTCTTTGTAAAGTTTCCAAAACTACATTGCAAAGACGTCTGCCAAATTTAAGTCCCCTAGTAGCTCAGAATATCTATCTGTTGGTCAAAGGTTATGTTGTTAATGTGAATGGTTGAGTCTAATCAATATTTTGCAGCAGTGTTCAAAGACAACAGTTTGTACTTTTGCTACAATAATTCTCAGTTTTGCTCATGCATTCTGTTCATCAGTGAATGTTGGATATTATCTCTCCGGCTCTATGAGTAGAATTTTATCTTATGACTATGTGAATCCCAAACACAATTGCACATTAATTTATTTAACTGATAACTAAGGACCAAATAAACAGAGTAAAATATTTTTATGTTATGATTTAGGGCAATTGCAATAGAATTACTTGAATAACAAACCAGTTGGGGATATTGGATTGAGTACCCGATGGAAAAATAAGCAAGTGTATTGTGTTAGTCTGATGCCATAAAGGAATTACCTTTAAGTTGGACTCCTGAAGCTTTGATGTGTTGATGTGGTGATGTAAGGTTCCCTGTCTAGGTGTAATCAATTATCCATGTGCAAATTGCATCCAAAACTGCACTGATTTGATGAGGCATTTCTTTTTCCTTCAAGTTCCTGCTTCACATTTTCAAAAGGCATTTGATAAGGTGCCACATAGAAGTTTATTGCGCAGAATAAGAGCCCATGTGATTGAGGATAACGTATGACTAAAGACTGGTTACAGACAAAGGTTGAGGATAATGTATGACTAAAGATTGGTTACAGACAAAAAACAAACAAAAGTTATGTATAAAGAGGTCATTTTCAAGTTGCCAGGCTAACTAGTTGAGTTTCTTGGGAATGAGTGCGAGGGCTTAATTATTTGTAGTCCATATTAATGAGTTACATGGAGATGCTCAGTGTCACATATTCATATTTCCTGACATTACAAGTGGTAAATGGTAGGAGACTAAGGAATGTTTTTAAGCAGAGAGATCGAGGCAAGTTCATAGTTCCCCGAAAGCAGCAACACTGGTCATTAGGCTGGTTCAGAAAGCTTATGACATCCCCTCCTTCATAGGTCTGGGCATAGAATAGAAGCATTGGGATATTATTTTACAACTTTACATAACACTGGTTAGGCTGCACTTGGAGTATTGTGTGCAGTTCTAGTTGCCACACTATAGAAAGGGTGTGACTGTGCTGGATAGAATGCAGGGAAGATTCACCAGGATTTGCCTGGATTGGAGGACTTTAGTTATGGGGAGAGGTTGGGCTGGGTCTGTTTTCCCTGGAGTGGAGGAGGCTGAGGGCTGATCTGATAGGAGTATACAAAATAACGAAAGGCATAGATATGTAAAACAATCTTACTTTTGATGCCCCTACCATGGGAAAAAGAGGGCATAGGTTTAAAGTGAGAGAGAAGTTTTAAAGGGGATCTGAGGTGTCAGTTTTTATATAGAGAGTGGTTGATATTTGGAACATGTTGTTAGAGGAGATGGTGGTATCAGATAAAAGTTTAAAGGAGATTGTGAAATTGAGAGGACATTTTTATTTACACAGAGAGCAGTAGGTGCCTGGAACATGCTGCAGGGGAGCTGCTGAAAGCAGTAGGCACGGTAGTGCAGTGGTTAGTGTAAAGCTATTACAGTGTCAGCGACCTGGGTTCAATTCCGGCCACTGTCTGTAAGGAGTTTTTACGTTCTCCCCATGTCTGCGTGGGATTCCTCTGGGTGCTCTGGTTTTCTTCCACATTCCAAAGACGTACAGGTTAGGAAGTTGTGGGCATGCTATGTTGGCGCCTGAAGCGTGATGACACTTGCGGGCTGCCCCCAGCACACTGTACACAAAAAAATGCATTTCACTGTGTGTTTCGATGTACATGTGACTAATAAAGATATCTTATCTAAATTTAAGAGGTATTGAGACAGGCAGACGGACATGCAGGGGATGGAAGGATATAGACCATGTGCAGTCAGATGGGATTGGCTTAAATTGGCATTGTGGTTGGCATAGACATTGTGCACCTCAAGGCCTGTTCCTATGCTGTATTTTTCTATGTATTATATTTAAGACACATTTAGACAGACACAATATAGTCAAGGCATAAAAGGATATAGGTTTAGTGTGGGCAAATGGGATTAGCATAGATATGGGATCCATATCTTTATATTGGTCAAGAAGTGATTGAGTTGGAGGAAGTCATTTCCACAAAATGGTGAAGAACTCAGCAGGTCAGGGAGCATCTATGGAGGGAAATGAACAGTCAATGCTTCAGGTCAAGACCCTTCATCATGACCCAAAACATTGACTGTTTATTTCCCTCAGTAGATACTGCCTGACCTGCTGAGTTCCTCCAGCATTTTGTGTGTGTGTTGCTCCAGATTCCAGAATCTGCTGAATCTCTTGTGTGTTGGATGTTGTATCCATCTGTGTAATTTGCCAGTAGTGCGAACAATTCCACCTAACATACCATCCCAACCATGGAAATGGCTGATTTCAGCCATTCCAACAAGTCCTTGTTGATTTTTGTTACAAAGGGATCAATCACATCAAACATTCCCTCCTTCTTATTAACGCATACTCAAACTGGATTGAAGTCCAACATGTAGGTCGTTTTTTTGGCAGTGGAATGTACCATCAAAGAGTTGAGATGAATTTTTTGCTCTGTCTGCTACACTGGCAGAATTGCTATTGGGCTAAGGTTCACTTAATATACAATTGAGAATTTTATGCATTGTAATGGCCTCAAGTATCATTTGATTCTTCTACATCATCTTGTAAGGCAGTGAAAAGATCTGTTTTTGTGTTGACAGAAGGTTTCATAGCTTCACAATGAATCATCGATGGGCTAACTTGTTTTATGTACCATGTGGCTCCACACTCCACGACTGGCTTCACCCTGGAAGAGCTGTTACTACTTCATCGTCTTTGCAGGCATTTGCAGCCTAACTTAGAGGGGATAGTAAAGGGGCATCAACTGAAGCAGTGGAAGAGAAAAACATTTTCAGTTGTGTGCTGGTTTTAGTCATGAGCAAAAATGGCATTCAATCATGGGAACTCAGTGAAGTAGTCCGCAAATTAATTGAGTTTGTATCCAGAATTATGTCGGAAATGTCCACGTAGACCTAACGATTACTGTGAGAGTCATCCCTGCAGACACTGAAGTAATGTATGATGAATCCAGTCATCGCATCAGCACAGAGTTAAGAATCAGTAAGCAGCAGTGAGTCAAATGGTGGTGAGTTCCTCAGTTTGAGCAAGGGATACGTCAAAATCAAGGACACAATTGAGATTAAGGTGACAAAGGAACCCAGTCAATAGACTGAATCTGCAATGACTCAGTACAGCTCTGAAAAGTGTTTATGCATGTTTTCTTCAGAGTGATGTATTTGCATATTGTTATGTAAATTAGACATCAGAGGACAGTGATGTCCTCACACATGTGAATTTCATGCTGTTTGAGTTAGAATCATAGAAATGTACAGCACAGAAATAGGCCCACCTCATACATGCCAACTGTGGTGCCTATCTACAGTAATTCTATTTGCCTGCATTAGGCCTATATTCCTATCTTATCCAAGTACCTGTCTAAATGCCTTTTAAATGTTGTAATAGTGTCTGCCTCCACTATCTCTGCTGGTAACTTGTTCCAAATCTTCACCACCCTCCTTTAAATTTCTCCCCTCTTGCCTTAAAACCTATGCCCTGTAGTTCTTGACTCCCTTGCCCTGGGGTAAAGACTCTGATTACCTATCCTTTCCATGCCCCTCATAATTTTGTAAACCTCTAAGGTCACCTCTCAGTCTGCTATATTGAAGTGGGAATAAACCCAGCCTATCCAATCTCTTCTTAAAACTACAGCCCTCCATTCCAGGCAATATCCTGGTGAATCTTTTCTGCACTCT
This sequence comes from Pristis pectinata, assembly GCF_009764475.1. Taxonomy (NCBI): domain Eukaryota; kingdom Metazoa; phylum Chordata; class Chondrichthyes; order Rhinopristiformes; family Pristidae; genus Pristis; species Pristis pectinata. The sequence continues at coordinate 19,044,671 of NC_067409.1, read as the reverse complement.
CTTTACTGCTCCCATATCCGTCCTGTAATGTGGCGACCAAAATTATATACAATACTTTATGTGCAGTCTAACCAATGTTTTGAACATTGAATGGGAATAAACGTTCTTGCTTGGAGCTGCTGCATCCTGTTATGGCAGAACTCCAGCAGCATCCAAGGTCCACCTTTGGATTCATTGAACTCTGTCCCTGCAGGAATGTTCTCAGACACCCTGATACATCAGCACCAGGTCCACACTGCCACATCACTTCTTAGGGTGAGGAATTCACTCTCTGTTATTGTGAGGAAGGTCCTGCTTGGTTTTGGATGTAGAAATAGGACTGATGAACTAAATATTACTAGGATCAGAATCATCATCATCAGACTGAAGATTGTACGGCTAAAAAGAGGATTGTAGTGACTGTTGACTTTCTGTTGTTACAGGAGTGGAACCGTCCTTGCCACAAGAGCGGCGAACACCTGTCACACCATCCTCCTCCTCCAGATACCATCGCCGTCGGTCGTCAGGGTCACGAGATGAGCGGTACCGGTCAGGTCAGCAGTTAGCTGAATTGTCTCTCTTCCTACACAAGTGACCTGCTTTGTATTTCCGTATGAATATTTCCTTTACAGTTGTGGAATCAACCAAATTTGTAGAGGCTGTAATGATGTTCTTAAGTGATTCTCGTCCTCCTCCCAAACTTGACCAAAATGTACCCCCTGCAAAATATTGGAGAAACAAGGGACTGCAGATGCTGGACATCTGGAGCAACACATAAGATGCTGGAGGAACTTAACAGGTCAGGCAGCGTCTAGGGAGGGAAATGGACAAGATGAAGGGTCTCAAACCGAAATGTTGTCTCTCCATTTCCCTCCGTAGATGCTGCCTGACCCACTGAGTTCCTCCAGCATCTTGTGTGTTGCTCCCTCCAAAATATTTGTTTGTTATCCAGCAGTGGTTGACATGAGCACTGTTGTTCTGACAATAATTCCATTTATTTGTTTTTAAAATGCTGTTGAGTGATGTTACAGTCTCATGTCTCTCTTGACTTTCTAGAATTATTAGCTTGTTAAAGTAAAAAATCCAGTTCAAGCTTCAGAACTATTGATAGCATTAATAATGGAAGCAAAAATTAAGACACTGCAGCTAAATCACATGTATAATAAATTATTATACCAAAGGTGCATTTTATGGCAAGGTTCATTGACAACATTTCTTTACATTTATGTTAGAGCACTGAAATTCTGCAAATCTCGCTTCCCTGCATCACCACACCTCCCAATCAGCACTCACTCCACATCAGAATTTAAACACTAAGACCTTTTCAATACTTTTCTTTCCTTATGATCATGTGTCCCGGTCTCGTCCCTGTGCTTTTCTGCCTTGGGTGATGTCATCCTTTAGATTTTCCTTCCACCTCCAGTAAGGTGGAACATTTTCATGGTTTATTATTTCATAATTTAATACCGCATCACTAATATTGCAATTAACCCCAGATAAATATGTTTGATAATGAATGATGGCTTCACAGAAACATTGAAACAAAAGATACCTTATGCATGCTTCATAATTAGGATTTATGATTTAGAAACAATTTTATGATGATTGCACACTTGTAATAATTAGTACTCCACACAAACTGTAGTGTGCTTGACTAAATTATGTTTCCTATTTGGCAGTCCCACGAGAAAGGAAAGCATTCTAATGTATAATTCATCTTAAAATGTTATTGTAAATCAAGTAAAACAAAGAACATATCCATATAGTACAGGTTTGAGCTCCAGAGTTTCTGACCACTATGATTGCTTTTTATATTTTTAATTAATAGTATAAATCTCATTTAAATATTGTTACCTTTTCTGCTAACTGTGTGCCTGCTTTTCTACTCCAAGCTTTGAGCGGTGGATTACTAATCAAATAATCAAAGTTAATTCCTGACATAATGACCAAATGTGTATCATGAGACAAACAACAGAGAAGGAGTCAGCCATTTGGCCCCTCAGCTTGACTCCCATTTGATTAGATCAAGGCTGATCTTCTACTCCAGTCACCATTTTCCTGCCCTATCCCATATCCCTTGATTCCTCTAACACCCAGAAACCTATTGATCTCTGTTTTGAATGCAATCAGTGACTGAGATTCCACAGCCCACTGGGGTAGAGAGTTCCAAAGATTCATCGCCATCTGAGCGAAGAAATTTCTCCTCATCACGATCCTAAATGGGCCTTTTCCTTATTCTGATACAGTGTCCCCTTGTCCTAGGCTCCTCAGCATCCTAAATGTCCTCCCTGTGTCCACCCTGTCAAGTCCTGTAAAAATTTTGTAAGTTTCAGTGAGATCACTTCTCATTCTTCTAAACCAAACTCAGAGAATCCAGGCCCAGATCTATTCAATGTCTGCTCATGAGCCAACCTGGTGAACTCCCTCAATGGCAAATAACTACTTTTTTTTAGGTAAGGAAACCAAAATTGTGTACATCGCTCCATGTATAATCTCAATGAGGCCTTACATAATTATAGTATGACATCCTTACACTTGTACTAAAAGCCTCTTGCTGGAAAGACCAACATATCACTTGCTTCCTGAATGCCTGCTGCACCTGCATGTTGGTTTCTTGTGATTTGCGTAAAGGACACCCAGGCCCCTTTGAACATCAACATTTTATTTTAAAGCTTTCAATATTAAAAAAAAAGTAATCAGTATTTCTGCTTTCACCATTGAAAGATTAGCAAACTAGGCTATTGAATAGAAAATGCAGTTTAGAGAATTGAAAGTCTTTGTAAAGACTCGTGGTGCTGGGATCACCACATTCTTTATTATTTACTTAAATAATTCAGGCTCAAATCTGAAACACTATTGCAAAATGCAACACCAACAAACTGGGTTTTATAATTATGTCATGCACTTCCATGAAACTATAGAGAAAGACGTGAATAAACTTCAGGATGGCATGCCATTGGTAAATTAACCTCAAAAGAGAGTAATGAGGGTGTGGCAGGAGGCAAGAGGATATGTAATCTTTCAAAGATGCGTGAGTACAGAACAACAAATCAATAAAGTTATTATTAAGACCATGGAAAAAGTAAACACATTTCTGGGATTCTTTCCTGGAGGAATAGAATTGAAATGATAGAAATGGAAACTTGGTTCAACTCTACATGGAGTGTTATGAAAAATTTTGACCTTCACAAAACAAAAAAGATATAGAGGCACTAAAGAGGCATAAAAACCATCTATTAAGATGATACAAGTACTTGACATAGTAGGAAAGACTGAACGACCTGATGTTCTTTTCTCTAGAAGTCAATGTTTACAAAAAGGGTTTATGCAGAAATGGTGTTACAACTTTCAGTAAATAAGTACAACTTTAAAGGAGTGGGAACATTTTGGAGAATTGTAAATGGGAGATATTTGCAAAGTTTGGAAGCTGCTTAATCTGATGGAATATCTGAGAAGTCTGTTTGCAGCTCCCAGGATCAGCTGCTACAGTGAAAGACATTTTATATAAAAGATAAGTCAGGGTCTGTAAAATAACAACAGAAAATGCTGGAATAACTCTGATGAGGGGTCTTTGACCTGAAACGTTAATACTGTTTTACTTTCCACTAATGCTGGTGGTGGTGTTAGCTGAGAGAGGGTGGTGAAGGTCTGTTAATAACAACTAGTCTGTTTGGAGGAGGTATAAGTAGAAGGAGCTGAATGAGAACAGAGGAAAGAGGGGGTGGGTGGGGGTTGGGGGGAAGAACTTTTGGAACTGCAAGGTTTAGAACACCACAGCTGGAAATCTGAAATAAAAGAGATTCACAACAGGTTAGGCAGCATCTCTGAAGAGAGAACAATGGAGTTCACATTACAGATGATGATCTTTCTTCAGACTGAAAGGCAGCTTATCTGAAATTGTTGAATTCACTGAGACTTGTGGACTGTAACATTGCAAATCGAAAGATTAGATGCTGTTCTTCAAGCTCACATTGGGCTTTGTTGGAACAGTGCAAGAGGCTAAGGAACAAGAATGGTGAATTGGAGGTGAACGATGAATGGGTAACTAGAAGCTCACAGTCACCCTTGCAGACTGAGTGGAGGTGTTCTGCAAAGACGTGCTCTGCTGTCCGTTTTCCAATGGTGAGGAGACCTCACTGTGAACACTAGATTAGAAAAAGTGCAAGCGAATTATTGTTTCACCTGGAAGGTACGTTTGACTCCCTGGATTATGGGAGGAAAATAAGGAAAAGAGCAAGTGTTGCATCCTCTGCAGGGTTAGCTTGTCACTGCTTCTCCTCAGTTCAGGCCAATTAGGGATGGGCAATAAATGCTGACCTTGGTATTGGTTTATTAATGTCACATGTATCGAGACGCAGTGAAAAGCTTTGCTTTGTGTGCCATCCAGACAGATCATGTGATACATAATTACGCTGAGGTAGTAAAAGAAAACAGAATGCAGAGTATAGTGTTACAGTTACAGAAAAATTGCAGTGCAGGCAGACAAATAAAGTGCAAGGGCCATGACGTAGTGGATCTGAAAAAGGTAGCTGAAGAGATTGTGGAAGCTTTCAAGAGCCACTAGTTTCAGGAATGGTTCCGGAGGACTGGAAAACCTGAAATGTCACTGTACTCTTGAAGAAGGGAGGGAGGCAAAAGACAGGAAATTATAGGCCAGTTAGCCTGACTTCAGTGGTTGGTAAGATGTTAGGATCTATTATTAAGGATAAGGTTTTGGGGTACTTGGAAGCAAATGACAAAATAGGCTGAAGTCAGCATAGTTTCTTTAAAGGGAGATCTTGCCTGACAAATCTGTTGGAATTCTTTGAGGAAGTAACTGGCAGGATAGACAAAGGAGAGTCAGTGGATGTTGTTTACTTGGATTTTCAGAAGGCCTTTAACAAGGTGCCGTACATGAGGCTGCAAGACAAGATAAGAGCCCATGATATTACAGGCAAGGTACTAGCATGGATAGAAGATTGGCTGACTGGCAGAAGGCAAAGAGTGGGAATAAAGGGGGCCTTTTTTGTTTGGCTGCCAGTGACTCGTGGTGTACCGCAGGGGTCGGTCTTGGGGCCGCTACTTTTCACATTATATGTTAATGACCTGGATGACAGAATTGATGGCTTTGTGGCAAATTTGCAGATGATATGAAGACAGGTGGAGGAGCAGGGAGAAGGTGTTGAAAAAGCAGGGAGTCTGTGAAGGACTTGAACAGGTTGGGAGAATGGGCAAAGAAGTGGCAGATGGAATACAGAGTAGGGAAGTGTACGGTCATGCACTTTGGTAGAAGGGATAAAAGCGTGGACTATTTTTTAAACGGGGAGTGAATTCAGAAATCGGAGGTGCAAAGGGACTTGAGAATCCTAGTGCAGGATTTCATAGAGGTTAATTTGCAGGTTGAGTCAGTAGTAAGGAAAGCAAATGCAACGTTAGCATTCATTTCAAGAAGACTAGAATATAAAAGCAAGGATGTACTATTGAGGCTTTATAAGGTGTTGGTCAGAACACATTTGGAGGATTGTGAGTAAATTTGGGCCCCATATCTAAGGAAGGATGTGCTGATGTTGGAGAGGTTCCAGAGGAGGTTTACTGTGGTACTGTGGTACTGTGGTCCAGCGGGGAAAGAGTAATGCAGTGGTTATTGGGTATTCTATAGTGAGGGGAACAGATAACAGATTCTGCGAAACCGACAATGAATCCTGGATGGTGTGTTGCCTCCCTAGTGCCAGGGTACGGGATGTCACGGACTGGGTCCAGAATATTCTGAGGGGAGATGGTGATCAGCCAGAAGTCTTGGTTCATTGTAGGTACCAATGATATAGGTAGAAAAAGAGAAGAGGTCCTGAAGGAGGAATACAAGGAGTTAGGGAGAAAGTTGAGAAGTAGGACCTCTAAGGTGGTAATTTCAGGATTACTACCTGTGCCACGTGCTAATGGAAGTAAGAATAGAAAGATCTGGTAGATGAATGCGTGGCTGAGTGACTGGTGCAGGGGACAGGGCTTCAAATTTCTGGATCATTGGGACCTTTTTTGAGGGAGGCATGACCTATTCACTAAGGATGGGTTACACCTAAACTCCAAAGGGTCCAATATCCTGGCGGGAATGTTTAATTTAGCTGTTGGGGAGTGTTTAAACTAATCTGGAAGGGGGATGGAAACCAGGATGTTAGGATACAAGATGTTAGGGTAAGGGAGGAGATTTATAGAAACAAGTCCAAGATAGTGTGCAGTGAGGATGGTAAGAAGGACAGGCAGGTGAGAAGTCAGGATAATTTGCTGAACAATAGAAGTACAACAAAATCAGTAGCAGATACTGGACTAAATGTACTATATTTAAATGCATGTAGCATTAGGAATAAAGTAGATGACCTAGTGGCACAACTAGAGATTATTAAATATGACATTGTGGCAATCACTGAGTCATGGCTTTATGACGGATGTGATTGGGAACTGAATGTCCAGGGGTACACAGTGTATAGGAAGGATAGGCGGGTAGGCAGAGGGGGTGGTGTGGCCATGATGGTTAGTAATTATATAAAATCAATAGAAAGGAAGGACATTGGGTCAGAAGAGGTGGAATCCTTATGGGTGGAGCTAAGAAATAGCAAGGGTAAAAGGGCAATAGTGGCAGTTATATATTAGCCCCCTAATAGCAGTCAGGATGTGGACTATAAGTCGCAGTTTGAGATAGAAAAAGCATGTCAAAGTGACAACGTTAAGATAATTATGGGGGATATTAACATGAAGGTGGACTGGGAAATCCAGCAAGGCAGTAGATCTCAGGAGAGTGAGTTTGTGGAATGTCTACGGGACGGCTTTTTGGAGCAACATGTTGATGAGCCCACCAGGGGATCGGCTGTTTTGGATTGGGTGCTGTGTAACGAACCGGAGGTGATTAGGGAACTAAAGGTAAATTAGGTTGTTATAATTAGGTTGTTATAATGGGAGACTTCAACTTCCCAAATATAGACTGGAACCTGCTTAGGGCCAAAGGTTTAGATGGAACGGAATTTGTTAGATATGTCCAGGAGGGATTCCTGACGCAGTATGTTGACAGGCCAACTAGAGGGAATGCCATGTTAGATCTAGTTTTAGGAAATGAACCGGGACAGGTGAAGGATCTATTGGTGGGTGAGCATTTGGGGGACAGTGACCATTGCTCCATAACCTTTAAAATTGTCATGGACAGGGACAAGTGCAGAGAGGACAAGAGGTTTTTCAATTGGGGAAGGGCGAACTATGAGGCTATAAGGAGAGAACTTGGGAGTGTAAATTGGGATGTCCTTTTTGAAGGAAAATGTACCATGGAGATGTGGTCGATGTTCAGGGATCTTATGCAGGATGTTAGGGATAAATATGTCCCGGTGAGGCAGAGAAGGAATGGCAGGGTGAAGGAACCGTGGGTGACGAGAGAGGTGGAACGACTTGTTAGGGAGAAGAAGGTAGCATACGTGAGGTATAAGCAGCAAGGTTCAGACAGGGCCCGTGAGGAATATAGGGTAGCGAGGAAGGAACTTAAGAAAGGGCTGAGGAGAGCTAGAAGGGGACATGAAAAGGCTTTGGCTAGTAGGGTTAAGGAAAATCCCAAGGCCTTTTTCAAGTACGTGAAGGGTAGGAGGATGGCTAGGGTAAAGGTAGGTCCGATTAAGGACAAAGGTGGGAGAATTTGCCTGGAGGCGGCGGAAGTGGGAGAAGTTCTCAATGAATACTTCTCTTTGGTATTCACCAGGGAGAGGGGTCTTGATGATGGGGAAGGGAGTGCTGGTAGGGGTAATGTTCTCAAGGTTGTAGATATCAAGAGAGAGGATGTGTTGAAGTTGTTAAATAATATTAAGACAGATAAATCTCCGGGGCCTGATGGGATTTTCCCCAGGCTGCTTCGAGAGGCGAAGGAGGAGATTGTTGAACCGCTGGTAAGGATCTTTGAGTCCTCGTTGTCCACGGGGATGGTGCCAGAGGATTGGAGGGTTGCGAATGTTGTCCCCTTGTTTAGAAAAGGTAATAGGGATAGGCCAGGGAATTATAGACCGGTGAGTCTCACGTCTGTGGTGGGTAAGCTGTTAGAAAGGATTCTAAGGGATAGGATTTATGAACACCTTGAGAATCATGGACTGATTAGGGACAGCCAGCATGGCTTTGTGAAGGGAAGATCTTGCCTCACAAGCCTGATAGAGTTCTTTGAGGAGGTGACCAGGAAGATTGATGAGGGCAGTGCGGTGGATGTGGTTTACATGGATTTTAGTAAGGCGTTTGTTAAGGTTCCTCATGGTAGGCTTCTTCAGAAGGTCAGATGCCAAGGGATCCAAGGAAGCTTGGCTGTGTGGATTAGGAATTAGCTTGCATGTAGAAAGCAGAGGGTTGAGGTGGAAGGAGTGCCCTCGGATTGGAAGGCAGTGACTAGTGGTGTCCCGCAGGGATCGGTTCTGGGACCTCTACTTTTTGTGATATTTATAGATGACTTAGATGAGGGGGTGGAGGGCTGGGTTAGTAAGTTTGCGGACGACACTAAGATAGGCAGTGTTGTGGATAGTGTGGAGGGCTGTCGGAGCTTACAGAGGGATATTGATAGGATGCAGAGCTGGGCTGACAAGTGGCAGATGGAGTTCAATCCGGAGAAGTGTGAGGTGGTACACTTTGGAAGGACAAACTCCAGGGCAGAGTATTGAGTGAATGGCAAGGTACTTGGCAGTGTGGAGGAGCAGAGGGATCTGGGGGTTCATATTCACAGTTCATTGAAAGTTGCCTCACAGGTGGAAAGAGCAGTTAAGAAGGCCAATGGGATGTTGGCTTTCATAAGTCGCGGGATTGAGTTTAAGAGCCGCGAAGTGATGATGCAGCTTTACAAAACTCTAGTTAGGCCACACTTAGAGCACTGTGTTCAGTTCTGGTCGCCTCATTATAGGAAGGATGTGGAGGCATTGGAGAGGATGCAGAGGAGATTTACCAGGATGCTGCCTGGATTAGAGAGTATTGAATATGAGGAGAGGCTTAAGGTGCTAGGGCTTTATTCACTGGAAAAGAGGAGGATGAGAGGAGACATGATAGAGGTATATAAAATACTGAGAGGAATAGATAGAGTAGACAGTCAGCGCCTCCTTTCCAGGGCATCAATGCTCTAGATGAGAGGGCATGGCTTTAAGGTTATGGGTGGGAGGTTCAGGGGAGATGTCAGGGGGAGGTTTTTCACCCAGAGAATGGTTGGTGCATGGAATGCACTGGCTGGGGTGGTGGTGGAGGCAGATACATTGAACAGGTTCAAGAGCTTGTTGGATAGGCATATGGAGGAGTGTGGGATGGGGGGATATGCGGGAGGAAGGGGTTAGGTAGTGTGAGGGTGGTTTGATGGACGGCACAACATGGTGGGCCGAAGGGCCTGTTTTGTGCTGTATGGTTCTATGGAACTAGTGATCACAATATGATTGAATTCAGTTTCAAATTTGAGAAGGATAAGCTGATAACTGGTGTATCGATATTTCAGTGGAACAAAGGAAATTACAATGGTGTGAGAGAGGAGTTGGCCCAAATTGATTGGAAGAGTAAGCTAGCTGGAGGGCCGGCAGAGGAGAAATGGATGGAATTTCTACAAGAAATAAGGAAAATGCAGGATAGATATATTCCAAGAAAAATGAAGGTTTTGAATAGAAAAAAGGCACAAATGTGGATAACGAGAGAGGTGAAGGCTAAAATAAGAGCAAAAGGGAGGGCGTACAAGGAAGCAAGAATTAGTGGGAAAACAGAAGACTGGAAAACTTTTAAAAACCTGCAGAAAGAAACTAAGAAGGTCGTTAGGAAAGAAAAGATGAATTATGAAAGGAAGTTGGCAGATAACATTAGAAAGGATACTAAGAGTTTTTTTTTAAATATATGAGGAGTAAAAGACAGACACAGGTTGATATAGGACCAATTGATAACGGTGCAGGAGAGATTATAATGGATGCTAAAGAGATGGCAGAGGAACTAAATGAGTATTTTGCATCGGCCTTCACTGTGGAGGACATCAGCAATATACCGGTTAGTCAGGGGTCTCAAGGAATGGAACTGAGTTCAGTTAAGATTACTGGAGAGAAGGTGCTCGTAAAGCTAAATAGATTAAAGACTGATAAGTCTCCCGGACCGGATGAGGTGCATCCCCGGATTCTGAAGGAGGTGGCTTTAGAGATTGCGGAGGCACTGGTGATAATTTTCCAGGAATCGATAGACTCTGGCATGGTTCTGGAGGACTGGACGGTCGCAAATGTAGTTCCGCTGAATAAGAAAGGTGGGAGGCAGCATAAAGGAAATTACAGACCTATTAGTCTGACACCGGTGGTGGGAAAGTTATTGGAATCGATCCTCAAGGATGAGGTTATGGAATACCTAGAGGTGCAAGGCAAGATAGGTCCAAGCCAACATGGTTTCGTGAAGGGAAGATCCTGCCTGACCAACCTATTGGAGTTTTTTGAGGAAATCTCAGGTAGGGTGGATAAGGGAGAGGCTGTAGATGTTGTGTATTTAGACTTTCAAAAGGCCTTCGACAAGGTGCCGCACAAGAGGCTGATTAATAAGGTGAGAGCTCATGGAATTACAGGTAGGATAACAGAATGGGTGGAGTGTTGGCTGGTTGGCAGAAAGCAAAGGGTGGGAATAAAAGGATCCCGTTCTGGTTGGCTACCGGTTACTAGTGGTGTTCCGCAGGGGTCGGTGTTGTGGCCGCTTCTTTTTACTCGGTACGTTAACGATTTGGATGATGGAGTAAATGGTTTTGTGGCTAAGTCTGCAGATGACACCAAGATAGGTGGAGGAGTAGGGAGGATTGAGGAGACAGGAAGGTTGCAGAGAGACCTAGATAGTTTAGGAGAATGGACAAGGAAATGGCAGATGAGATTCAATTTTGAGAAATGGGCAGTTGTACACTTTGGAAACAGAAATAAACGGGCAGATCATTATCTAGAAGGGGAGAAAATTCAAGTGCAGAAGTACAAAGGGACTTGGGGGTACTCGTGCAGGATACCCTAAAGGTTAATCACCAGGTCAGATCGGTGGTAAGGAAAGCAAATGCTATGTTGGCATTCATTTCGAGAGGTATAGTGTATAAAAGTAGAGAAGCTTTGATGAGGCTCTACGGGGCACTAGTGAGGCCTCATTTGGAATACTGTGTACAGTTTTGGGCCCCATATCTTAGGAAGGATGTGCTGATGTTGGAGAGGGTTCAGAGGAGATTTATGAGGATGATTCCAGGAATGAAAGGGCTTACATATGACGAGTGTTTGTCGGCTCTTGGACTATACTCACTGGAGTACAGAAGAATGAGAGGAGACCTCATAGAAACATTTAAAATGTTGAGAGGACTGGACAGAGTAGATGTGGCCAAGCTGTTTTCCTTGGTGGGTGAGTCCAGGACCAGAGGGCACAATCTTAGAATTAGAGGGTACAGGTTTAAAACAAAGATGAGGGGAAATTTCTTTAGCCTGAGGGTAGTGAATTTATGGAATTCCTTGCCACCTATAGCAGTGGAGGCCAGATCATTGGAGGCATTTAAGGAGGAGATAGATAGATATCTAATTAGTCAAGGTATCAAGGGATATGGGGATAAGGCCGGAAATTGGGGTTAGAATAGTTTTTTTGTGCTCATGGAAGCAGACATCCACCCCCCCCCCCCCCCACCATTTCTCATTCTTTTTTCTTTTTCATTTTCCTTTTTTCTTTTCCCCTTTTCTTTGGAGCAGACTCGATGGGCCGAATGGCCTACTTCTGCTCCCTTGTCTTGTGATCTTGTGACAAGAATGATCTCGGGAATGAAAGGGTTGATGTGTGAGGAGCATTTGATGGCTCTGGGCCTGTACTCGTTGGAGGTCAGAAGGATGAGGGCGGATCTCATTGAAACCTACTGAATATTGAAAGGCCTGGATAGAGTGGAAGTGGAGAGGATGTTTCCAGTAGTGGGAGAGTCTAGGACCAGAGCGCACAGCCTCAGAATAGAAGGACGTCCCTTTCGAACAGAGATGAGGAGGAATTTCTTTAGCCAGAGGGTGGTGAATCTGTGGAATTCATTGCCACAAGAGGGCTGTGGAGGCCAAGTCATTGGGTATATTTAAAGTGGCAGTTGATAGGTTCTTGACTGTAAGAGCGTCAAATGTTATGGGTAGAAGGCAGGAGAACTGGGTTGAGAGGGAAAAATAAATCAACCATGATCGAATGGCGAAGCAGACTCGACGGGGCCAAATGGCATAATTCTGCTCTTATGTCTTACGGTCTTATAGATTGGGAGATCAAGAGTTCACCTTTTAGCATATGAGAGGTCTGTTCAAGAGTCTGATAACAGCGGGATAGAAGCTGTCCTTGAGTCTTGTGCTCTCAGACTTTTGTATCTTATTTCCTGTGAATGGAAAAAAGTTGTCTGAAATATTGCAAGTGGAGGGAAAGAATGTAGATTGTGAATGAAAATATAAAATATGTAGTACAATGTCTGAAAATATTGTGAGTGCAGGGAAAGAATGTGGATTTATATGGTGGTTTTCCTTCCCTTTGGCTAATGGAGATGGTTAATTAATTTTCAAATATTGTCATTGTCCGAATACACTAATCCTCACCCTCTTCTCCTCTGGTAAAGTGCCCTATGGGATTATTTGTATCCACCCGAGCAGCACTCTTCATTCTCAAGTACAGAACTGGGGCTTGACGTCATGACTCTGAATTGAGAATCTTTCCTCTGATCTGAGATGAGGAAGCAAAATCCTTTTGGAACCATGGGAATGAAAACAATTTGCCAGAAATGAAAAGTGTAGTGCGCCATATTAGATTAATATCCTTGAGTTGTTCCAAAGATGGCTTTGCAAATCGGGACAAAATGTCAGAGTTTCTACACTTGGATGCTTCCCCTTTTTTGTTTAATTCCCTTGGGGAGTATAAACCAGTGATGGTTCATTAGCTGGGTTTGGGTTGATGGGCTGCCTTAAGGTTTGGGTTGATGAATGCATCTTGCCGTTGAGCCCAGGCTGAATTTTATAGTTTTAGATTGTTGGAAGAGGAGGAGTAGACTTGGTGAGTAGTGCCAACAACACTGAGTTCCAAATTACATCTGAACCAGGAGAACCTGTTGGAGCTGAAGATTGTAACCAAAGCATCATATCAGTTTTCCAATAACACTACATCCGTCCAGCCTTCTGTTAATGTTATTGTGCCACTCTCAAATATAATCAGTCATAGGGTCATAGAGCTTTATAGCATGGAAACTGGCCTTTCAGCCCAACTTGTCCATGACGACAAGTTGAGCAACTGAGCGAGTCCCATTTGCCTGCTTTTGGTCCATATCCCTCAAAACCATTCCTATCCACGTACCTGTCCAAATGTCTTTAAAATGGCATAATTGTACCTGCCTCTATCACTCCCTCTGGCAGCTAGTTCCATATACGTACCACCCTCTGCATGGAAAGGTTGCCACTCAGGTCCCTTTTAAATCTTTAGACTCTCATTTTAAACCTATGCTCTCTAATTTTAGTCTCCCCTACCCTGGGTTAAAGACGGTGGCTATTCTATTCACCTTAATTATGCCCCTTATGATTTTATAAGCCTCTATGAGGCCACCCCTCAGCATCCTACGCTCCAGGGGAAAAAGTCCTACCTTATCCAGCCTCTCCCGATAACTCAAACCCTCCAGTCCTGGTGACATCCCCTTTCCAGTTTAATGACATCCTTCCTATAGCAGGATGACCAGAATTGTACGCAGTAGTCCAAATATGGCCTCACCAAAGTCTTGTACAGCTGTAACATGACGTCCCAACTCCTGTACTCTACATCCTGACCAATGAAGTCAAACGTGCCAAACGCTGCCTTCACCACCCTGTCTACCTATATTATCATTTTCAAGGAACTATGTACCTGCACTCCTCGGTACCTCTGTTCCACAACGCTTCCCAAGGCCCTTCCATTTATGTGGAAGTCCTGCCCCGGTTTATCTTGCCAAAATGCAACACCTCACATTTATCTGAGTTAATCTCCATCAGCCATTCCTTGCCCCACTGGCCCAGTTGATCAAAATCCTCTTGTAACCATAGACAACCTTCTTCACTGTCCACTACACCATCAATTTTGGTGTCATCCACAAACTTACTTATCTTGCCACTTATATTCTCATCCAAATCGTTAATATAAATTACAAACACCAGTATACCCAGCACCAATCCTTGTGGCACACTGCTGGTCACAGGTCTGAAATATAACCCTGTACCACCCCCTGTCTCCTACTGTCAAGCTAATTCTGTATCCAGTTGACTCGCATGCCTTGGATTCCATGTGATCTAACTTCCAGACAGCCTACCATGTAGTACCTTCTCAAAGACCTTGCTAAAATCCATGTAGATAATGGCCTCTGTGCGACCCTTGTCTATCTTCTTGGTCACCTTCAAAAAAAAAACTCTCATTCATGAGACACGATTTCCCACCCACAAAGCCATGCTGACTACCCCTAATGAGTCCTTGTCTTTCTAAATACATGTATATCCTGTATTGTATACCCAGTCCAGCAAAGTGGAGAAATAATTAGAGTTAATGATACAATGAAAGGGAAAATTTGGTATATTTCACCTTTTCTATTTCTATCAGCAGGGTATCTGCATCTTCTTGGGGGGAGAAAAGTGACTTAGGTTATTTTTTTGAAATGTAGCTCTTTAAACCCCATGTGTGCACTGGGACCTGACTGTATGAAGACTCTGCTTAATTAAATGATGTTTGCATAAGTAGCCATTAATGATTTATAAATGAGTTGTATGCCTTTAACAAGAGTATTTTTCATGTGATTTTGGTTCAAAAGGGGATTTTATGTAGATTTAATTTTTTGTAAGTTTTAATACTTGCTTCCTTCTTTTTTCAGACGTACATACAGAGGCAGTACAAGCTGCTCTCGCGAAACACAAAGAAAGAAAGATGGCTGTTCCTATGCCATCTAAACGGCGCTCATTGGTGGTACAAACATCAATGGATGCCTACACACCTCCAGGTAAAGTGAAACATTTTTAATCCATTGAATTACGATTTGCATTGTCCCTGCCTGTAATAAATTTAGCAAAATGATCTTCCAGAAATCACTGATTACTCTGATGAGAGGAATGTTTGAGGACCAGAAAGGCAACCATTACTCCTATGTTAAAGAGTAGCAGAAGTGATGCCGAAAATCAGTGTTCATTGTGTCAAGTCATAGGTTGAGTGAGCTAGGGCTGTTCTCTTTGGAGAGGAGGAAGATGAGAGGTGACTTGATAGAGGTGTACCAGATGGTAAGAGGCATAATTTGAGTGGACAGTCAGAGACTTTTTCCCAGGGTGACAATGGCTAACATGAGAGGGCATAATTTTAAGGTGATTGGAGGAAGATACAAGGGGGATATCCGGGGTAAGTTTTTTACACAGAGTGGTGGGAGCGTGGTTGAGGCAGAGGTTGTGGGGGCAGACATATTAGGGACATTTAAGAGACTCTTAGATAGACACATGAATGCTAGAGAAATGGAGGGCTATGTGGGAGGGAAGGGTGAGATAGATCTTAGAGCAGGATAAAATGTTGGCACAACATTGTGGGCCAAAGGGCCTGTACTGTGCTGTTATGTTCTATAAAAGATTGCACATATGAGTTTATGAAGGGTAGGTCTTGCAAATATATGTTATTGTTCTTTTGAGGAACTTGCTAGAAGCAAGGCAGAATTTCAGACAAGTGTATCATATGCTTATCTGAAATTATATCTTCTACCGATAAAATCAGTGTAAGTCAATAGAAATATTTTACAGTGAGTACATAATTTGTTTCCAGAATCCAGACCTTAGTAATACTTGAAATGTCATCCGTCTGGGCGAATGTTACCAGTGACTCCAGAGGATCCTCAGAAATCCCTCTTGTTTATCATCTGTAATAAATAATATGGAACCTATAATAACAATCTCAGTGGCTAAACCTCTAATTATTATAAAGCTAATGATGGACCAAACATGATAAAGCAGATTTGAATGCTTTTGGGAGTTGGCTGGAGTTGAAGCTGGATAATAATGTTTTCACTGAAGAACAAAACTTTAACATTGGAGTTTTTAATGTCCTGAAGGGACTAAATCCTGATCTGGCATTTCATGACATCCAAAACAGGAAAAGTAAAAAAATATAACCCGAACTAAAATTCAAAACTAATCTGCTGAAGCAATATTTTACCAAACAAATGATCAAAATATGGAATGAGCACCCAGGGGACATGCTCAGAGCAGGTGATTTGTTCATTCATATACAAATGAGGCAGAACATAACATTTTAAGGTACAACATATGAATAATCAAAGTCGAGTTTATTGTCAGATGCACAAGAACATGTCTGCACAGGTGCAATGAAAAACTTACTTGCAGCAACATCACAGGCACATAGCATCATATAAGCTGCATTCACAAGAAAAACATAAATTAAACATAAATTATTCACAATTTTTACAAGAAAAAAATGCAATTAGAATTTTAAAAAGTCCATTTTAGTGCAATATGATCAAAGTGGTCATAGTGTTGCTATACTGAGGTGGTGATTAAGATTTTGCCGGTTGGTTTAAGAACCAAGTGGTTGAATGGAAGTAGCTGTTCTTGAACATGTTGGTGTTGGACCTTAGGCTTCTGTACTTCCTGCCCGATAGTAACGTGCTTGGGAGGAAGACAAGATTTTTACCTCTTGTGCCCAAAGTTGACCATTATTGGGGTTTTCTATAATGTTACCAACAGATAGTGTGAGATAAACAAACCGAATTGTAGTCTTCATCTTTGAATTCTGTGTTTCTAAGGGGACCACCATGCAACTCTAGTGTAGGAGCAGAATAGTAGTTCAAACATTACATTATAATAATCTTTATAGCACTGTGTATCCTGTGATTTAACATTGCAGAGATTTCTTAATTAAAAAGTTCTGAGAACATCCATCACACTTCAAAAGTGTTAAGAAAAAGAAACAAAGGCAATTAATTCATGTAATAGCTGATTACTTGTTATTAGCTGATAAAATTAAAGTTTTCACAGTAGCCTGGAGCAGGAACGTTACAGCAGTTAGAATTCCTAGCCATGATGGGCACAGTTTAATCTTAAAATTATGTAATAGCTTTTTCAGTCATGAATAAAGCCAAATTTCTAACTGACTGTGACCAATGTCAACTGAAATGTGTAAAATAATATGTAATTTTCACATGGTAGTGATGGCCAAACATTTGTTGCAATTGGCGACAAAGTCATAAGTTGAACTACTCTGTGCTAATGCTGTAGTGACACATTTATGTCAAAATTTACTGAAAGCCCAATGAGAGAACGATCAGCATTGTGTGTCAATGGCTGACATGCAGCCAAGGTACTGAGGTGCAGCATAAATTAGCTGCTGTTCCATTCCAATATCTCTACCAAAGTGCAGGAGATCCAAAGCTTCGTAGTTTGTGCGAGAAATCAAGAACACAAAAGAGGATTTAGCCACCTTGTCCCTCAAGCCTGTACCCGCTGTTCACTATGATCATGGCTGATCTGCATCAGGCATCATTTTGCCTTCTGTGCTAGATCCTCATGGCCTTGAATTTGAATCAAAGAGTACAGATCCAGCTTCTTTTGCTCGGGATGGGACAATGCTGTTATCCCAGGAATCAGCCTAGTGTGGGTTTCCGATTTTGATATTTTAAAAATTGATTCACTCAAGCAAATGCTAAGAATCGGGTCTAGTAGTATTATGAAGTAATCTTCCACTGCCTCATTAAACAGTGATTTAATGGAATGAAGGATGTAACTTTGGTCATGGAATGTGTGACAGGCAGATGGTAATTGGTATTTTCACCAAGGCACAAGCTGCCTTTGTGACTAGCAAATCGCACATCACTATAGAAGAGCAGGAAGTTCTTCTCTCACTCTGGCTATGAGTTCAACCACTCAACACAAAATATCCAGTCATTTATCCTTTTACCATTTGTAGGACTTTTCTGTGTGTAATCGTTTGCAGTGTTCCAGCTATGACTGGATTTGAGAACGCTTGGTTGTGAAGCCATTCCGTCCCGAGGATGTAATGCAAGTTCTCTTCCTTAGAGCACCACAAACAGTCCATAAAACCCAAAGGAAGTATCCCAGCTCAGTTGATATTTCCGGTTTTGTTATAAGTAGATGTTGAGTAATTAAAGTATTGGTTCCCATCATTCTTCAACAATCTGTCTCTAGCTTGACCTGTTCATTATTCTTGTTGTCCATGACACTAGGGCCACTTGTTCAAAAATATTATTGCTGATATGGTGCGCAAGTGTTATTGGTTCTGCCTCCAGAGGTTTAACCAGCTGCCATTAATCACTGCATAGATGGGGTTTCTGCTCTCACATCCCTCCTCCTCAAGAGGATAGATTTATTCTACTGTTACTTCAAGAATTAGGAAGACCTACATATGGAAGATAACTTTGCATTTTTCATTAAATTGCAAATGATTATTTGAATAGGTTATCATCTGTGGCCTGATGGCCACTAACAGGATAATTCCAGTGACAACAGATTACTGGAAATGTTTATGTTTTAGGTGAAAAGCCAGCATTATTGCCCGTCCCTAATTTCCCTTGAAAGTGATGTTGAGCCACCTTGAACAGCTGCAGTATTTCTATTGAAGGTAATCCAATAGTGTTGTTGGGCAGGGAGTTGCAAGACTTAACCCAGCGAGGATGAAGGAGGGGCAGGAGAGTTCCATATCTGGAGGGGAATGTGCAAGTGGTGTCTTCAAATTTGCCCAATGACCAGATTTGGGTGGTGCTGTCAGAATACCTTGGTTGAGTAACTGTAGTGCACTTTGGAGATGGTATACACTGCAGCCGTGATGTGCCATTAGTGGAGGGAATGCAAGTTTAGTGTTGTGATTAGAGTGCCAATCAAACAGGCTACTTTGTCCTGGGTGATATCAAGGTTCTTGAGTGTTGCTGGGGTTGTATTTAGCCAGGCAAGTGCAGATTGTTCTATCAGGCCCCTGGCATGTCTTGTAGATTGTGAAAAGTTTTGGGCTGTCAAATGATGATTCACATCCTTTAGGGGTACCCAGACTGTGATCTGCTCGTAAAGCTGCTGCTGGTCTGGTTGAGTTTCTAGTCTGTGATGCTCCCCCTCCACCACTCCCAAGTATAATGATAGTGGGGAACTCAGCAATGGTAATGCCAGTGAGTATAACTTCAATTGAGAAAACAATTTTGTGAAAGAAAAGTCAATTCAAGTGGGTAGGTTTTGCAATTTAACATACCAAGTGTATTCTGTTCTGTGTTAACACTTTGAGGACCAAGATTGCATATCTGCATTGAATTCAAAAATCCAACAGCGCTTTTTAAAATCATTTTTTGAGGAGCAGTCATGAATGTGGAAAAAAATTGTTATGATTGCATAGCATGTACCAACATTACTTTTAAAAATTAATAATGCTATATAATGACTATATTAGCAAATTACCTGAAACTAAACTGACTCCCTCACTTTGTGTTCAAGTGAGCCAGTTCCATCACAAGATCAGGCAAAAACTGTTACATTTTGCCTGATCCACTGTAGTAATTAAACTTGGAAATATAATTGCCATCAATTCCAATGCAGAAGGGATGCAAAGTTAATTTTGAATTGGTGCTTAGAGTGTCCAAAGGATTTTTTAAGAGTTATTAGGAAAGTGTCAAGTATACATCTTCATGCCTTGGCTCTGGAGTGCTGGTAACTTAAGGTTATTGCTGCAGAAAAAGTTTCTGTGGTTAGCATTATTTGAACTTAAACGTTTTTTGTTCCTATAGTTCAGTTGAGTATTGGAAGGAAAGTACATTTTGAAAGTTCAATCTATGTTTCAGTAAACCAGGATCTGTACTTCCTCTTATAACTATTTCACATTTGGTTTTATTTGTAGTGATGAACAGCTCTCAAAGGTTAATTAGAGGAGCAAAAAGGCAAAATACTGAACTGATTATAACATATGAGCACCTTAGCAGCCAGCATAATCAAAGACCCCACCCACCCGGGACATTCTCTCTTCTCTCCTCTTCCATCGGGTAGAAGATACAGGAGCCTGAGGGCACGTACCACCAGACTTAAGGACAGCTTCTGCCCCACTGTGATAAGACTATTGAATGGTTCCCTTATACAGTGAGATGGACTATGACCTCATGATCTACCTTGTTGTGACCTTACACCTTATTGCACTGCACTTTCTCTGTAGCTGTGACACTTTATACTGTTATCGTTTTTTACCTGTACTACATCAATGCACTCTGTACTAACTCAATGTAACTGCACTGTGTAATGAATTGACCTGTACGATCGGTTTGTAAGGCAAGTTTTTCACTGTACCTCAGTACAAGTGACAATAATAAACCAATACCAATACCAATATACTTAACCCACATCCCTGATGTTCTCCCACACAATTTCATCTGTCCACCTAGTTTTCTTCTCCCTTTAGAGTCATAGATTTTTTTTAGATATCTTTATTAGTCACGTGTACATTGAAACACACAGTGAAATGCATCTTTTGCGTAGAGTGTCCTGGGGGCAGCCCGCAAGTGTTGCCACGCTTCCAGCGCCAACGTAGCATGCCCACAACTTCCTAACCTGTACGTCTTTGGAATGTGGGAGGAAACCGGAGCACCTGGAGAGAACCCACGCAGACACGGAGAGAACGTGTAATACAGCACAGGAACAGGCCCTTCGGCCCAACTCTTCCATGCCAACCAAGTTGTCTACTTGAGCTAGTCCCATTTCCCCATGTTTGGCCCACATCCCTCTAAAGCTTCCCTTTCCATGCACTTGCCTAAATGTCTGTTAAATGATGTAAGTGTATCCACCTCTACACTTCCTCTGGCAGCTTGTTCCACATACCCACCACCCTCTGTGTGGGAAAAAGTTCCCCCTCAGATCCCCTGTAAATTTTTCCCCTCTTACCTTAAACCTATGCCCTCTAGTTTTAGACATCCCTACCCTGGGAAAAGGACTGTGACCATTCAACTTATCTATGTCCCTCATGATTTTATAAACCTCTATAAGATCACCTCTTTGCCTCCTATACTCTAGGGAACAAAGTCCCAGCCTATCCAGAATCTCCTTATAGCTCGAGCCTTCCAGTCATAGTAGCATCCTTGTAAATCTTTACTGCACCCTTTCCAGCTTAATGATACCCCTCCTATAGCTGGATGACCAGAACGGCACACGATATTCCAAGTGTATTCCAGCTGTTATATGATGTCCCAGTTCTTGTTCTCAATGCCCTGCAAGCATGCCAAATGCCTTCTTCCCTGTTTTGCCACTTTCACAGAGCTATGTACCTGTATCCCTCGGTCCCTCTGTTCTACAACATTTTCCAGGGCCCTACCATTTACTGTGCAAGTCCTACCCTGGTTTAAATTACCAAAGTGTAACACCTCGTGCTTTATTCACCTTTCCCATCACCACCAACCACCCACCACCACCCACCCACCTCCCCCCCCCGCCTGGTTCTATCTGCCCATCATCAGTCCCCCATCTGGTTCCACCTATCACCTACCAGCCTCTATTCCTCCCACCCCTACCTTGAACTGCTATATGCTGGCAATCTTTCCTCTTCCCTCTCAGCCCAGATGATGCAGGGTCTCAACCCAAAATATCAACTCACACCTTTTGCCTCTGCACTTACTGCTTGACCCGCTGAGTTCTTCCAGCGTTCTGTTTTTTGTTCCAGATTCAATCATCTTCAGTCTCTTTTGTCTTCACACTTAACTCAATGTATTGATGTTTCTTTTAACTTCTAGATACCTCTTCTGGGTCAGAGGATGAGGGATCAGGGCAAGGTGACTCCCAGGGAACCCCTTCCTCCAGCCAAGGCAGTCTGAACATGGAACACTGGATCAGTCGAGCAATCCATGGCTCCACAACGTCATCCACCAACTCTTCCTCTTCCACACAGAGTGGCGGGAGTGGTGCTGCTAATGCACTGGCTGATGTCATGACACAAACACGCATCGGTTGGTACAATATCCGTAGCTGTCTGTGTTTATTCATCATTGTGGCCATTTGCTACCTCAGTTAAAGCAGAATTCTTTGTGCCTTGGCTTTTCAAAAACAACTCGGGTAACGAGCAGTTTCTCTGATTTTTTTTGCTGTTCGAAGCATATTTCAATTAGGGGAAATCCATTTTTTTTGTTAGAGTTGTACAGCATAAAAACAGGCCCTTCAGCCCACTGTGTCTATGTCAATGACCTATGCTAATCCCACTTGCCTGCATTAATTCCATATCACTTTCTCAGTTGATCTAGACCCTGTTGTAATTTGAGACAATCTTATTCACTGTCCATTTTGATGTCATCTACAGCGCACAAAGCCACGCTGGCTATCCCTAATCAGTGGAGGATATGTCCTCCATATCCCTCTAAGTCCTGTGTCACAGAATCCCTTCCAATAATTTTTCCACCCCTGATGTAAAGCTCACAGGTCTGTAGTTCCCTGGCTTATCCTTGCTGCCCTTTTTAAAGGCACAACATCAGCCACCCTCCATAGAGTCATGGAGGAATACAGCAAGGAAACAGAAGTACCTGTCTAGCTGGTTCTTTAATGTTGCTACTGTTCCTGTCTCCACCACGTCCTCTGGCAGCTCATTCCAGACACCAACTACTTTGTGTGAAAAATGTACCCCTCAGATCCCCTTTAAACCTTCTCCCTCTCAACATAAACCTATGCCATCTTGTTTTGGACACCTTTGCTGTAGGAAACAGACCTTGGTTATCTCTGCTTCTCATAGTTTTATGTACTTCTATCTTGTCACTTGACAGCCTCCTTTGCTCCAGGGGAAAAATCACCCAGCCTATCCTATCTCTCTGTATAACTCAAGCCTTCCAATCCAGGCAGCCTTCCCCTGAATCATTTGTGCATCCTCTCCAGCCTAATCACATCTTTACTGTAGCATGGTGACCAGAACTGCACACAATACTCCAAGCAAGGCCTAACCAATGTTTTGTACACCTGTAACGCAACCTCCCAATTCTTGTAATCAATGCTTTGGGCGATGAAGGCAAGCATGCCATATGTCTTCTTCGCCATATGTCTTCTTCACATCGTCTGCCTGTGTTGAAACTTTCAGGGAACTATGTACTTGTACCCCAAGGTCTCGCTGCTCAACACTTACCAGGGCTGCCATTCACTATGTATGTCCTGGCCTGGTTTAACTTTCCAAAATGAATCACTTTGCACTTGTCTGATTTAACTTCCATCTGACATTCCTTTGCCCACTTGCTCAGTTGATTGAGATCCTGTTGTAACCTGAGACAAACTTATTCACTGTCCACTATACCATCAATTTTGATGTCATCTATAACACACAAAGCCACGCTGACTATCCCTAATCAGTCCTTGCCTCTCCAAATGGAAATAAGTCCTGTCTCACAGAATCCCTTCCAATAATTTTTCTGCCACTGATGTAAAGCTCACCAGTCTGTAGTTCCCTGGC
Organism: Pristis pectinata; assembly: GCF_009764475.1. Lineage (NCBI taxonomy): Eukaryota > Metazoa > Chordata > Chondrichthyes > Rhinopristiformes > Pristidae > Pristis > Pristis pectinata. The sequence goes on along the minus strand of NC_067409.1, from coordinate 19,021,286 downwards.
TTATCCTTGCTGTACTCTTTAAATAAAGGCACAACATCAGCCACCCTCCACAGATTCATGGAGTAATACAGCAAGGAAACAGGCCCTTCGGCCCAACTCGTCCATGCCGACTGTGGTGCGCACCAAGCTAGTCCCATTTACCCACATTTGACCCAAGCTCGTGGGTGACTACCTCACCTGTAGCTAATGATATTGTGCTATGTTACTTGTGGCTAATGAATGAATATTAATGAATGTTTCAAAGTAGTAGGGCTGTAGTTCGTTCTTTGGATACTGACTTTTATTGGAGCTTTCAAAAATATATGCAAGTATATAATAAATGAGTTGAAATATTTTTAAAAAAGCTGCAGATGCTGGAAATCTGAAATAAAAAACAACAAATGCTGGAAATACTCAACAGGTCAGGCTGCATCTATGGGAAGAAGGGAGAGGAGGTACAGGAGCCTGAAGACCCACACTCAGTGTTTCAGGAACAGCTTCTTCCCCTCCACCATAAGACTTCGGAATGGTCCATGAACCCATTGTTATTCCTCTTTTGCACTATTTATTTATTTTTGTAGCTTATAGTAATGTTTATAAGATAAGATATCTTGACTTGTCACATGTACATCAAAACACAGTGAAATGCATCTTTTGCTTAGAGTATTCTGGGGGCAGCCCGCAAGGGTCGCCACACTTCTGGCGCCAACATAGCATGCCCAGAACTTCCTAACCCATACTTCTTTGGAATGTGGGAGGAAACCCACACAGACATGGGGATATCTTTATGTCTTTTGCTGTACTGCTGCCACAGAACAACAAATTTCACGACATATGTCAGTGATAATAAGCCTGATTCTGATTCCGAGTCATTGGTTCAGATCGGAGAAGCTTCATCAGAACTGAAAAGGAGACAAAAGAAGCTTGTAAAGACGCAGGGAGTGTGGAGTGTGTGTATGTGTGGGTGGGGGGGGCAAGCAGGGGTGTGATGTCTCTGATGGGGTAAAACAGGGTGACCATTGGAGATAAGCTGGTTATCTGGTTAATGAGTGAATGGGAGCAGTTGGAGAGTGAGAATATAAGAAAAAGAACATAGTATAAAGAATGTGGGAGTTGTGAAATGCAGAGTGGGAGCATTTGCCCAGCAGGCCAAGCTGGGCATGCCCTCCACTTCCAGAGAGGGAGAGAAAGCAAACAAGCCAAGACATTATCACAGATGGATGACCAATACAGGGAAATCAAATTACCTGATGTTGTAGAATTTGATATTGAATCCAGAAAGCTGCAACGTGCCCAGACACAAGATGAGCTTGGGTTGCAGCTTTCTGGACTCAATATTGAATTCTGTAATTTGAGGTGACCTGATTGCTCTGTCCGTGTCAGTCTTCCTTCTGTGGTATTGGCTCAGCTTGTTTGTTTTATATTCTCTCTGGAAGTGGAGGACCTGCCCATCCTGCCCATCCAAGCATGCCTTCCTGCACTGCATTTCACAACTCCTATATTCTTTTGTCAGTGTTCTTCGTCTCTAACTGCTCCCATTCACTCACTGACCTAATAAACCTGCTTCCATTTATCCCCATGGTCACCCCAGTTTTACCCTATCCGAGACATCCTTTCACCACTCCCCTAACCCGTACAGTTTTAGGAGCTTCTTTTGTCTCCTTTCCAGATCTAACAAAAAGTCTTTGACCTGAAACGTTAACTCTGGTTCTCTTCCCACAGCTGTGGCCTAACCTGATGAGTATTTTCAGCATCTTCTGTTTTCATCTTATAATAAATTTGTGAACCGTGATATATTTTGCAAAATGAACAGGGAAGTACAAAGGTAAAAACAGCGTTTGAGTTATCAAGAGAGTTTGTAAAAAAAAATCTGGCCTATTCAAGCAAGAAAGCAGGCAGTGTTACGTAAACAGCTCAAGGGAATGGAAAAAGTAAATCTGAAGTGCACTTCCTGCGGCAGTAACGTATCCAAACTATTTCGGGAACTATTAGATGCTTCTGTGGAGGCTCTGTGGAGCACAAGGGTATAAGAAAGTACACCAATGACTTTCCTGACTCTAATTATATAGTGATTTTTATTCAGCAGCATAGCATAGTTGATAACAGTCTGCAAAACACTGGAGGACACTTTACCATATTAAAAGGAAGTTGCTGTTGTTTCCACAATTTTGCTTCCAGGGAATGAGAAGATCAAATAACAATGATCCAGCCAATCTGTAATTTTCTAATGGAGAAAACTGAAGTTAATAAAATGGAAAACATGTGTATATTAAAAGGATTACATCTTGGAAGTACAATTTGAATATTCTGTTAGAGAATGAAATTTGACTTGCAGTTAATGCAAATTATATAATAATTTTGCTATTGGATGTAGCTATATTATTTGATGAAATTTGATTCATTAAAGGAGTTGTCATAAACTGTGAAATAAAAACCAGGACCAGCCTTTGAAGTATGAACATGCTGAGCTGTTGGCACCTGGTTCGGGATTGTTGATGAGTTGAGGTTGTAGAAGTAATCCCTTGGTACAACACCCTGTTACTCAATAATACGATTAAAGGTGTCAGCCATAGAAAGCCAGCTATTTGTGCTAGATGTGATTGCAAAAAGAGCTTGCAAAAGCTGTAGTATTACTCCTGTGCAAGGCCAGAAATGCATGACTTGAATACTCTGCTGCCATTTTGATAAATTGGACTTAATATATTCCACAGTGAAATAACTCCAGTGAGTAAAATTCAGTGAAAAGGTCATGGAGATGATCTGTTTGTTTAAGTTATTGGCAACATAAAAAAATATCTGGAACTCCTTATTGAAGGAAAATGAACAGATGGCAATAGTTTTGTTTTATTTTTCCTGAACATTTCATTGAATGTATGGATACACTTGCTTGCTGGTTTAAGTGGAAGTTTTAGCCTAAATTTCTAAACACAATCGAGCTGCCATGCAATAAAACAGGTAATTGGGATCAACCTCTTGATAAGTTGAAATTGTTAACTATGCCTTGAATAGTATATTTAATTGATACAATTATTGTATCCATCTTCTTAAAGTTTGATTTACACTTGATTCTGAGAATGAGGGACAGAACCTCAGTCAATTCAGTCACAAGTAAGAGAACATGTGTAGAGGGCTGGATTCAGGAAAAAAATCGTTACTACACTGATTCCCATCAGCTCGTTTAGTTTTAGAAGTTGATTTCATGAGAGTTTTAGTTAATATCATGAACGTCAGAACATTATATAATGGCTTCAGCACAGGAGACTCTGTACAGCAATTCATTCAGTCCCTTCCCCCGTTCTTCCCTGTAGCCCTGCAAATTATTATCTCTCCGGGTATTATTCAATTCCTTTTGAAAGTTCTGAGTCTGTTTCCACTGTTCTTCCAGGCACTAGGTTACAGACTGCATCTACGTGTAGGGAAGATAGGGAAGATGAAAAATTCTTCACATTACTAACCCCACCCTCAAATCTTGCATCTGTACCCATCATCTTTAATCTGTACTTCCTGGTCCTTACACTAATGAGGACATCTTTTCTCTATTTACACTATCTAAATCCATTGTGATTTTGCTTGTCTCAATAAAATCACTCTCAAATTGCTTCCTGAAAATATATTGTCACCATTTGCTTTCTCGACAGCTAATGTACAAAATAAGACACATTTTATAATAATGTTTGCATTCATCTGGAGATAGTCAATAAGCATGAATGAAGTGAGAATGAGGGCATTCACGATGTTATCGAGCAGAACTCTCAGTGAGTACACCACTAGGACCTGATAACAGATACTATGGGCTTTGAAAGATATCCGAGAGGGGATTGTGCAGAATCTGACCACAATTATTCAGTCCACAAACATTTGGAGAGTTAACAGTGCCATTGTCTTATTCAGGAAAGGAGAGAGGAATTAATTGTTCCACTACTTCCAAAGTTGTTTAAAACTCTAAAGAAAAAGTGCACAATGTTGGAAATACAAGGCAGGCTATGCAACATATGTGCAGCAGAGTTAACAGGTCGGATTGCACAGATGGTTAGTTGACGGGACCATTGAAAATCTCCAGCTCACTGCTCTGCTTGTGTCAGTGCTGTCTGAACCTGCAGACTGGATTATGGAATTATGAAATACACTGGAGGTAAGATGCTCTAACCCTGGACTCATCACTGAGCCCAGGGCATTTCGTAATGGACTGGATACACTTTGTATTTGGTCCCTCAGCCCTATGTCAGTCACAGATAATGCAGCCCCATTCAATAGTACTGAATGTTCATTAATTTAGTTTCCACCTTAATTAATTGTTTTGTGCCAATTAATTAATAGCATTTGATTGTTTTTTTTTATAACTGGTATTATTTTTAAGTTTTTTCATTATTATAATGTTTTTCAACTGACTCTAAATTTCTCTGATCTGCAGAGACATTTAGAAACAGTGAGAAAAATCTGTCAGCACAAGATGTCAGGAGGTCATCAGTGTGGTATGGGGGCAGGGCCTCATTTTGTTCTGCCTAAGGCCAGTGGCTGTGTCAGTGGAAACCACATGGCCACATAAGGTTAGCGTGGCCACGGAGGTATCACAAGGGTGACCAGGCTGTGTCCAGTGTGATCTAGCCCAGTGTTTCGGGGTAATGCCTTTACATCAAAACCAGGTAATTTTTCCTCTTGCCTTTTACCAAACCGGTTCAGATTTCTAGCATCTGCAGTTGTGATTTGATTTCCAGGCAGATTAACGTCATTCGCAAGCAAACCAATTAACACGAAATCACTGAGTATTTAGGGATATATTGACAAATCAGGGAGAGCTAACACACGTTATTTATTATGTGTGTAACATTTTTTTTACAATTGGCTATTTACATGAAATGTAATAGATATACTGTGCGGATTTTCAAGATGGACAAGTTAGAAGATTACTTACAAGAAACTTGTTGGAAGAATTCAGGAGTATGTTATTCAGGAACATCGTAAGCTGAATCGATACTCCGATTAACTTGGTTCTCTTCTTGCTTTTTGATATTAGCCATTCTAAAGTTTGCTAACCAAGTTACCATGCCAACAATTAAGACAACTAAACTAACTCATTCTTTAGATGCAGTTAAGAACACTATATATTTACAAAACCTTCGCTGCTCTGTAAAACATGCTTGAGCATCTCACTGTACAGTACAAATATCTCCAAAATGTTAGCGCTTTGCGAAATTTACAATGTTTGGTGAATTTTGAACATTCAATTATTTTAAACACTGTTTTTAAGACACAGTTAGTTAGATTTTTCCATAGTAGGGGAATTAAAGGTAATGGGGAAAAGGCAGGTAGGTGGATCTGAGCTGACAGCCAGATCAGCCATGATCTTAATGAATGGCGGAGCAGGCTCGACTGGCCAGATGGCCTCCTCCTGCTCCTATTTCTTATGTTCTTGTGTTCTTTTAAATCTGCACTTGATAAGCACATCTCTCTAATGAAAAATAATATTCACTACCAGGCAACTTGTATTTTGCAAGACCCTGTGAGGAAAATTTGCCTACACTTTTCATTTAAACTTCCATTTTAATTTACATATGCCATAAACTAGTATTTAAACTGTTTTAATCAGGTAAGTGATTCTGGAGCATGATGTTGCCCTCTTACACATTACTTCAAACTTACTTGCATTTTGGGCAACAACAATGTTGTGCCTTCAACATGAATAAATAATTTTGTTCTAGTTGTGTTCTTTCTTGTAAAAATTGTGTGTAATTTATGGTTACCTTATGTTTTTCTTGTGAATGCTGCTTATATGATGCTATGTACCTGTAATGCTGCTGCAAGTAAGTTTACTCATTGCATCTGTGCATACATATGTGACAAATTTTGAATAAGTATCCCGAGGCGCTTCATAATACCATCAAAAGGCCCATCAAAATCTGAAACCTAGCTACATAAAGAGATATTAAGAGACATGAGCTTTAAGGAGCATTTTAAAAATGGAGAGATGTGTAAGGAAGCAGGATTGTCCATTGAAGGAATTCCAGACATCATTTACTCTAACTGCTTTTTTTCTGAAAAGAAAACAGAGTTTAAAAGAATTGAATGTTCAAAATTCATCAAACATTTTTCAAAGTGCTTATATTTTGGTGACATTCGTACAGTGAGATGCCCAAGAACATTTTACAGAGCAGTGAAGGTTTTGTAAAAATATAGTGTTCTTAACAGCATCTAAAGAATTAGTTAGTTTAGTTGTCTTAATTGTTGGCATGGTAACTTGGTCAGCAAACTTTAGAATGGCTAAAATCAAAAAGCAAGAAGAGAACCAAATTAATCTGAGCGTTGATTATTTGACACCGTATTGATCTTGCTAAGCAAATTTTAGTTTTATTTACATATCAAATGTTGTATATGTGGTTAATCAAATGGTTTTCAAGGAAGCATAACTGCCTTTAAAGGCAGTTAAAAATGTTTCTTTTTCTTTGACTTGTAATGTGTGATCTTTACTTCTATTAGAAAACCACTCTGCACCTCCAGATATCACCACTTACACTACAGAGCACTCAATACAAGTTGAACGCCCACAAGGATCAACACCAAGAGCAGTCCCAAAGTATGGCAATGCTGAGCTAATGGAAACTGGTGATGGTAAGTGTCCTGATGACTTGTTTCATTTTGTACACAGTCTATTACACAGCATTTAACAGGTATTAATGTTTTCCAAAAATGATTCTGAATTTCAGCTAAAGTATGTGGATGTGGTCAAGTATAATTTACTTGAATTAGTATAAATAATTGGCATAACTTCAAGCTTCCATTAATGTTAATGATTAATTCATTTATAAGTGATAATAAGGATGGTTTTAATAAATTGATTCTCCGACTAAGTAGTCATTCATCATTAGATTTTTTCATCATATGTGGGAAAAAAAATAGATGCCTGGAAAAATGCTTATGTAAAAAAAATGAATTGCGATGAATCAAGATCCATTTAGAAACGATGTGATAGATTTGCAGAGGCTGGTTCTTGGTGCAACAACTGTGGAATAAGCATTTACACAACCGATCCCGGTTGACTTGAATTACTGATCGCTGCTTGGAAGTTATGAAAATGTTCATGTATGCAGTGGATCTTTGTATGTCTTTGTGAGCAATGTTGGAATCACATTGATGAATTCTTGAGAGGTCCTGCTGTGGGTGTCCATGGTATATGATGGGGGAGAGTGAAAAGGAATGGAGCATTATAACTGTTTTATATTTATTATGGGTCATGGGCCTCACTGAAAACACTGGCATTAGTTGGCCTGAGAAGACAGTGGCGACTTTCTTCATCTGTTGGTGGGTGTGTTCCAGTCAATGAGAAGGCAAGACCTTACAACAATGCAAAAATCAGCAATGTGTGATTTGGAGATGAACTGAAAGTTGAAAATGCTTTATGTTGAAAATGGTTTGAGTTTTGAAGGCAACATGTAGTTCACTCTTTTTAATTTTGCTGATGCATTTATTAGTAATTAAAATTTTATTTATTAATTAGCTGTTGGTGTTGGAATTTCCTGTGGGGGGTGTAATAAGGGTGCATACTTATTGATGTACCATTTCGCTAAATTCAATTGATGCCTTGATTTCAAAGTCAAAGTTGAATTTATTGTCATATGCACAAGTACATCTATGCACAGGCGCAATGAAAAACTTACTTGCAACAGCATCACAGGCACGTGGCATCATATTCACAGTATTCAAAAGAGAAACATAAATTAGACATAAAGTATGCACCATTTTTACAAGAAAGAACAATTAATACAAGAAAAAACAAGTCCATTTTAGTGCAAAGTGATCAAAAAGTGGTCATAGTGTTGCTAATCTGTAGTGGTCAGGAACGTGCCGGATAGTTCAAGGACAATCTCATTGACACAAGCACAGGGTAAAAATATATCCAAAGAATCAGTCCGTGAAGAAAGTACATCTACATTTTAAAGATGAAAATATAAATTTCAAGCCACTTAACCCATCATCCACCCAGTTTAGGAATATTTAATCAAGGAATCTTTTGCATTTGTAATGCAGTTCTGGTGGCAGAGAATACATTCAAAATATTCCTTCACAATCTAGGCTTGTGCCTTATAAATGGTTGAAAGGCTTTGGGAAGTCAAAGTGAGTTCCTTACTGCAGGATTACCAACTTCTGACCAGATTTTGTAGCCACAGGTATTTATGTGAGCAGTTCATGAATCACAAAGAGTGAGCAGGCAGCTCCAACAAGTAGTTAAGAAAACAAACAACATTTTGGCCTTCATTGCAAAGGAGTTATTTAGAGTTTTAAAAATAGGGAGATTTTGTTGCAATTGTACAGGGTGTTGGTGAGGTCTCACCTGGAACACTGTGCACAGTTTAGGTCCCCTTGCCAAAAGAAAAGCTACAGTAACATTAGAAGCAGTCTAAAGGAGATTCCCCAGGCTAATTCCTGGGAGGAGAAGGTTGTCCTGCCAAGAGCAACTAAATCGTTTGGACCTGTGTTCTTGAAGTTTAGAAGAATGAGGCGTGACCTTATTCAAACATTCAAGATCCTAAGCAGGCTTGACAGAGTAGATGTTGGGATGGTTTTACTAATGCGAGAGTCTTGAACAAGGGGACATAACTACAACATAAGGGCCAGTTATTTAAAACTGAGGTACCTAGAAATTTTTTCTTGCTGAGGATGGTGATTCTTTGGAATTCTCTGCCCCAGTGGGTGGTGGAATCTGGATCATTAGAAGTATTTAAAGTGGAGGTGGATAAATCAAGAAATAGAGGGGTATAGGGAAATGGCACAGAAGAGGAGTTGAGGCCAGCGTAGATCAGCCAGTATCACATTAAATGGTGGGATAGGTTTGAAGGGCCCGATGGCCTTCCCCTGCTCCTGTTTTCTTCTGTGTTTGTGTTCAGTTGAGTTTCTGGTCAGTGGCGATCGCCAGTATGTTGGCAGGATGCTTACCAATGGTAATACTATTAAATGGCGAGAGTATGTTGTTAGAATCTCTTTTGCAGGGGATGTTAAACTGCATGATATTTTTGTGATGCTTTGCTACTTGCCACTTATCAGTTCATGCCTGAATGTTGTCTAAACCCTGCTGCATGAACTCTTTGAATTGCTGAAGAGTTGTGAATAGAATTTAACATTGTGCAATCAAGTGTACAATGGAATGTACACTGTATGATGGTAGGAAGGGCATTGTTGAAGCAGCCGAAGATTGTTGGGCCTAGAGCAATCCTATGAAGAACTCCTGCAGCCATGTCTTTGGGTTGGGCTGTTTGACCTAAGATAACCACAACTAGCGCCCTTAGTATGAGATAGTTTTCCCCTGATGCTCCTTGATGCCACAATCCATCAACTGCTGTCTTGATGTCAAGGGCTGTCACTCTCACCTCACCTGGAGAATCTAGTTCATCGGTCCATGTTTGATTCATTCATGGGATGAAGACATTGTAGACCAAATCTATTGCTTGTGGCTGATTTGTCCTGCACTGTGTGGTAGGCTGGGCCTAATCAGAGAGTAGCTTAGATTAATAGTTTTTTTTAAAAAGTGAAGTGAGGTGAGAGAGAATAAGTTTCATAGCTAAAGGGGAAAAGGGAAGGGAAATGGGACTGATGGGTTGCTTTGCTGGGAGCCTGTAAGGATTCAATAAGTTGATTGCTGTAATAAGAAAGAGTAAACCACATTACTGTGGTTTACTCTGTAGTAACTTGTGAGCTGGATCACAAAAGGACAGCAGATTCCTTTCCCTGAAGGACAAACCAAATCATAAACCAAATGGTTTTTTAGGACAACCCAGTATTTCCCCCTTCTGATACTATTATTTTATTTCAGATGCCATGATGATCATGGTGCCAATTTAAACTAATCCCATCTGCCTGCACATGGTCCGTATCCCTCCATCCCCTGCCTGTTTATGTGCCTGTCCTAAGTGCCTCTTAAATATTGCTATCATATCCGCTTCTATCACCTCCCCTGGCAGCGTGTTCCAGGCACCTACCAATCTCTGTGTGTAAAAAAAATTGCCTCGTAAATCTCCTTTAAACGTTTCCCATCTCACCTTAAACCTATGCCCTCTAATATTTTACCTTTTCACTTGGGGGTGGGGGGGGGGGGGGTGGGGAATGACTCTATCTGCCCTATCTATCCCCCTCACAATTTTATACACTCATATTTGGCTTCACATACTGACCTGTTGTTATTCAAACAACCTGGGAAATTCAAGTACAGCACAATTGCATACATAACGCACTCGCACCTGAGTTTTCTAAGTCCTTTATCTTGCAATTTCCTTGCAGCCCTGATTACAAGGTCTCTGGGTGCAGGTGCAGGTGCACTGAAATTCCTCACCACGGTGTCAGCTCTTTGAGCTCCTTTATTCCAGATGATCTGATCCGACCTCAGATGCTGGCTTTTAATTGAGCGATGTTTCTTGCTCCGGGTTATTATCAACGTAATAAGCCACGCGTGTTTAAAAATTGGCCACTTGGATTAAGATTGATGCTTCAAAACCATGTTCCTCTTCATAGCACGGAAATAGAGCAACTCCTGACTTCTGTGGTCTTGTATGAAGTGTTTTGTCATATTGTGCATGAACGTTATGTTGATGTTTCTGAGGGAAAAAAAGGACAAGAAAAATATAAGTTTTAATGAATTAATTCAAATTTGAGTAACTGCATTATTGGACATGAATGTCCTGTTTATGAGATTTTTGATTTCTGATTCTTTATCAGAAGAAAATGTTTAAATCCATAAGGCACCAGCTATTCAGACAGGTTGGGTGTAGACTCATGCATCATCTATAAACTGCTGAGCTCTGTTGACTAATTTCTTACAGTCATACAACATGGAAACAGGCCCTTTGGCTCAACTCATCCATGCCAACCAAGATTTCCATCTAAACTTGTCCTATTTGCCAGCATTTGATCCATATCCCTCTAAACTTTTCCTATCCATGTACCTGCCCAAATGTCTTTCAAATGTTGTTATTGTACCTGTCTCAACCAGTTCCTCTAGCAGCTCATTCCATATATGGTCCACCCTCTGTGTGAAGAAGACAACCCTCAGGTTCCTAGTAAATCTTCCCGCCCCACCTTAAACCTATGCCCTCTGTTTCTTGATTTCCCTATCCTGGGAAAAAAAAACCGTGTATATTTACCTTGTATATGCCCCTCATAATTTTATACACCTCTAGAAGATCACCTGTCAGACTCCTATGCTCCAAGGAATGAAGTCCAAGCCTGCCCAACCTCTCCCTATAACCCAGTCCCTCAAATCCTGGCAACATCCTTGTAAACCTTTTCTGCACCCTTTCTAGTTTAATGGCATGTTTGCTAAAGCACGGTGGCCAAAACTGAACACAGTACTCCATGTTCAGCCTCACCATCATCTTGTACAACTGCAACGTAACATTCCCAACTCCCATATTCATTGCTCTGGCAGATGAAGGCCAGCATACCAAAAGCCTCCTTCAGCACTCTGTCCCTCTGTATTGCCACTTTCAGAGAACCATGTTCTCCTAGAACTCTACCACTCGCTGCTTCAATTCAAATCTAAGCATTTCACTTTAAAAATATAAGAAAGAGGAGAAGTATTTGGCCACACACGGCCTTGGGTTTGTTTTGGCCATTCAGTAAGATCAAGGCTGATCTGATTTTTGCCCTCTACTTGCCTGCCTCATCCCTATAATCCTTGGGTCCCTTGTGGTCCAAAATGTATCTCTGACATGAATGTGGCCAATGACTGGGCATTTGTAGCTCTGTGGGGTGGAGGATTCCAGGAGCTTGAAACCCTTCGGGAAAAGAAATTCCTTTTCTTGTGTCTCAAGTGGTTGCCCCTTTAACTGGACAAAATGCCCTCCCCCTACTCCCCCCACTCCTAGTTCTAGATTCTCCCCTAGGAGAAGCATCCTCACAGCACCTTTATAGAGGAGGGACATTGGAAATCTGGTCAGATTCCCAACATCTATTATTTTGTCTTTGTCTTTGAGGAAAAACTTGGGCAAAACTCACAGCTCAACTGTGCCACTGTTGGTATTGGTTTATTATTATTACATGTACTGAGATACAGTGAAAAGATTTTGTTTGCATGCTACAAAGGCAGATCACACCATACGTAAGTACAAGTAAAAAGAAAAACAGAATGCAGAATATAGTGTTGCAGCTACAGAGAAAGTACAGTGCTGGTGAACTAATAAAGTGCAAAGGCCGCGACGAGGTAGATTGGGAGATCATTTAGCATGTGAGAGGTCTGTTCAAGAGCCTGATGACAGCAGGGTCGAAGCTGTCCCTGAGGCTGGTGGTATGTGCTTTCAGGCTTTTGTATCTTCTGCCCAATGGGAAAGGGGAGAAGAGAGAATGACCGGGGTGGGAGTTATTTCACAACTGAGGCAAGTTAAATGGAAGGCACCTGTGAAGAGAAAAGGTACAGTTTATAAATCCCAATTAAGAATAGAAATAAGGAGACACAAGAAATTCTGCAGATGCTGGAATCTGGAGCAATACATACAATGTGCTGGAGGAACTCAGCAGGTCAGGCAGCATCCATGGAGGGAAATAAACAGTTCTCTGATGGGGGAGAGGGGCAAGATGTAATAAGCTGAGAGGTGATAGGTAGAAGAGGCAAAGGGCTGAAGGAGGAGGAATCTGGTAGGAGAGGGCAGTGGACCGTGGAATAAAGAATGGGGGAGGGGAGGGGAGGAGAGGAGGTGGGCAGGTCAGCAAGGTGGGGAAAGGGAGCCACAGGAATAAGGGAAGACGAAGGAGTGTTGAGGGTGTGAAACAGAAGGGGTGGGGTTAACGGAAGTTAGAGGAATCAATATTGAGGCCATCAGGTTGGAGACTCCCAAGGCGGCATATGAGGTGTTGTTCCTCCAACCTGCATCTGGCCTCAACATGGCAGTAGAGGAGGCCATGGATAGACATGTCGGTATGGGAGTGGGATGTGGAATTGAAGTGGGTGGCCACCGGGAGGTCCTGGCTGTTGCAGCGGATGGAGCGAAGGTGCGCGATAAAGCGGTCACCCAATCTGTGTCGGGTCTCACCGATATACAGGAGGGAGCGCTGGATGCAATAAATGACACCCTCAGACTCACAGGTGAAGCACTGCCTCACCTGGAAGGATTGTCTGGGGCCCTGAATGGTGGTGAGGGAGGAGGTGTAGGGACAGGTGTAGCACAGTGCAGTTGCAGGCATAAGTGCTGGGGTGGTGGTGGTTATCAGTGGGGAGGGACGAGTGAACAAGGGAGTCAGGGAGAGAGCGGTCCCTGTGGAAAGTAGAGAGAGAGGCTGAGGGGAAGATGTGCCTGGTGATAGAAATAAAACTGCTGATTACAATTAAGGGCTCGATCGTGGAGCTTTAACAAGGTTGAGTGTCTAAAATGCCAAATTTGGCAAATAATTGATTCAGTTTGTGTGTGTGTGATGGGAAAAGCCAATTTTCCTTAATGTTAGCAGACTTCAGTTTGATCGCTTGAGGAACTAATAGAGCTCTCACTGCTTCTCTGAATTAGACTGAAATCAATAAGGACAGAATTGTGACCTGCAAACCGGCTGAAATATTGAGAGTTTAGAGTTGGCAAAAACCGTGTGACAGCAACTTGCTGTTTTAGGGTTATTTGAATTCAATTTGAGAATGATTATTTAGTAAACCATTGCAGCCCTACCATCAGTAACTGAGAAAGAGTTGCTGCACGTTTCCAGTATGTATTAGTTTACCATTTCCATAGGGGAGAGGCAAATGTAGCTGTGGTCATTTTTTTTAGAGAGGAAATTAAATAAAAATGTAAATAATAGATTTGAACTCAAAAAAAACAGTATGTGAAGTCAATGTAGCTAAATGTAATTACAATACTTATGAGCCATGGCCTGATCAAATGGTAGAGCAAAATTGAGGTGTTGAATGGTCTTTTCCTATTCTTTTTTTCCATTCTTCAAGATGGCCATATCCTGCAAAGGTAGGAAGACTACTAATATCTCCATTGTTTCCAGCATCTGCAGCTTGTTGATTGTTTTGAGCAACCAAAGCAAACCCACGAAGACAAAATGTTGCTGTGATTTGGAGAATAGAGAGCTCAAATAGTTGTAAATGTCATTGTTCATAACTATATCAACAAATATAGGTAGGGTACAGAATATTTGTCAGTACAAATGTTGGAGATCAGGAAAAGAATAGCTCAGTCAGTTTTCCCCTAAAGTCCCCATACCTGTGTATCTGCATCTCCCCATTGCCCGTCACTTCCACTCCCCCTCCCACACTATCACTGATATGACAGTCCTCGGCCTCCTCCACTGCCAGGAGAATTCCAAGTGCAAACTGGAGGAACAACACCTCGTTTTCCGTCTTGGAACTTTGCAGCCGAATGGCATGAATATTAAATTCTCCCACTTTAGGTAATCCCCACCCCCCCTTCTCCACAACCACCCCCCCCCCCCACCATGCTTCTTCTCTTTTCTAGCCTCGTTTTTTTCTACCTTTCTTTTTACCTCTCTCTCCTTACCTTTGACCCATCCCCCAGGGAATCTGCTCTACCCTCCTCCCCTGCACCTGCCTATCACTATCTACCTATCACCACCCTGTGCCCACCCCGCCTCCCCCCTTTTGTTCATCTATTACTGCTCTGCTTTTCCCTCCTATATATTGGGCCTCCCCTTTCCCTATCTTCAGTCCTGAAGAAGGGTCCTGACCCGAAGCGTTGACTGCCTACTTTTCTCCACGGATGCCGCCTGGCCTGCTGAGTTCCTTCAGCATCGTCGTGCTTTTTATCTTTGTATTTAATTGGTAATTGGTTTATTATCATTGCATTACAAGATACAGTGAAAAACTTTGTTTTGCATGTCATCCAGACAGGTCATTTCAAACATCAGTACATCGAGGTAGTACAAAAGGAAAATCAATAACAGAATGAAGAATGTAGTGTCACAGTTACAGAGAAAGTGCAATGTATGTAGACAACAAGGACCATGATAAAGTAGACTGAGAGATCAAGAGTTCATCTTTATCGTACAAGAAGTTTGTTCAAGAGTCTTATAACAGTGGGATAGAAGCTGTCCTTGTGCCTGGTGGTGCATGTTTTCAAGCAAGTGAATCAGGAAGGCATATTACATGATGAAGTCATAAGTTTTGTGGTTTTAACACACATTGGTTGTTGGTCTGTAGTAAAATATGCACATGTTCTGAAGCTCATGTTCTGAAGCTCCTCGTGTGCACTAGAGATTGCTATAGATAGTACTTAACCGCTCTATAGGACTGGCTCACAGACCAAATACACCACAATTGGTGACAACTGATCATAATAACCCATGCATGGTGGCTTCAGAAAACAAATAGTAGTTTAAAGAAATTCTTGCTGCAGATGCAATGGCAGAGAATCACCACACATCTGGTTAAATTAAGGCAACAAAGTTTGATGCGTCAGAAGAAAGGAGAAGCAGCAATGACACACAAATTCAAATTTGGAACAACTAACCAGATCAGCAATACTGACACGACTCCTGCATGGAGGGAGGGTGCATCCAGTGGGAAACTGCAGAGAGAGAGCTTGTGTATTGAAGCTGATATCAATAGAACAGATGTGAATTGCAGAGCTACAAGTGGAAATGGAAGCAGCAAGATTTCAAGATAGAAACACAAATAAACAACCAGCCTGTAGAAATGAATACGCCGCTGTGATGTGAATATTCTGGTGAATTTATTGGGTCAAATAAGATAAGATATTTATTTATGATATTTGTGGGCAGGCACAGTAGTGCAGCGGTTAGCGTAACGCTATTACAGCGCCGGCAACCCATGTTCAATTCCGGCCGCTGTCTGGGAGGAGTTTGTACGCTCTCCTCGTGTCTGCGTGGGTTTCCTCCGGGTGCTCCTGTTTCCTCCCATATTCCAAAGACGTACGGGTTAGGAAGTTGTGGGCGTGCTATGTTGGCGCCGGAAGCATCCCCCCAGAACACTATGCAAAAGATGCATTTCACTGTGTGTTTCAATGTACATGTGACTAATAAAGATATCGTATCTTATTTATTAGCCACATGCACATCTAAACACACAGTGAAATATGTCTTTTTGCGTTACTGAGAATGTACTGGGGGGCAGCCCGCAAGTGTCGCCACTCTTCCGGCGCCAACATAGCATGCCCACAGTTCCTAACCTTTACATCTTTGGAATGTGGGGGGAAACCGGAGCACCTTGGGAAACCCACACAGACACGGGGAGAACGTATAAACTCCTTACAAACAGTGGCCGGAATTGAACCCGGGTCCATGGCACTATAATAGCGTTGCGCTAACTGCTACACTACACGCAATACATTGTGTGTTCTAATGGTCAACAAGTAGATTTAGCTAATAGTTGTAGCTGATTACACAGAGCAATCTATTGCTAGGCAATGATTGGCTTAGAAGAACTGTGTAAGATGTGGATTCTGTCTACATTGATGTTCATTCGAGACAATAACCTAAAAGTTGACATGGGCAAAGAAAACACAATCTTTACCTGGCAACTAATGGATAATGACACAGCTGTAGAAATCGCTGAGACTGCACAGCAAGATACCATTCTGAAACACAGCTGAGCAGATTCTGAGGTTGAGCCAATTCTGATATGTCCAGATGTGGAACTGCAAGTGTTTTACAATGGAAGATTCAAACTGTCCACTGATCAAGGATGTCCAAAGTGGGGTATAGAATAGTCAGCCCTCGCGTCCTGAGAAGATGAACTACAGATTGAGTAAACTCAGATTATGCTAGCATTATAAAGGTGAAAATTGCTGCTAGAAGCTTCATATATAGCCCAGGTACTGGCAAAGATCACGAAGATTTAATGTCCTGTCTAAGCTCCAGAACAAAATCAACAAAAATAGCAGTTTTTGTCAGAAAGCTGACAGCATCTCTTGCTCATCTTTATCGATACTCATTTCAAATGGAAGTTTTTAGATGTGTGGGATTATGCATGATTGCAGAATGTACATTTGAGGAGCTGAAATTGTTTTTTTGCAACACATATTGCACTGAGGAGTTGGTGTGAGATAATCAGCCTCAATTCATGTCCTTTCTCTTTGGAGGTTTCACGAGGTACAATGGTATCAAGTATTCAAGAGACCCCCATACCATCCAGCCTTCAAATAGTGCAGCTGAAGGATCTGTACACACTCTTAAGGAAGCCTCAAAGAGACGAGATGACTAGGGTTATATGGGTTTAATTATAAATCATTGTTTAGTTAACTTCTTGTTCAAGAACTGTACAACTTTACAATTTGCCAAGTTGTTGATGTTTTGCAGACTTTGAATGTGCATGAATTTGTTACAGCCCAGACTAGAGAGGACATTGTAGCTGAAACAAAAGCAAAATCATGATTTGCATTATAACAATTCATAGGAAAAGGCAAAGAGAAGCGGTGCAGACAATGCAAGAAGTGAGAGTATTGAGACTGGCAAATAAGTATGACATGGAGAAGTGGGGTATTGGTGAGAAAGTACAAACATGCAGTGCTCAACCGTAACTTCTGTGTAATGGAGAAAAAGTTAGTGTTCATGTTGACCAAATGATAGCAGTGAGAAACAAACCAGCGAATACTCGAAAAACGTGTGATGGGGAGCTTGCTCCAGAAGTGGATATAGAGAACCATGTACTGAAACACTTTTTCAAGGAGTATAGTATAATTCTATCTAATGAGGTATGTGGATAACTAATTTAATGATATATTATCACACGTGACCTAATCAGATGTTATTTGTAGTTAGTCTGTAATAAAGTGCTTCTCCATGTTTTGAAGCTCCTGATATCTTTTGGTGATTACTATAGATGGTACTTACAAACACTTCCGGTTTGGCTCCTAGACTCTCTCCAAGTACAGTACAATACCTATTTTGGATTCTATTAGTTCCATTTATAGTTAGCTGTTCCATTTATAGTTATCTGGGATTTCTTTTGCACAATAGCTATAGAAGATAGAACATCAGACAGCGTAGGAACAGCTCACAGTGCTGTGCTGAACTAATTAAGCTAATGACGGCAAATTAAACAAATCCCTTCTGCTTGCACATGGTCCATATCCCTCCATTATCTGCTTATTCATGTGCCTATCTAAGAGCCACTTAAACGCCTCTATCATATCTGTCTCCACTCTATGACCACTACCCCTGGCAGCTCATTCTAGGCACCAACCACTCTCTGTGTAAAAAAAAACTTGCCTCGCACATCTACTTTGAACTTACCCCCTCACTTTAAATGCATGCCCTCTGGTTTTAGACATTTTCACCCTGGGAAAAAGATACCAGCTGTCTGCTCTATCTATACCTCTCATAATCTTATAAACTTCTATCAGGTCTCCTCTCAGCCTCGACCGCTCCAGAGGAAACAACCATAGTTTGTCCAACCTCTCCTTATAGTGCATGCCCTCTAATCCAGGCAGCCTCCTGGTAAACCTCTTCTGCACCCTTGCCAAAGCCTCCACGTCCTTCCTATGTAAAAGTACCTTTTATGATTATAACTGAAATAGTTTATGCTAAGTTACAACCTTGCTGTTGACAAAGTTTGGAATGGCACGAAATTCATATTAAGATAGCAGAATAATAACCATTAAATTGATTGTGAGATGAAAATCTCATCTTGTACTCGTCATTAATTTGGTTAAACACTCCTGGAAATGGTGTTCTCATTGTTTCCCCAAATAAAAGAAAGTCAGTGAGTACACATATCTGTCGCCAGAACCAGTAACATTTTGCATAATATTCTAATTAGTAAGCACAGAGCAGTGAGATCACAAGAAAATCAGCAGTGCAAACTGAATTGGCATTTGTATTGATGTTGTCCACTTCTAAATGAATCATTCAGATCCCCGAAGGTTTTACTTCAGAGTTTAAAAAAAACATTTGTTCCTAATGTCTGATATTTGCCACAATTGCCAGCTGTGTTTAATTTTAGTGTAATATTACCACAGCCAGCACCTCATTGCCAATATTTTGATATGCTTAACCAACAATAATTTTTTTTAAACTGCAAAAGAATTAATGTTTGGCTTCATTGCACTGCTTTCCATATCAAGTATTTTCAAGTATCCCTTTACATAGGGAAATAGTTGGGAGATTGGTAGATTCATTTTTGTCCTTAAGAAATCATCCTCCCAGAGGAAGTGGTTGAGGCAGATATAAAAACATTTAAAAAGTATTTGGATGGGTACATCGATAGGAAAGGTTTAGAGGGATATGGGTCAAACACAGATGGGACTAGCTTGGATGGGCATGTTGGTCAGCAGGGACCAGTTGGGCCGAAGGGCCTGTTTCTGTGCTGTATGACTCTATGACTAAATGCCTTGTAGAGAAGAAGCTGATGTCCCATGAGGTCTGAAAGAGGCAAATTCAGCAGGTTGGAGTCGCAAATCCAGTTGCTCCATGGTGTTGATTTACTGTCGTTAAATGGGTGCAGATAATCCTGAGGTGTTATCGGAGATGTGTGGAGGTCAGTTTGCCCACCACTCCTACAATTATTTGTCCAGACATGCACAGATAGGCCTATCAAAATAAAGGTTTAAGAAATTGAAGATTGTTTCAATCTCTCCTCAGAAACGAAAGAGAAGGCAAGAGTGTTGTTGATGCCTTTTGCAGCAGTTGGCCCTCTGAATTATCAGCATCCAACAATGTAGGCTGACATTCAACACCAACGCTCCCCTGTGTGCAGCCACATACTTAGAATCATAAATTATTTAAGCACAAAATAGTGTTCACAGAAAGCCATTCATCCCATGTAATTCTGTGCCAGCTCTTTTGTAGAGGAATTCTGTTAGACCTACTTCACTGTTGTTTTCCTATATCCCCTTCAAGTATTTATCCAAACCTCTTTTGAGGGCTACTGTTGATTTCATATCCAGCGTCACATCATAAGGTTCGTTCCAAAATCCCAACCACTTGTTGCGGAAATATGTTTTTCCTGAGGTTCTCCTTGATTTTTTTCAATCACTTTAATTTTATTCCCTCTGGTTATTGATGTAGGAAAGAATTTCACTCTGTTTATTAAAATTACTAATGGTTTCAAAAACCTTTATTATGCCACCATTAAGTTTTAACTTGCAGGGAAAGACTGTGGAGGTATAAGTCTGTTAGGAAAGAGGCCAGTGTTACCATGGGGATAAATTGTAGATGTCATTCAGTCATTGGATAATTGGGGGCAATTAGAGAATAAATGGAACAAAAGCAATGAGATGAGGACAGTTAGAGAGGGGTATACAGACAATGGAATGTGAAAAGATTTTCCTGGGAGTGGAGAAGGCTGAGGGGGTGCTATTTAAGTTGTACAAAATTATGAGGGTAATGAGAAACTTCTCTCATAACAATGGTATGACCACAGGCCCTAGGTTTCACATAAGAGATAGGAGCAGACTTAGGCCATTTGGCCCATTGCGTCTGCTCTGTCATTCGATCATGGCTGATTTATTTTTCCCTCTCAACCCCATTCTCCTGCCTTCTCCCCGTAACCTTTCACACCCTTACTAATCAAGAAGCTATCAACTTCTGTTTTAAATATACCGAATGACTGGGCCTCCACAGCTCTCTTGTGGCAATGAATTCAATAGATTCATCACCCTATGGCTAAAGAAATTCCTCCCCGTATCTGTTCTAAAGTAACATCCTTCTATTCTGAGGCTGTGCCCTCTGGTACTAGACTCTCCCACAACTGGAAACATCCTCTCCACATCCACTGTCTCCGGGCCTTTTGATATTTGGTAGGTTTCAATGAGATCCCCCCTCATCCTTTTAAATTCCAGCGAGTACAGTCTCAAAGCCATCAAATGCTTCTCATACATTAACCCTTTCATCCCCAGGATAATTCTTGTAAACCTCCTCTGGACCCTCTCCAATGCCAGCACATCCTTCCTTAAATATGGGGCCCAGAACTGCTCACGGTACTCCAAATGTGGTCTGACCAATGCCTTATAAAGCCTCAGCAGTACATCCTTGCTTTTATATTCTAGTCTTCATGAATTGAATGCTAACATTGCACTTGCCTTCCTTACCACTGACTCAACCTGCAAGTTAACCTTTATGGAATCCTGCACTAGGACTCCCAAGTCCCTTTGCACCTCTGATTTCTGAATTCTCTCCCCATGTAGAAAATAGTCTACGCCTTTATTCCTTCTACCAAAGTGCGTGACCGTACACTTTCATAAACTGTATTCCATCTGCCACTTCTTTGCCCATTCTCCCAGCCTAAGGGAAGCAAAATTTCCCTCACCTAAGGGGAGGGGATTTGAGGAGGACTTTACCCGGAGGGTGGTTGAAATCTGGCACACAGTGCCTGGAAAGATGCTGGAGACAACATTTAGGAAGTATTTGGATGAGCACAAAAAAACAAAATGGCACATAAGGCTCAGTGCTTGAAAATGGATAGGGCCTTGATGGTGGGCAGAAAGGCCTGTTTCGTGCTGTATGACTCTGAGCTGAGGCCATGGATAGACTTCACATTCTCCTGCTAGCTTTTCACCAGAGATGGCTGGCATATGCCATGTTATTCCATTCACTTGAATGTGTTGCTAACCATGATTGAAAAGTTCCATGCAGACAAGTGGCTTGTTGCTGTTTACTTGATTGTGGCAATAATTAATTTCTCATTTAAACATATTTTAAGTACAGTTGTTATTTTTAAATATGTCTTAAAAATCATTTAAATTCTTTTCAAGAGTTTTGAAATGCCTCTGATCCATTTAAAAACAGTTCAAAGGGTTTTGACAGCAGTGGTGGTGTGGGGTGGGGCCTCCCAGATCAGTTCTGGCCTCCTCTACTGCCACATTGAGGCCAGATGCAGGGTAGAGGAGCAACACCTCATACTCCGTCTCGGTAGTCTCTAACATCGATTTCTACAACTTCCAGTAACCCCTCCCCTCTGTTTTGCTCCCTCCCCCCTTTGTTTTCCCTCATTCCTGTGGCCCTTTCACCCCTTCTATTTCCCCTCCCCCCCCCCCCTCACGACCTGCCCACCTGCCTCCCTTTGTTGTACTGCCCTCTCCTATCAGATTCCTCCTTCTTCAGCCCGCCCAGGTTCTCACATCATTTCCTTTCATACCCCCTGCCCCACCCACCTATCTTCCCCCCCTCACCTGGACTCGCCTATCGCCTGCCAACTCATTCTCCCCCGACTCCCCCCACCCTGTTTATCCTGGCTTCTGCCCTCTTCCTTTCCAGTCCTGATGAAGGGTCTCTGCCCAAAATGATGACTGTTCATTTCCCTCCATAGATGCTGCCTGACCTGCTGAGTTCCTCCAGCATTCTGTGCACGTTGTTCAGGTTGACGCTTGTGGTCTGCTCTGTCTTATGGGATGGCTGGGGAATTGGGGCTCCAAAGAAATACATGAAAAACACCAGGGCAAACATGGGTCATGGCTAGACTGCAGACAATACTGACCAATGATTTTGTGGAAAGCAACGTTTTGGAAATGAGTGAATTAAAAAGTGAGTTTTCAGGAAGCAATATTGGCATGGATATTGTAAGAACCTCATTATTCAAAATAGTAACATGGAGTAACAGTAGTGAGGTCATGGACCGTATCCGGATTATAGAAGAGGAGGTGCTGGATGTTTTGAGGCGAATTAGGGTGGATAAATCCCCAGGGCCTGACAAGGTGGCCCCTCGGACCTTGTGGGAGGCTAGTGCAAAAATTGCAGGGGCCCTGGCAGAGATATTTAAAATGTCCTGAGCCACGGGTGAGGTGCCGGAGGACTAGAGGAGAGCTGATGTTGTTCCATTGTTCAAGAAAGGCTCTAAGAATAAGCCAGGAAATTATAGGCCGGTGAGCCTGACGTCAGTTGTGGGTAAATTATTCGAAGGCATGCTCAGTGATAGGATATATAAGTATTTGGATAGACTGGGCCTGATTAGGGATAGTCAACATGACTTTGTGTGTGGTAGGTAATTTCTAACCAAACTTATAGCGTTTTTCGGGGAGGTTACAAAGAAGGTTGATGAGTGAAAGGCGGTAGATGTTGTCTACGTGGACTTTAGCGAGGCCTTTGATAAATTCGCACAGGGGAGGCTGCTCCAGAAGGTTAAGTCGCTTGGCATTCAGGATGAAGTAGCAATTGGATTCAAAATTGGCTTAGTGGGAGAAGCCAGGAGTGGTAGCAGATGGTTGTCTCTCTGACACGAGGCCTGCGATTAGTGGTGTGCGCAGGGATCAGTGTTGGGTCCGTTGCTGTTTATCATATATATTAATGATTGAGATGATAATGTGGTAAACTGGATCAGCAAATTTGCAGATGACACCAAGATTGGGGGCGTAGTGGACAGCGAGGAAAGCTATCAAGGCTTGCAGCGTGATCTGGACCAGAAAGGAAAATGGGCTGAAAAATGGCAGATGGAATTTAATGCAGACAAATGTGAGGTGTTGCACCTTAGGAGGACAAACCAGGGTAGGACTTGCACAGTGAATGGTAGGGCTCTGAGGTGTACAGTAGAACAGAGGGACCTGGGAATACAGGTCCATGGTTCCATGAAAGTGGTGTTACAGGCAGATAGGGTCATAAAGAGAGCTCTTGACACATTGGCCTTCATAAATCAGGACATTGAGTACAGGAGTTGGGATGTTATGTTAAAGTTGTACAAGATGTTGGTGAGGCCGAATTTAGAGTATTGTGTGCAGTTCTGGTCACTTACCTGCAGGAGAGATATCAAAAGGCTTGAAAGAGCGTAGAGAAAATTTACAAGGATGTTGCCGGGATTTGAGGACCTGAGTTATAGGAAAAGGTTGAATATGTTAGCACTTTATTCCCTGGAGTGCAGGAGAATGAGGAGTGATCATATAGAGGTAGGCAAAATTATGAGGGGTATAGATAGGGTGAATGCATGCAGGCTTTTTCCCCTCAGGTTGGGTGAGACTAGAACTAGAGATCATAGGTCTAGGGTGAAAGGTGATATATTTAAGGAGAACCTGAGGGGATCTTCTTCACCCAAGAGGGTGGTGTGAGTGTGGAGCGAGCTGTCAGTGGAAGTGGTAGATGCGGGTTCAATTGTAACATTTAAGAGAAGTTTGGATAGGTACATGGATGGGAGGGGTTTGGAGGGATATGGTCTGGGTGCAGGTCGATGGGACTAGGCAGAATATCAGGTCGGCATGGACTAGGTGGGCCGGAGAGCCTGTTTCTGTGCTGTAGTGCTCTATGACTGAGTATTGAATATTGACCTGAATCAGGTCAATGTGTACTTGGCTTAGCATCCACGAGAAGGATAAACTCTATTATTCCATTAAAAAAATAGCATGATTATCCAAGATTATGTTCAAACCCCAGATAGGGGTTTGAGTCTGTAACGTGTTGGCATTAAACGATGATTGTTGGAAAAATTAAAAGCTATCTATTCCATTTCCCTTTTCCTTTATTGGTGTGAAGTAGGCTTGAGAAGAGAGGGAATGAGAGATAAACTAAGCAGACCGGAATTTTTATTTCCCCTGAGAGCTCAGCAAATTTACAAAGTGACTTGTTCGCCCATACAAACCAAACAAAATGTTGTTTTTAATTCCCAGATTACTGATCTCTAATCTCAACTGCGACAGTTTTACTACAGTTAATACCCTTGCAAGAGGAATAGGGAGATTGGCGAAGAGCCTTGTTCTAGATTGCTATTCTGTAACTGTTGCTGGAAGGACACTTGTATAAATATTTGACAATGGGATTACTTCAGCTGTGATACCACATGCAGTTCAAGAGTTGGCCAAAATATAACATTAAACCCAACCTTAGGGGGAGATAGGAGGGTGCTTGTATATTATCATAACATTTTTTTCCATTAACTTGCTATGGGATTTCCCCCCCCCACCCCCCCCAAAAAATGTCACCACATTAGAGGTGGCTACAAGAGCAGGTTAGATACTGGGAATACTGTAACCCAAAAATGAACTAATGACACCTACCACCATTTCACAAACCCACAGCCTCTCCATGGATCAAAATATTGAATTCCCTACCGAACGGTTTAGTGGGAAAACCTTCACACTACTGCTATGGTTCCAGGAAGAGACGGACCACCACTTTCTCAAGGGCAACTAAGTATAGCTAGCACTTTCTGGCATTGCAAGTGAAACCCAGGTGCCATGCTAAGTAAAATAACTGACTTAGTGAGGAGTAAATTTCTTCAGGCGAGGTATAGAAGTAATGAGGGAAAGCAAGTAACAAGTGATTATATTGACTCTGGGTGTCACTGAGCAACATGTGGTTTATTAGAGCTCCGTTTCCCTTCGCTGAGGAAAATTGTCATCTGGCATAGAAGGAGGCACAGAAAGGTTCACGTGCACCTCCTCCAACTTCCTGCACCGCATTTGGTGTTCCTGATGTGGCCTCCTCTACATCGGTGAGACTTTGCACAGACTCGGCGACCATTTTGCAGAGCGTCAATGCTCCGTCTGCAATGGCCATCACAAGCTCCCAGTTGCATACCATTTCAAATCAGTTTTTGCGAATTACGAAGCTCTGCTTCCTCTCATCTCCATTGGTTTATAAAATGAGCATTATGTCATCATAATCAATAGGTATAACACTCATCATAATAGTTTAATCTGCACTGTGAGGTGTTCTGTTTATAATGCAAATTTTATATTGTTCCCAGTTGTACTTTAAGTAAATGGATGGAAAAGGTAGCAATGGGTTTTTCCAATTAGCTGCTATCAACATATGTTTAACTGTTTGATTTTACAATGGAATATGTTCTTTTGAAACACAAGAGCCACTTTTCTTCAGTCAGGTTACCTTTACTGAACGGAGACTGTTTAAAATTTAGAATGCTTCAGTAGAGTGACCAGTGAATAGCACATTTTGTCCCAATGTTTTTAGATTCTGCTCAGAGTGGTGAGGGAATGCTGCTGACTGGCACATTGCTGGCTGCAGGAGTACGTGCTGAAGGGTGCACTTGAAGTTTGGTGTAGCCAATGCAAAGGCTCTGTGGGAAAGGACCACGGTCTTGGCTCCTTCTGCTCACTGCATATGGAGCGGCTGAGTCAAGTGGGGAAGCTCCTCAAACAAGGAAATGGGGGCCACATGAGTGGCAATGGTGCTATGGTCTTAAAAAAAAAATTAACACTACTGAATGTATTGACCATGAATTTAAAAAGGTTTGCACTGTTTATTCTTTTGTATATATTTTTATTATGAATAAAGTTTATTTTTGAAATTTAAAAAAAAGGAATGGGAGTGAATGTTGTCGACTGGCACATTGCAAGGTGCCGGTGTAGATGCTGAGGGATGCACTGAAGCTTGGTGTGGCTACCAACAAAGTCTTTCTTGGAAAGACCCGAAGTCAAAGGTCCTGCCACCACTGGACACTAAGGGACTGGATCCTGTATAGCAGCCTCTCAAAATACTTTATAGGTATATTGCTTGGAGAGGAAACATGAGTGTCATTGATGTGTTGTAACAGTATGTATTGGTTTGATGGCATAGTGAATGTAAGGAAAGAGGTGTACAAATTGCATTGTGTTTCCTGTATATTTATTTCATGGTAAAGTGGTACCAGCTCTGCAACACTGGCCATGTTCTGACAGCAGACGACTATGATCCTCAATAACCCAATTAATGTGTCGAATCCTCTCATGCAGGAGTACCAGTCAGCAGCCGCGTCTCCGCAAAGATCCAGCAACTTGTGAACACCTTGAAACGGCCAAAGCGCCCGCCATTACGGGAATTCTTTGTTGATGATTTTGAAGAATTATTGGAAGGTAAGTGTAGTCTGGTTAGTTATTGATATTTACTTCTGGAATTGTTATGAATGCACGTGTGTCTAAAAACCTTCCGGTTATGGATTTCACATGCACTACAAGGACTTGCGAAGTTAAATTGATAAATTGGTTTATTATTGTCACATGTACCGAGGTACAGTGAAAAACTCTGTTTTGCTTGCCATCCACACAGGTCATTTGATCACATCTGCGCATTGAGTTAGGACAAGGGAAAACAATAATAGAATGCAGAATAAAGTGTTACATTTACAGAGGAAGCGCAAGGAAGACAGACAATAAGGTGCAAGGCCATAGCGAGGTAGATTGTGATGTCAAAAGTCCATCTTATTGTACGAGGGGATCGTTCAAGAGCCTTTTACCAGCGGGGAAGAAGCTATCCTTGAGCCTGGCGGCACGTGCTTTCAAGCTTTTGTGAAATGCATTGGAAGATGTGTGTTCCAGTACCATTCCATGCCAGGATCTTTCATCCCTCAGCTCACTGACCAGGTCCCTCAGTGGTATGCTCCTCAGGTCCCTTTTAAATCTTTCCCCTCTCATCCTAAGTCTATGCCCCCTATTTTTGGACACCCCCTACCCTGGGGAAAAGATTGCTACCACCTTATCTATACCTCTCATAATTTTAAACATTTCTATAAGGTCGTCCCTCATTCTCCAATGTTCCAAGGAATAAAGATCTAGCCTGGCCAACCTCTAACTTAGGCTCTCTAGTCCTGGCAACATCCTCCTAAATCTTTTCTGCACTCTCTTTCTAGTTTAACCATCTTTCTTGTAACAGGGTGACCAAAACCGTACACAGTACTCCAAGTGCGGCCTCACCAACGACTTATACAACTGCAACATAATATCCCAGCTCCTGTACTCGGTGTCCTGACTGAAGGCCAGTGTGCTAAATGCCTTTTTCACCACCCTGCCTACCTGTGATGCCACTTTCAATGAACTATGCACTTGTACTCCTCGGTCCCTCTGTTCCATTACACTCCCTAGTGCTCTACTGTTCATAGTACAAGTCCTACGTTGGTTTGACTTTCTAAAATGCATCACACCTGTCTGTATTGAAGTCCATTCGTCACTCCTCAGCTGACTCCCCGAACTGACTAAGATCCCCTTGTAATCTATAAAAACCTTCACTATTAACAAAACCTCCCAATTTCATGTCATCCGCAAACTTACTGATCAAGCCTTGTGCATTCGTATCCAACTCATTTATATAAATAGCGAATAACAAGGGTCCCAATGCTGACCTCTGTAGCATACTACTAGTCACTGGCCTCTATTCTGAGAAGCAACCTTCACCCATCACCCTCTGCTTCCTACCTCTGAGCCAATTTTGAATCCACCTAACTAGCTCTCCCTGGATTCCATGGGACCTAACCTTCCAGACCAGTCTGTCATGTGGGACCTTGTCGAAGGCCTTGCTAAAGTCCAAATAGACAACTTCCACTGCCCTACCCTCATCTACCCTTTTTGGTTACCTCTTCAAAAAAAAACTCTAAAAGGTTCATCAAGCATGACTTTCCACGCACAAAGCCATGCTGATTCCTCCTAATCAGACTCTGTCTATCCAAATGCTGGTAGATCCTGTCCCTCAGAATTTCCTCCAGTAACTTCCCCGCCACTGATGTCAGGCTGACCGGCCTGTAGTTCGCTGGCTTGTCCTTTCTACCCTTCTTAAACAACAGAACAATATTAGCCATCTTCCAGTCTTTGGGAACTTTATCAGTGGCTAACGATGAAGCAAGTGTCTCTGTGAGGCCTTTGCAATTTCTTCTCTAGCCTCCCACAAAGTCTGAGGATGCAATTGGTCAGGCCCTGGGGATTTATCAACCTTAATGCACTGTAAGGCTGTGAATACCTCCTCCCTGGTAATATAAATTTCCTCTAAAACATCTCCACTAGTCTCCCTTGTCTCTTAAGCAACTATGACTTGCTCCTCAGTAAACACCGAGGAGAAATATTCATTAAAAATCCCACCCATCTCCTTTAGCTCGAGACATAGGTGGCCCTGCTGATCTCTATGGGAACCTACTCTCTCCCTAGCCACCCTTTTGCTCTTTATGTAGCTATAGAACTTCCTGGGATTGTCCTTAACTTTACATGCCAGATCCACCTCATACCCTCTCTTTGCCCTTCTGATTTCCCTCTTAAGTATATTCTCAATCTTTTTATAGTCATCAAGGGACTCACTTGTCCCCGACCTCCTAAACCCAATGTATGCTTCCTCCTTTTTCTTGACCAGAGCCTCAATATCCCTCATCAGCCAAGGTCCCCTAAACTTGCCAGGTTTACCCTTCACCTTAACAGGAACATGTCGCCCCTGGACTCTTGATATCACACTCTTAAAAGCCTCCCACTTGCCATTCATTCTTTTCCCTTCAAACAGGGTCACCCAATTGACCTCTGCCAGATCCTGCCTAATTCCCCAAAATTAGCCCTGCTCCAGTTTAGGACCCAAACCTGTGGACCTATCATATACTTTTCCATCTCTATCTTAAAATTAATAGAATTATGGTCACTAGAGCCAAAGTGCTCCCTGACTGCCACTTCCGTTACTTGCCCTACTTTGTTTCCTAGGAGGAGGTCCTGTATTGAACCCTCCTGAGCAGGGTCCTCTATATATTGACTCAGGAAACTTTCCTGGATACATTTCACAAATTCCACACCGTCCAGCCCCTGAACACTCTGGGTATTCCAGTCAATACCAGCGAAATTAAAATCTCCCACTAATACAACCCTACTATTCTTACAACTATGAGCAATTTCTCTGCACACCTGCTCCTCAAGTTGCCACTGACTATTTTGGGGTCTATAATACAGCCCCACTAGAGTGACCCTGCCCTTCTTGTTTCTAAATTCTACCTATATGGCCTCACTGGATGAGCCCCCAAGAATGTCGTCTCCAAGCACTGCTGTTATGTCGTCCCTTATCAAAAAAGCAACACCTCCACCTTGCTAATCTTACCTCTGTCATTCCTGTAGCATCTGCATCCTGGAATATTAAGCTGCCAGTCCTGCCCTTCTCTCCGCCATGTTTCTGTTGCGGTTATAATGTCCTTAGAGCCAGTCCACGCTCTGAGTTTGTCCGCCTTACCTGTTAAACCTTGTGCATTGAAATAAATGCAGTTTGACTGGGTATTGCTTTTTATGTCTTTACTGTGCCCCTGGCTATCTTTATTACTAAACTTGCTCTCGCTGGCTACCGCTTTATACCATGACTTGCTCCTGCTCGGAGTTCCAACCACAACCCCACCTCACCCCCCCACCCCCGTCCAATCTAGTCTAAACCCTTCCTTGTAGCATTGGCAAATTTCCCTGCAAGAATACTGGTTCCTCTCTGGTTCAAGTGCAGCCTGACCCTCCTGTACAGTTCGCCTCTAACCCCATGGTCCAAGAACCTGAACCCCTGCCCTCCTGCACCAGCTCCTCAGCCACAAATTCATTTAACCACCTTTGGACCCATAAATGCATAACCACCCGTTCACCAAGCTCCCAAAGTTGTCTTTTCCCTGACTAGAGGGTTTGAGCATTTTCCCCTGACAACTTTTCATTGAAGTATCAACAGTACATTCAATCAAATGGAATTATCTTTTACTCTGCACTCTGTTCCACAACCTTCCTCTCCAGTGCTGCCTTCCATTAATAATTACATAATTCCTTCAATACTGCATTCTCTTGATTAATGCTTATTAGATAAATGCATTGCCCAATGTGGCAGAGGCATGGATTTACAGGATAACTCACCTACTGCATTCAGTTAAGGGCACTGGAATTCGGGAAAGAAACTAACTTGGAGGAGGGCAATACTATGATCTTAGTGGAGAACTACTGGGACTTAAAGGATTGAATTATGAGAAGAGGTTGTTTAAACTTGACATGTCATCATCTGATCCGAGAAAGTTGTTGGAGGGGTTTAAAGGGATTGTTAGAATAGATGAAAATTATTATCCCTACCAATAGAATTCTGAACAAAGAGACATAATACTAGAGCAGGGTCATTTATTAATGCCATTGGGGTGCAATTCTTCAGGTGAAGTGAAGTGCAAATCTTGGAAGCCTTCCTCCTCCTCTCCCCAAAGGTAACTGAAATTTTCAGATATGGGAATGACCAACTTTTGTTATAAATGAGCATCAAGAAATGGGCATCAAGGCAGGTAGGTAAGAGTTAAGTTGTGTTTAGCCGTAGTGAAAATGAGTGGTGCAGAAGAAGTTGAATGGCTCCTGTTTCTATGCTGCTGAATTCTTTAGAATTAACCCTATCTTTACCATGCCTCCTCCATCACTGACTTGAAAAATGAGGGCGGCAGGGCCAAAAAATCACCAAAGGGCCCAGTAGTGGTTGTGAGACAGCAGCTAGTTTTGATCCTACCTTGTGTGTATGACGTGGACCAGGGTGGCCAACCTATAGTAGAAAACAATGAGGGGCATAGATAGGGTAGCTAATCAAAAACTTTTCCCTATGGCAGAGGTGCCTAAAACCAGAGGGCATAAATTTCGGGTGAGAGGTTTAGAGCAAGAAGTTTTTCACCCAGAGGATGGTTGGTATCTGGAAGGCAGAGCCTGACTGGGGGATGGAGGCAGGTACTCTCACAACATTTAACAAGTATCGAGGTGAGCACTTGAATCACCAAGGTATAGAAGGCTACAACCAAGTGCTGGTAAATAGGATTAGTGAAGATGGGTACTTGATGGTTGCCATGGACATGGTGGGCCAAAGGGCCAGTTTCTGTCCCGTGTGACTCCATGACTTTACTTATCCACTGAATCACGGCAGGCAGGCATGGTAGTGTAGCGGTTAGCGTAACACTATTACAGCACCAGCGATCAGGGTTCAATTCCCACCACTGTCTGTAAGGAGTTTGTATGGTCTCCCCGTGTCTGCATGAGTTTCCTCCAGGTGCTCCAGTTTCCTCCCACATTCCAAAGATGTACAGGTTAGGAAGCTTTGGGCATGCTATGTTGGTGCCGGCAGCATGGTGAGACTTTCAGGCTGCCCCAGAACACTCTACACAAAGATGCATTTCACTGTGTGTTTCAATGTACATGTGACTAATAAAGAAATCTTATCTTAAAAGACCTTGTAGATTTTACATTTTCTTTAAAATCACTTGCCATTCATCTACCTGCTGAACACACTTCAATAATTGGTAATTGGTTTACTATTGTCATGTACTGAGGTATAGTAAAAAAAACTTTGTTTTGCATGCCTTCCACGCATATCATTTCACCACATCAGTACAATGACTTAGTACAAGGGAAAAGTAATAACAGAATGCAGAATATAGTGTTATAGTTGCAGAGAAAGTGCAGTGCAGGCAGACAATAAGGTGATGTCAAGAGTTTACCTTTATCATACAAGAAGTCCATTCAATAGTCTTATAACAGCAGGATAGAAACTGTCCTTGAGCCTGGTGGTACGTGCTTTCAGGCTTTTGTATCTTCTGCTTGATGGAGGGGTCTTTTAATTAGAGACTTTACCAAGTTGGCTGCTTTACCGAGGCAGTGAGAAGTGTAGACAGATTTTTTTTACTTTGAGCGAATTCCCCAGAGAGAGCTTCCTCAAGGATGCTGGCTCCACTGAGACCCTGAGCAATGTAGGTCTCATCCATCGTCAATCACCCAGAAATGGAGTCATAGAGTAATACAGCATGGAAACAGTCCCTTCGGCCCAATTTATTCATGTCCACCATGGTGTCCACCATGGTGCCCACCAAGCTAGTCCCATTTGCCTGTGCTTGGCCCATATCCCTTTAAACCCATCCTATCCATGTACTTATCCAAAGTCCTTTGGTAGACACTGAAGCCGCCACCACCCCCACCAATATATCTAAACTGTCCAAGACATTAAAGAATATTGAACTACCAAGATTTAAACACAGTATTAAAATGTAAAATTATAGTAAACAAAATAAATTTTAAATCACAAGAAAAACATAAAACACAAGGTTGTTGAATTAACTCAATTTCCTCTCTATTTTGGCTGTTCCACTCCATTAAAGTGACTGGAAGTGCTGGACTTGCACCAGGTTTCGTGGGCAGATTTTCCAGTGTAACTGCTGGGAAATTACAGATGTTCCCACTC
Organism: Pristis pectinata; assembly: GCF_009764475.1. NCBI lineage: Eukaryota > Metazoa > Chordata > Chondrichthyes > Rhinopristiformes > Pristidae > Pristis > Pristis pectinata. The sequence goes on along the minus strand of NC_067409.1, from coordinate 18,988,556 downwards.
CCCCATTGAGCTCCAGCATCAGAGTGTACTTGGAAGGATGGTGCACTGATCGTGTGGTCGATTTTTCAGAAGTTCGGAGAGTTAGACGAAGTTCTAAATTCTAAACTCTAAATTCTCTTGTAGTTCAACAGCCAGACCCTAACCAGCCGAGACCAGAGGGAGCTCAGATGTTGGCCATCCGAGGAGAGCAGCTTGGTGTAGTAACTAACTGGCCACCCTCCCTCGAGGCAGCTCTTCAGCGCTGGGGGACCATCTCTCCGAAAGCACCTTGCCTGACAACCATGGACACAAATGGAAAACCACTTTATATTCTTACATACGGTATTTAGCTATTTCTAGTCCAGATCTTTTCTTTTTGCATGAAAATCAAAAAAAAAACTGCACAAAATCTAAAATGAAAAACAGAAAATGCTGGAAATACTCAGCTGGTCAGGCAGCATCTGTGAGAAGAGAAATGAAGTTAAAGTTTCAAACATTAACTCAGTTTCCCTTCACACAGATGAAGCCTGATCTGCTGAGTATTTCCAGCATGTCCTGTTCTTTTTATTGCATAGTTCATTGTCTAGAATAATATGATCAGAACAAAAAAATATTGCCAAAGAATGTTTTCTCTTCAAAGGTGGAGTGATCAGTTTGCCTGGTCCATCTCTCTGGGAATGTAATGGCATTAAAGGAATGTTATTCAAAGATTTCTGATATCGCTTTGACAGGGTGACTGGCACTCAATATGTAAATTTTCTCTTTTATCTATGTCATATGATTACTCACTAAGATTACTTTACATGTATGATCAGGCCTATAAATGTGATGAAATATTAGTAGCAAGGAGAAGCCACATATAAGCCTTCGATATACTGTATCAAGCTTTGCATACCATTCTAGTTCCATTTAGAACATAGAACATAGAACAATTACAGCACAATTTAGGCCCTTCGGCCCACAAAGCTGTTCCGAACATGTCCCTACTCTAGAAATTACTAGGCTTACCCATAGCCCTCTATTTTACTCAGCTCCATGTACCTATCTAACAGTCTCTTGAAAGACCCTATCGTATCAGCCTCCACCGCCGTTTCCGGCAGCCCATTCCACGCACTCACCACTCTCTGAGTAAAAAACTTACCCCTGACATCTCCTCTATACCTACTCCCCAGCACCTTAAACCTATGTCCTCTTCTGGCCACCAATTCAGCCCTGGGGAAAAGCCTCTGACTATCTACCCAATCAATACCTCTCATCATCTTATACACCTCAATCAGGTCCCCCCTCATCCTCCGTCTCTCCAAGGAGAAAAGGCCGAGTTCCCTCAACCTGCTTTCATAAGGCATGCTCCGCATTCCAGGCAGCATCCTTGTAAATCTCCTCTGCACCCTCTCTATGGCTTCCACATCTTTCCTGTAGTGAGGTGACCAGAACTGCAACAATACCTCACAGCTCCTAAATTCAATGCCCCTATTGATGAAGGACAATACACCATATGCCTTCTTAACCACAGAGTCAACCTGCACAGCCGCTTTGAGCATCCTATGGACTCGGACCCCAAGATCCCTCTGATCCTCCACACTGCCAAGAGTCCTACCATTAATACTATATTCTGCCATCATATTGACCTACCAAAATGTACCACTTCACACTTATCTGGGTTGAACTGCATCTGCCACTTCTCAGCCCAACTCTGCATCCTATCTATGTCCCTCTGTAACCTCTGACGGCCCTCCAAACTATCCACAACACCCCCAACCTTCGTGTCATCCGCAAACTTACTAACCTACCCCTCCACTTCCTCATCCAGGTCGTTTATAAAAATCACAAAGAGTAAGGGTCCCAGTATAGATCCCTGAGGTACACCACTGGTCACCGACCTCCAATCAGAATACGACCCTTCAACAACCACTCTTTGCCTTCTGTGGGCCAGCCAGTTCTGGATCCACACTGCAATGTCCCCTTGGATCCCATGTCTCCTCACCTTCTCCATAAGCCTCCCATGGGGTATCTTATCAAACACCTTGCTGAAATCCATATACATTACATCTACTGCTCTCCCCTCATTGATGTGTTTAGTCACATCCTCAAAAAACTCAATCAGGCTCGTAAGGCAGGACCTGCCCTTAGCAAAGCCATGCTGACTATTTCTAATCATATTATACCTCTGCAAATGTTCATAAATCCTGCCTCTCAGGATCTTCTCCATCAGCTTACCAACCACTGAGGTAAGACTCACCGGTCTATAATTTCCTGGGCTATCCCTACTCCCCTTCTTGAATAAGGGAACAACCTCCACAACCCTCCAATCTTCTGGAACCTCTCCCGTCTCCGCGGACGACACAAAGATCATTATCAGAGGCTCTGCAATCTCCTCCCTCGCCTCCCACAGCAACCTGGGGTACATCTCATCTGGTCCCAGTGACTTATCTAACTTGATGCTTTCCAAAAGTTTCAGCACCACCTCTTTTCTAATATCTACATGCTCAAGCTTTTCAGGCCGCTGCAAGTCCCCACTACAATCCCCCAGATCTTTTCCGTGGTGAATACTGATGTAGAGCATTCATTAAGTACCTCCGCTATTTCTTCTGGATCCATACACACTTTCCCACTGCTGCACTTGATAGGCCCTATCCTTTCGCATTTCATCCTCTTGCTCTTCACATACTAGTAGAATGCCTTGGGGTTTTCCTTAATCCTGCCCGCCATGGCCTTCTCATGTCCCCTTCTGGCTCTCCTAATCTCTTTCTTAAGTTCCTTCCTTTTAGCCTTGTACTCCTCCAGATCTCTAACATTACCTAGCTCTCTGTACCTTTTGTATGCTTTTCTTTTCCTTTTGACAGATTTATTATAGCCTTCGTACACCATGGTTCCTGTATCCTATCATGACTCCCCTGTCTCATTGGAACGTGTCTATACAGAGCTCCACACAAATATCCCCTGAATATTTGCCACATATCTTCTGTACTTTTCCCAGAGAACATCTGTTCCCAATTTAATCTTCCAGTTTCCTGCCTGAGACCCTCATAATTCCCTCTACTTCAAGTAAACACCTTTCTAGCCTGTCTGTCCTATCCCTTTCCAGTGCCAACGTAAAGGAGATAGAATTATGATCACTATCACCAAAATGTTCACCCACTGAAAGATCTGACACCTGACCAGGTTCATTACCCAATATCAAATCAAGCACAGCCTCTCCTCTTGTAGGTCTATCTACATACTGTGTCAAGAACCCTTCCTGAACACACCTAACAAACTCCACCCCATCTAAACCCCTCACTGTCTGGAGATGCCAATCGATGTTTGGGAAATTAAAATCCCCCATCACAACAACTCTGTTATTCTCACACCTTTCTAGGATCTGCTTCCCTATCTGCTCCTCAATAACCCTGTCGCTCTTGGGTTGCCTATATAAAAAAAAACCCCAGCACCATTATTGACCCCTTCCTTTTCCTAACCTCCACCCACAGAGACGCCGTAGACAGTCCCTCCACAACGTCCACCTTTTCTGCTTTTTCACCTTTTCCACCTTTTAAGACTGACACTGACAGGAATCTGCTTATTTTTTAAGATTCTCCTTGAGAATTCCAATAAAATACAATTCATATTTGGACAGGCACATGCTATATCACTTAAACTGTTATTTAATGTCAGTATTACATGGATTTATTCTTTCTTCCATTCTGTTGGTATAGTTGTAGGATTAAACATCATAGTATCAGGGTGGTCACTATGTGGACCCCATAGCCATGGTTTCTTGCTGAATTTTTTTTGCCTATAGTTTTTTAATGACTGTCCAAGGATTAGTTTCATAAACCATAAAACGTCAAATTTGTGAGTTCCAACTGTGGCGTCCTATGGTCTCCTGAAAATTGGCTCAAGCCCTTTCATTTGTACAAGGAGCAACAGAATTTAATTGGCAAAATATAAAACGGTAATGATTCTACGGTCAGTCTGATGCCTGATTATTTTCAGCCTGTTGATAAGACAAAATGCCTCAGTGTTGTTGACCATGGCCATGTACAATTTCAGCTGTGGACCACAGCAAGGTAGCGGTGAGCTCTTATCTCTGGTGAAGTGTGGGTGAGTGTTCCACTGGAGGCTGGCATTCATTCAGCTACACATGGTATATACCCCACCAGTTCTTTTTACGGAATCCTCTATTGACTAGAAGGATAGAATATTGCCTTTTGGATGGGCAGAGAGGAGAAGCTTAATTTATGGCTACAGCAGGTACTTAGAAGCAATACATTTGATAGCAGAGTTTGTACATAAACCCTGTGAGCTGTCAGTCTTTAAACCAAGATGGAGGTGAGAATCAGAAAAATATAATTCAGGCCTGAGTTTGCTGCAACCTTACAATACTTTGGGATGCCTGACACCATAGCAACCCAGCCATTTCTTGAAATGTAACCTATCCACAATAAATTTGATTGCTGGTTTGATGAAGTAGATTGCCATTCATCACTTTTGGATGACACTTAAATTAATCAAGGAATAAGAATCCTGACTCAACTTTTTTTTTTGATGCAATTAAACTATCGCTACTGAATATTAAATTCATCTCCATTTTGTAGTGGTGTGATTTTTGTTCAAAAGGTGAGATTTTGCAGGTCGACCACTTTTACCAGTTACTTAATCCTGGAAATTATTAGTTTTATTTGACATCAGATTAGAGGACAGGTTTTAGGTATCAATGAAACTTTTCTTTCCAATCTTCAGTTCTGTTTCTGTAGGATGTGGGTAAATTTGACATCTTCCTTGGTGTACAATTGACATCAAATTGTTTACAGCTATTTCTAGACTTGCCTACGGATGAAGCAATCACTATGTCATGGTAAGAGAATATCAACAGGAGTGTGCAGAGCTGATATGAGATTGAGTTTTAAATTAGTCATGATCCTGTTTTTTTGACATTGATTTCCTGAGTGATATTTCTTTCTTTCTGAATCTTCTTCCGGAATACTTTCCATATTTTACTGAAAAATATATCAAATTTGTTATGCCGAGAGTCATTAACTCAAAATTACTGTAAACCTATTCATCAATGCGAGGTTTTTCCACTGAGAATACATGAAATTTAATGGCTTCAATTTAAGGCTTTCTAGTTTGTTAGTGGCTATATTCAAATATGCAGGCAGGTATCGAATTACGTTTTAAAATAAAATCCAAATTTGTTTCATCATTATGTAAGTAAGAATTATGTATTTGGAGAAACAAAGTAAAATACATGTTTTTTCTTTCTTCCCCTTGAAGAAATGCATTGATAAAATCCGATTACAAGGTTGGAATGCTGAACCAAAGTGGAAGAAAAATGTGCTCAAAAATAGTGTTTTTGTGAATCAGCAGAAGGAGCTAATTGTACAACATTAGTCTGTTAATGTCATTAAGCGACATGTAGTAATTGACTTCCATTTTAAGAATTTAATGTAATGTATTACATGCAGTGTGATTCATTACAATCTCTTCTAACCTTGCAAATAACAAATGTGCTTCAGTGACAAATATGCAAGGAAGGTAAAGATCACTTGTTACGATCCTGTTTTGGAATGTGTCCAGGTTTCTTGTAAAATCATAGCATTAGCCTGCCTTCCAATGACAAGGGATGGTATTATAAGACACATATTAATTGCCGTATTAATCAGCTTGCTTCGGAATGGGAAAAGGTGAAACACTGAATTGAACTGAAAGCTCACGTGGAATGCAAGATTTCTTTAGATAGAATGAACAACTAGATACAGGTCATGTTTATTACACTTCATAATCTGACACTAGCATTTGCTTTGAAACGGGCAAGTCAGTAGCATGTTATACTCTGTCTGTAGTTAGATAAATGTGCTTACAGCATCTATCGAAATTCTCTCAATGCTATTCAATGAAGTTTCCTATTGAAGTATTGCGTAAAATTCTAAGCACAATGCTTTACAAAGGATGCCAGAAGTTCAATGACATGGTCCCAGTAATGTGGGACTTCAATTACATGGAGACACTTCACAGATTGGACTTTCTTTCAAGCAGCAGCAAGATTGAAGGAAGGATATGGTAGAGTTGTTTGAAATAATTAAGAGTTTTGATAAAGCAGAATTTTGATAAAATACCATTTTCCACTGGCAAATAGGTTAGAGAACATAGGATGCAGATATAAGGTAACCATAGAAAGATCAAGAGGCAAGATCAGAATCAGGTTTATTATCACTGACATATGTCATGAAATTTGTTGCTATAAAAATTACTAAAGTTACAAAAGAAAATAAACAAAATAGAGCAAAAGAGGAATGACGAGGTAGTGTTCATGGGCCGTTCAGAAATCTGATGGTGGAGGTGAAGAAGCTGTTTCTGAAACATTGAGTGTGGGTCTTCAGACACCTGTACCTCCTCCCCGATGGTAGTAATGTGAAGAGGACATATCCCAGTAGTGAGGGTCCTTAATGATGGATGCTGCCTTCTTGAGGCACCGCCTCTTGAAGGTGTCCTCAATGGTGGGGAGGTGATGGAGCTGGCTCAGTCTACAACCCTCTGCAGCCTCTTTCGATCTTGCACATTGGAGACTCCATACCAGGTGTTGACGCAACCAGTCAGAATGCTCTCCACCGTACATCTGTAGAAATTTGCAAGAGTCTTTGGTGTCATACCAAATCTCCTCAAACTCCTAATGAAGTAGAGCCGCTAGCATGCCGCCTTCACGATTGCATCAATGTGTTGGGCCCAGGATAGATCCTCTGAGATGTTGACGCCCAGGAACTTGAAGCCGCTCACCCTTTCCACTGCTGACCCTTCACTGAGGACTGGTGTGTGCTCTGCAGACTTCCCCTTCCTGAAGTCCACAATCATTGTCGAGTGTATTAACCACACTGACTGAGAAAAATTTTATTCAATTAATTCATATGCAATCATGATCGAATCATTGTGATTTTCGGAGAAATCATGTGCTTTTGTTGGGAGAAATTGGTGTAGTTTTTGTTTCCTCCATAATTCAAATACACCCTGCTTGCTGACTAAATTGGCTTTAGATGTGCAGTAGGCTATTAACTGTGACTTGTTTCTCTTCCCCACTTCCAACTTGTTGTCTGATGCGGTGCTGTCAGTAAATACAATTTCTAATGCAGCAGGTTGTTATGATTTGGATTGCACAGCCTGAGAGCAAATCTGATAATTTCCAAAATTAAACTGGATGAGTATTTGAGGAGGGAAAAAATGCTGGAATTTGAGGAAAGAGCAGGGATGAAGCTGATCGGTTAGCCTTTACCAAGGACCAGCACAAGTAGCCTGGGTTTATACAATTCTACAATTGTAAGCCCCACTTTTGACAGACAATGGAGTGATTTGAAAGATTTAGAGAGCAAAGCACCTGTACCATATGGAAGAGGTTAGCTCCCAGTATTGCCGGGAAATCCAATATTGGCTAGTGTGACAGAAGATTTGTTTAAATTACCCTATGGTAATGAGGGATAAATTGTCCCGACATATTTTGATTCAGATCATAATCCAGTACATGGAAGCGAGCAGTTCAATTTCACATAGTGCAGTATGTGCACTTGGAAGTGCCCACGATCGATTTTACACTTCAATTCAATTGCACATCGCATAAATAAGTATGCTAAATGATTGAATTTCTAGGCTAATCTGTTTCACCAAACACTTAACTCCTATTTTGCTACCAGTCTGATTGCATAGGTGAAATTTGATAATTGTCATGAAATTGCATCTATTTTGAATGAAGTGCAGATGATGGTTAAAAATATTATTGCTTTGAAAGGTCACTCCTATCAATTTTCAGGCTCATGCATTATTGACCAGGTTAATTGATTTGTTCATTTTGTTTTCTTTGAATTGAAAAGAAAGCTGCTTGGCAAATTATTTATTAGCTTATAGAACAAAAGCTCTAAAAGGAACTTCAACTGCAAACGTGACAAGGAAACAGAAACATTGACCAGTTGGTCAGATCTTCCACTTAAAGCTGACTGTTTTGTTACTGTTTTGTTAACTGCTGGTTGTTACCCACTTTGCCGTCTGGGTGTTCATGACTCCCCAGCTGATGCCAGTCCCGAGGCACCTGGGCTGCTCTTTAGAGTCATAGAATCCAAGGGAAACAGAGCAAACTTGCACAGCTTTCCCAGCACTTCACCTGGTACCCACTGAACTAGCACAGTTCCAGCAGTCCTGTGTGGTAAAAATTGCAGCAGACAGAAGGATAAAGTTCCCTTTCAGTTCATTTAAGTAAAGTGACCTACATTTATTTACTTATTTTCAATTATGTTTTACCTTTTTCTTATTGGATTAAAGTTTAATATTTTTTCCAGTGTTCTTAAAAATCTCAGTGACAGCTTTGACAACTACTAAGCTTGAGGCCAGGTATCAAAATAATCCCGGGCTAGAGACTGGCACATGCGCTTGGGGAGCCTGTTCAATGCTGGTCCTCGATGATCACCTTCCATGTAAGAGCGGGTTCCTAGGGCAGGAGCTTGACCGGTCAGCCCAATATCTTTAAACCACCATCCTAGCAGATGTTCTGACAGTGAATAACAAAGGATATGTTTCATCCATACCGACTGGCAATTAAAAACTTCTTGTTTTCTTTATTCATTCTTGTGAAGAAGACATCTAAATTTATAGAGGACAATTTCTGTTGCAATTACAAGGAGACATTGTTTGACTGCACAAGAGAAGCTCAATAGATTTTCTGCAATATTTATTTTCTTGTCCTCTGAGAAATTTCAGGATCAAGGGATGGGTCCATCATGTGCATTGGCAGACTGCATCTGGAGTGATGTTTTGCCCCATTATGCAGAACTACTTAAACCTGAGTATTTGTAAATTCTGTGTTCGGATATAAGCTCCAATTGGAAAGATAATTCCTACACAGTGGGATATGTGGTTTGCTTCCATTCTGTAACTACTGATTGCCAGGGCTATATATATGTTTGTAGCTCTAGAGATATAGATTTAAAGCAAAATAAATATATAAAGAGGGCAAAGTATTTTCATCCAGTTTAGAGGTTGGGAGGGGGTGTGGTGGAATATGGAGGCAGTCTAAAGGAGATTCACCAGGCTGATTCCCGGGATGAAAAATGTATGATGCTGGAGGGACTCTGCAGGCCAGGCAGCATCCGTGGAGAAAAGCAGCGGTCAACATTTCGGGTGAGGACCCATCTTCTGCTGAGTTCCTCCAGTATCATTGTGTTTTTCATCTAGATTCCAGCATCTGCAGTCCTTTGTTTCTCTAATTCCTGGGATGAGTGGCTTGTCCTATCAAAAGATGTTGGACAGTTTGGGTCTGTGTTCTTTGGAATTTGAAAGAATGAGAGGTGACCTTATGCAAACATATAAGATTCTAACAAGCTTTTCAGAGTGGATGTTGAGATGTTTTCACTAGTGGGAGAATCATGAACAAGAGGACATAGTTACAAGATAATGGGCTGGTCATTTAAAACTGAGGTGTATAGAAATGTCTTCACTCAGGTGGAGGTGGGGAAATACTCGAAAGATCAAGGAATTGAAGGTTATGGGGAATTGGCACAAAAGAGGAGTTGAGACCAGTATTGATCAACCATAATCACATTGAATGTTATTGGAATTGGTTTATTGTTGTCACTTGTACTGAGGTACAATGAAAAACTTGTCTTGCATACTGTTCATACAGATCAATTCATACACAGTGCATTGAGGTAGTACAAGGTAAAACAATGCAGAATGCAGAATAAAGTGTTACAGCTACAGAGAAAGTGCAGTGCAGGTAGACAGTAAGGTGCAAGGTCATAACAAGGTAGATTGTGAGGTCAGAGTCCATCTTATTGTATTAGGGAATTGTTCACTAGTCTTACAACAGCGGGATCGTAGCTGTCCTTGAGCCTGGCAAGCTTGAAAGGCCTGGTGGCCTACTCCAGTTCCTATTTTCTTCTGCTCTTGTTAAATCTCCTTATTCACTTGTATAATGTTTTGATGTAGTATGGGAGATCTTTCCTCTTTAGTCTTTTTGCATGATCTGTTGAGTGTTCATGCTTTTGTTTAGTGTTGAACTTTTGATGTGAACTATAAAGCCATCCTCCTATTTCCTACATAGTGTGGCGTGGCATGGATTGGATCTCATATGAATCAAGGTGAAAAAGCATAATGCTTATTTGTGGCTTTTCTTGTTAGTAATCATTTGACATTGCTTCTTACCATCAGGGAAGCTGTGGACAAGGAGTATGAAAGTGGCCTACAACATCCTGCATAAACTGGGCACCAAGCAGGAACCAATGGTCAGGCCTGGAGATAGGGTGAGAATGATGCTCTAGTCTAACTCAGATTTGCAAGCAACTGTTTCAAGGTTTACAATGTCACTTTTTAACTTCAAATGCTTTGTGATTTCATATTTTTGAATCCAGCAAAGGAACACACTGCTGGATGTCAGTGGGTGCATTTACGGCAGAGATTGATAAGTTACCGAGAGAGGGCAGGATATTGGGGTTAAAAAAAATCAGCCACAATTGAATGGTGGAACAGACTCAATAGGCCAAATGGCCTAATTCTGCTCCTATATTTTATGGTCTAATATTCCTGTTCATAGAATAACATCACCATATTCACGCAATGGAAACTTAAACTTAGAAGATGGAGGGTGGCGATTTAAGATTTACACAGATGATGACGAGAGAATGGGGAGGACTGTAAAGGAAGTGATAAGGGTTGATTGTATCAGCAAATTGGAAAGAATAGCATCTGGCAAAGAAAGGTCAATCAAAGGAAATGAAAATTATAACAAATGCCAGGTCCTTATAAGTTAATGTGGCTTCATTAGATAATTACGATTTTAATTCTCAGATATTAATGGTTTGTTACATTTACATTTCTTTAATTCAATTTACTGAATAATTCAGAGTTGCTGTATTTCTGACTGGTGTTTGCTGTAGGTCTAGCATCTCAGCCCTTGGAATTCCTCAGGGTAGCATCTTAGCCACAACTATTTTCAACAACTTCTTTCCATCATAACATCAAAATAGGACAGTTTGCTGATGACTGCCCACTGCTCAGGACCACTTGCAGTTTCTCAGATAATGAGGTAACTCATACACATATGCACCAAGACCTAGACAATATCCAGGTTTGGGCTGATATGTGAAAAGTTGCTGTACAAATCCCACTCGATGACTGCCTCCAATACAAGAGAGATGTATCATCTCTCCTTGACATTTAATTGCTCTTTCCAAGCACTTTACAATCAACATCTTGGGGTCATTATTGACCAGAATTTCAACAGGTTTATGTCCACAAAGCCCATAGCCATGACAGCATGTTAAAGCTGATTGTTCTGTGATGAGTGGCCTTCTGACTCTCCTGACTCCTCAAAGCCTTCCCACTATCTCCGAGGAAAGCTTTGATGACTGCAATTCCAGCAACACTCAGACTTTTCACCATTCAGAACAGAACATTTCCCTGACAGCACCACCTAAAGCATTCAGTTCATCCATCATTGCCATACTGTAGATGCAAAAGATGCTCTCTTTAGGATGCAGGGTATAATTTCTCCATGTCTCTTTGTATGCGTTTCACCTCCACCACCCGGAAGGACAAGAGCAGCATTTCCAAGCTGAATGCCAGCATTTCCAGTTACACATCATGCTCATAGGTATCATCTCCCTTTATCGTCATCCTTCAACTATCTGCCTGATAGGAGTATCTTCATGACATGGACTGCATCAGTTCAGGAAAACTTCAGTGGAGCAACTCTGTACATGCAACTGATGCTGCTCCATCAGGACACTTGTATCTAGAAATTAACTTTGGGCACTAAACTGAGAGTTATTTCCCTTTCTTGGGCATGCTATCTTGTTCTCTGGTGTCTGACCAGCAATTATCAGTCAATGCCACTTTAAAACAAAATAACTATTTGAACATCAATTATATCCCTTGAACCAAACAGTATAAATCAGAAGGATTTCAGTTCAGCTTTGCTGTTTTTGACTATCTTGAGGATGTGAAAGTTACATGGATAGGAAAGGATTAGAGGGATGTGGGTCAAACGTGGGCCAATGGGACTAGCTTAGATGGGCCTCTTGGTTGGCATAGACAAGTTGGGCCAAAGGGCCTTTTTCCGTGCTGTACGACTCTATGATTCTACCAGGCAAATGCTTTCTAATTTATTTTCTCAACAGAAATTTGTTCATGCATGTCTAGATTATAATGGGAAATTGATAATTCCACTGGATAATTTGGGGCCAGGGTTTAGGTTTCTGCATTGAGTTTTCCTCTTTTGCACTATAAAAATGCCTTTATTATTTGCTTTCAGGTAGCTCTTGTTTTTCCGAACAATGATCCTGCTGCTTTTATGGTTGCTTTTTATGGTTGCCTGTTGGCGGAGGTAGTTCCTGTTCCAATTGAAGTGCCCCTTACAAGAAAGGTAAGACACTTTTTCTTGTAAAACTGCAAGTAATTCTTCAATCTTAACTATAGTAGCACAGGCAAAGGTTACCTTAAATTATCCCTGTGTCTCTGTTCCCTAGCAGTAGCGGGTTACAACCAGCTAATGAACTAATCTGCACGGATAGCATAACGCTATTACAGTGCCAGCAACTTGGGTTCAATTCCGGCCACTGCCTGTAAGGAGTTTGTATGTTCTCCCTGTGTCTGCGTGGGTTTCCTCTGGTTTCCTCCCACATTCCAAAGACGTACGGGTTAGGAAGTTGTGGGCAGGCAATGTTGGCATTGGAAGCATGGTGACACTTGCGGGCTGTCCCCAGAACACTGTACACAAAAAAGATGCATTTCACTGTGTGTTTCCATGTAAATGATAAAGAGATCTTCTCTTATCTTTTTAGCATCTTCATTTTCTCTTTCACTCTTGTTCACTAAAAGCACAAGTATGTGAATAATAAAAAAATATCTGCAAGGGGAAAGACTGCTTAATATTTTGAGTATGGACTCTGTCAGAATTAGAATTGAAAAAAATGACACATCTATTAAACTGAACAGAACAAAACAAAGAGGTTGGGGTGGCAGTTGGGGAGTTGGGAGGAAAGGAAGTATAGATGATTCATCAGAGTCTATCCTTAGAGATTCTGCTGAAAGCCTAGAAGTAATGACAATTGATGGAAGATGTACGAAAATCAGCAAGGCATGAAATCAGAATGATGGCTGAAGAGGAGAAACTGTTAAAGCATGGAATGTAAAATGGAAAAAAAATGCGGAAAAGTTACAACTTTCCACAAGTTGAAACAAGAAAGGCCAATATGTTGAGTTCAGACCAGACAGGTTTATCATCCATCCCCAAAGTTATTTTTCTTTATTCTGGCGATGTTTTTCTTCCCCTCCAGTTAAAATTCATGAAATGAATTTGTCCCAGCGCCATGCCTAAGAGTAACACAGCTTGATAAAATGTTCAATAAGAAGTCTGCTGGAACTCTAGAGCAAAAAATGTAAAAAGCATGAAACAGCAAATCTGTCAGTTTCCATGGAAAGAACGGGCAGGTTAATTTCCCAGGTGTGGACTCTCAATTAGATTCTTAATTTTACTGAGGGTCTATTCCTGAAGAATTAAATAATCCATTCTTTGCAAACCTGTTTTATCTGGATACATTTGACTTGTGTAAACGACGAAGAAAATGCCTGCATGAAATATGACTATATTGTTTTGCCTTAAATTAGCATCTTTAGTGTCCATATTACAGGAGGGATTTACCAAATCCACTAGCCACATTATCTTTCTAAATTATCTGTAACCCTTGCACTTGTATAAGTATTCAGGAATTATGTGATATTTTTAGTGTTATGTTGAAATATTTTGCTTTAGATATTTAAATTTTAATCAACTTTTTGATTTAAAAGAGTAACATATTTATAGTTATTTTTAATGAATGCCTTCTGATGAAACTGCATAATGCATAATAATATCCTGCTCCTGATGCAAGTTTCAGGGCAGTGTTTTGGAGTTTCATTTGCTCTCTGCCAGGGCGTTAGACTGGACATTAAAACTTAAAACAGTGCTAACAGTTTCCACCCCTAAAGTCATGGGAAGGAAGAAGAAATGAAAGCATGACGCCTGTTTTTGTTCATATGAAATGACATCTAAAGTATTTGTGGACAATCCTATTTGTTTACCATAGAACTATCAAAAATCATTTGAAATGTGATATTTGCTCCATCTAGACTAATTTAATAGACAATTTATTTTAAGATTAGTGTTTGAACAGGGATTTGGTGATTCGGCTATACCTAATAAACCAACTATATGTGTAATGGAAATTAACTTCCATGGAAATTAAGGAAAACTAAACTTTTCAACTACGATTGCATATTTAAGTAATTAATGATAGCTTAATGAAGTTCTTGTATGGTAAAAGTTAATTTGTTTCTGGACAGAACGTATTCTGATATGTTGTTAAAAGGAGAGGCTCTCTATAAATAAATGGAAAAAGCTACTTATTCAATACTTACTCCAGGTATAGCCTATAAGTTTTTAAACCTGGTCCTACATTTGTCACAAAGATAGCCAAAGTAGTCATTCTTCCTGCGTTAGACCAATGGTGTTGTCGGTGAATAGCTAAGGCCAATACTTCCACAGTGAGTTCACGTTCCCTTCCCGGAATGCTAAAACATTCTCGTATTCTTAACTTACCTCTCTGTTATTATGTTGTTGTCAACGTAGCATTTCTTTTCGCACTACCTCAGAGTGCACTACAATCTTTGCACCATCCTGCTGTTTTGCGCTCGTCATTGTATTTATTATTACCATGTTTGCTCTGTGAGGTTAGTGCAAACAAGGAATTTCATTGCACCCTGGTGTACAGGACAATAAACTAATCTAATCCATTGCACTTCCAAACAGAAATTACTGAGTAAATAATTACATAAATGTATGCTCCTGTTATGGGGCAGGCAGTGAAGGTGGGTGTGTGAAGAACTTTTCTCATTTTGTGCATCATTTTAGGTAGAGAGAAACTTTTTTTCCAAGCTCATCACGATCTTGACTCCCTGACACTCTAATTAACTAAAATGAGTGGGCGTTTAACGGTGGCCAAGGATGTTAGCCTGTGAATAATGCAGTGATTGACAGAAAATGGGGGAGCGTGAGGGGAGATCAAGAACACTTGGGATTTTTCTATGGCTGATTAATGCTAGAAAACAAGCAAAATCTTAAAAGTAAAGTGGTATGAATCACAATATTGACTCAGGAAATAGACTATAACAAGACATATATTCTGGGACTCCACTTTTTCAGTACAGGTTTTACTAATGTACTTTTTTAGTTCCAAGCTGAAGCATTCAAAATCAGCACACTCATTCTCTGAGCATTGTTTTTCATTTGAGACAGGATTATTTGTTGGTTTATTGGTTTATTATTGTCACTTGTACCGAGGTACAGTGAAAAACTTGTCTTACAAACCGATCTTACAGGTCAATTCATTACACAGTGCAGTTACATCAAGTTAGTACAGAGTGCATTGATGTAGTACAGGTAAAAACAATAACAGTACAGAGTAAAGTGTCACAGCTACAGAGAAAGTGCAGTGCAATAAGGTGCAAGGTTAAAACAAGGTAGATCGTGAGGTCATGAGGTCACAGGTCATAGTCCATCTCATTGTATAAGGGAACCATTCAATAGTCTTATCACAGTGGGGTAGAAGCTGTCCTTAAGTCTGGTGGTACGTGCCCTCAGGCTCCTGTATCTTCTACCCGATGGAAGAGTAGAGAAGAGAGAATATCCCAGTGGGTGGGGTCTTTGATTATGCTGGCTGCTTCACCAAGACAATGAGAGGTAAAGACAGAGTCCAAAGAGGGGAGACTGGTGTCCGTGATGCGCTGGGCTGCGTCCACAACTCTCTGCAGCTTCTTGCGGTCGTGGGCAGAGCAGTTGCCATACCAAGCCGTGATACATCCTGATAGGATGCTTTCTATGGTGCATCAGTAAGAGTTGGTGAGAGTCAAAGGAGCTTGTTTTCTTGATTTTAGGCAATTTATTTGAGGAGAATGATAATAGATTGTACTGTCTTGAACTTGCTGTGAAAACGTAGTAAGAAAATTGCTGCTGTGGTGTTGGTCTTTTGCTTTGCAATATTATAGCTGCATACAGTTGTTATTTGTGAAAAATGAATCTCCCACTTGCTAAACAACTGATCTATAAAAGATTGGACCACAACTATACACCATCTGTTATCCACATATTGCTAATGTCCCACAGGCATAGCAATGTTACAAATGCATTATTAACTAATTTACTGTAAGGTGATTTCAAGAATTTATTTTTAAATGTGTCATAGAATCCATTTAACTGTCACACGTAGTAAGTGTTACTCCCTGAAATGGAATCATTTTTAGTTGATGTGTGTGTTTACAAACTGTTATGAAGGTTTCTCATCTTTGTGCTTTTCTATTGCTGTTTATTTTTCATAATGAAACCTACTTGAATACACTCTGTATACTATGTCCCTGCAAAGTCTTCTACCCTCACTGTCACCCTGTTTACCTGGGTGCTTGCAGTTGGGGCAGCCTCAATATGCCCCTGGTCTATGTCTACACAAATCATGAATTGTTCCAGGTTAGACAGGAGAGAAGCAACAAAGAAAGAGGTTCTCAAAGCTTCCATTCTACGAGAAAGATGTTTGTGAAGGGGAAAAGAGGAGGCGAAAGAAACTTATCTCAAAAGTACACTCAATGGAATATACGTAAGGAAAATATTTTGTAAATTAGTAAACGGGGAAAAAAATTAAGAGGTTTGTTGGATGAGCTTTTTTTCATTCTTTGCTATTCGTAGATACTTCCAGATGAGAAAATTAGATGACCTCAATAATTTTAGATTGTGGAATGACGTAAAACTTAAGAAAAGAATTTTAGAAATAAAATTAGAGAAAAGGATGGCACAGTGATTCAGGGAAGAATGGAAGTAATTAGGTTTTGGGTGGGGAGAGCATTAAAAATTAACCTTGAGAGAGACTGGTTTGGTTGAATAGTCTTTTCTAATTCCACCATTGATGTGTTGCAAAACGTAGAAGATTCTGACTGTCTACCCTACCTGCAGTGCTCATCTATAACTTCTGTGAAATGGAGGAACGGTTAGTGTTCATGTTGACCAAATGATAACAGTGAGAAATATACCAGAGAATACTAGAAAATCATGTGATGGGGAGTTTGCTCCAGAAGTGGCTATAGAGAAGCACATACTGAAACACTTTTTCAAGGAGCATAGTATAATTCTATCTAATGAGGTATGTGGATAACTGATTTAATGATATTATCACACGTGACCTAATCAGATGTTATTTGTAGTTAGTCTGTAATAAAGTGCTTCTCCATGTTTTGAATCTCCTGATATCTTTTGGTGATTATTATAGATGGTACTTACAAACACTTCTGGTTTGGCTCCTAGGTTCTCTCCAAGTACAGTACAATACCTATTTTAGATTCTATTAGTTCCATTTATGGTTGGCTAAGTTCCATTTATAGTTATCTGGGATTTCTTTTGCACAATAGCTATGGAAGATAGAACATAAAACACAGCATGAGAACAGGCCCTTCAGCTCACAGCGTTGTGCTGAACTAATTAAGTCAATGACACCAAATTAAACAAATCCGTTCTGCTTGCACATGGTCCATATTCCCTCCATTATCTGTGTATTCATGTGCCGATCTAAGAGCCACTTAAACGCCTCTATCGTATCTGCCTCCACCACCACCCCTGGCAGCACATTCCAGGCACCCACCGCTCTCTGCGTAAACAAAAAACTTGCTTCGCACATCTCCTTTGAACTTACCCCCCCCTCACCTTAAATGCATTCCCTCTGGTTTTAGACATTTTGACCCTGGGAAAAAGATACCAGCTGTCTGCTCTATCTATACCTCTCATAATCTTATAAATTTCTATTAGGTCTCCCCTCAGCCTCCGCTGCTCCAGGGAAAACAACCCAAGTTTGTCCAACCTCTTCTTATAGCATGCCCTCTAGTCCAGGCAGCCCCTGGTAAACCTTTTCTGCACCCTTTCCAAAGCTTCCACATCCTTTGTGTAATGGAGCGACCAGAATTGCCCTCAATTCTCCAAGTGTGGTCTAACCAAAGTTTTGTACAGCTGCCGTGTGACTTCCTTACTTATGCGCTCAATGTCCTGACCAATGAAGGCAAGCATGCCATATGCCTTCTTTACCACCCTATCTACCTGCGTCGCCACTTTCAGGAAGTTGTGGACTTGGAACCCGAGATCCCTCTATACAGCAAATCTTATATTGACAAAGGTTTTTCTAGCTACCCGAGAGTAACATATGGATTCAAAACTGCGCCCACTTTAGTGTTCCCAAATAAAGTTTATCGAAATTGTTCCATCATTCATTGCTGATATTCATACTTTGAGCCTTTCAACACAGAATGTTATTTGGCAGATGTAACTGTTTCCTCCACATCTCCGTTTCTCTCTGCCTCCCCTATTTTGTCTTGTTCTTTTTTAAACTGATTACTGTCTGTTATTTCTTTCTTCCTCACAAAGGTCCAGATTAATCTTAATTCTGTTGGTGGGATAAGGAAGAAGAGATGTATGAATGCTATATATGATGTAAGGTGATTGACAGCTCATTACTGAAAGAAGGGTTTTTGATTGTTTAGGGGATAAACATTTCTCTTTGGTTCAGAGGTTGTTGGTGGGTGAAGCTGGAGCAGACATGTCAATGGCAAATTAGCATCCGGGGAAAAGAAGCACATGGATATGCTTCTTTACCACCCTATCTACTTGCGTGGCCACTTTCAGGAAGTTGTGGCAGGTGGATGAGTTCAAACCTTGATCAATGCTGTGGTCCATGATCACTCTATTATGGACACCAGCCTGATTGGTTACATTTCCATTGCAGAAGAAAATAGTGGCTGAAATGCTGTAGGCAGGTGAACTGTACTCTCAGCAGCAAAATAACAACTTGTGATCTTGCTGATCCAATTTGCACTTTCAGCACAATTACCTGTTGATGGGTGTGGTCAAAATGGTAAACTAGAAAAACCTCCAAGACTCAGTGATCATAACCATAAGCATTCTGCTTGGAAAGATGTAGAGAAGACCTAACTTGACCCCCTAATTTCGTAACCCAAAGCAGATAGGATAATGCCATCATAATATAGTCATCAAGGGCACTGATTCAAATATTCTCTCATAACCTGGTCATGCTGAAAGCTCAGCTTTCTTAATTGGTTCGAAGACTGGAACACAAGATTTTCAAAATGGCATTGAAATAGAGAAGACCAAACTGGTTAAGATTCATACTTAGTCTTTATGCTTTTACTCTTTTATAAGCTACCGGCTCCTACGTCCTGAGCATTGATACCTCCCTTATTCCTTCTTGCAATGAGATCATTTTTCCAATTTTCCCACATTTCCTTACATTGTTAGATCTTTACTCCCAATGGACTTGGATTACGATTCTCTTGCTAATCCTCAATCCCAATACTATACAAGCACTCAAATAGCCAACAGAAGACACAAGGGACTGCAGATGCTGGAATCTGGAGCAACACAAAAAGTGCTAGATGAACTCAGTGGGTCAGGCAGCATCTATGGAGGGAAATGGAGAGTCGACGTTTCGGGCTGAGACCCTTCATCAGGACTGGTAGAAACACACAGTGCAGGGTTGGGGAATGATGAGGCTGCAGAGGGAAGATCTCCAGAGGTGATGAGGTCGGTGATGGTGCGGGAGACAGTGGCCTGATGCTTCTCGGTGGGGTCCTGGTTGAGGGGTAAGTAAGAGGAGGTGTCCGAGAGCTGCCGTCTGGCCTCGGCAAGGTAGGGGTCAGTCCGCCGGACGACAACAGCACCGCCCTTGTCTGCAGGTTTGATGGTGAGGTTGAGATTAGTGTGGAGAGAGTGGAGGGCAGTGTGTTCAGAGGGGGTAAGGTTACAATAGGTGAGGGGAGTAATGAAGTTGAGACGGTTAATGTCCCATCAGCAGTTAGAGATGAAAAGATCCAGAGTGGGTAGAAGGCCAGAATGGGGTGTCCAAGAGGAGGAGGGCTTAAGGTGGGAGGAGGGGTCATCGGTGGCGGGTGGGGAATCCTTTCCAAAGGAGTAGGCCCGGAGACAGGCAACGGAAGAAGAGCTCGATGTCATGGCGGGTGAGTTATTTCTCATAACTCTTCCCAATGGTTGTACATCCAAGGCAGCCTAGCTTGACCTTTCTGATGCTGATCCAAATGAAAAGCCTCGGCTACAATGCTGATCTACTTCAATATCCCTCTACCCCCAAATATTTCCCCCTATCCTATTCCATCTGATGCTATACCACCTTAGCATCACCTAATGCTTGGTCCCAACAACATCAAACCCTATTGCCTCAACTGCCCTACACATGGCTCATGAAACATGAATCTTCTATAACCTACTGCTATACTTTGTATAAAATAGGTAAGGAGAAAGTGGCCACAAACACACCATGGAGCTCAATATACTTGGTACAAGCACTCACTCTTACAGAACTTTATCCATTGGACATAAATACTTCTACAGAACACTGTACTCAAAACCACAATTTGACATATTTAGTCACCATGAGTCAGTGGCCTTGATAATATATCGTAAGATAAGATATCTGTATTAGTCACATGTACATCGAAACACACAGTGAAATGCATCTTTTGCATGGAGTGTTTTGGGGGCAGCCCGCAAGTGTCGCCACACTTCCGGCACCCATGTATTACAGGAGGTAAAACAACATTTCCTCCAACTCGCTGTGAGCAATGCCACAGGAGATCTGCGTGCAGAAGGGTTTAGTTTAATTTGGCGTCATGCTTGGCACAGACGTGGTGGACTGAAGGGCCTCTTCCTGTGCCGTACTGTTCTATGTACATTTGTTGTCTGTCACGTCACACTTTGTTTCACAATTATTAGCAAATTATTCAAGTCAAACGTCTTGCAGCTAATTGGCATAACTTCATATATTGTTTGGGGACACAAGAGACTGCAGTTGCTGGAATCCGGAGCAACAAACAATCTGCTGGAGGGGCCCTGATGCAGGGTTTCGACCCAAAACGTCAACAATTCCTTTCCTCCAGCAGAAGCTCCTTGACCTGCTGAGTTCTTCCAGCAGATTGTTTGTTGCTTCGTATATTGTTTTGTTAGTATTTTTTGTCAGTATTTTGTGAAGGAAAGTACCCCGCCAACAGAAACTGCTTAAGTAATTTGGAAAATAGAATGTCTCTACTTTATGATTTAAAATATGATCTAAATGTTTTCTAAATTTTTAATGAAAACCAGATATATTATCATATGTTCTCATTTTCAAACTGAAAAACAAATGAAGCTCTGACATTAACCCTACTATCCTCACCAGAACATTAATCCCCAGTTGAGTGGAGATTCTATTCTGGAACTGGTTCCAAAAGAAAATTGCAGAACTCAAATTTGATGGATGAAGAAATCATTCAGGGAGAAGATGGCACTTATTCAGAGCAATTTATTTTTTGATTCTCAAATACACAGCTTGTGCTGTGGAGGCTGAAGAGAAGCCAATTTAGCATCGCTTTTCTGAGGAAGGGCTAAAATGAACATTTATAAGGCAGGTAATCTAATGTTGATTGTGTGCAAATTATGAGGTTTGTTAATGAGGAACTTCAGTTACATGGAGAGACTAGAGAAATTGGGATTGTTTTCTTTGGGGCAGAGATTCAAAAGTGTTTTGATAAAGTGGTGCTCTTTCCACTGGCAAGATAGTCAATGACTAAAGGTCAAAGATTTAAACCAAACAGCAAAAGAGATGCATCTTACAGTTTTAAACTCGGTAGATTACAATGGACTGGACTGTTTGAAAGATGGTAGAAGCAAATTTAGTGGAATATTTCAAAAGAGAGTTGAATATGATCTTGAGGTGAAGACAATTATATGGCCTTCAAGAGATTATAGTGGTTGGTTCGTACTTGTTAAGTGGTACAAAAAGGCACAACAAGATTCAAAGCCATATTATACCTAAGATGGCATGTCCTCACACAATGGAGGATTGACGTGAACACAAGCAGCACTAGTTGGGAAAAGCTACAGGCTTCTCAGTAGTTGTCAGCCCTATATCCTTACCTACCCCTTGCACCAGGTGAAATGCAAACACACAATCGCTTTTTCTTCCTCAGATGGTTTCATTGAAGCCAGCGTTTAGCATAGGCTCCAGCTGTGGCCCCTGCCTGCAAGTTTCCACTGGGTCTAGACTCTTGGGCACATTCCAAACTCCCCTGACTAGGGGCCTGCTTGTGATTAACTTCTCGATCCTCTCACTCCTGAAGGGCACGTTCCTTTCAAAGCAGAATCCTCAATCTGAATGTCTCAATCCAGTCCTCTCCCAGGATCACTGGCACGCGCACACTCACTGGCCAGAACTATGATAGGTAACTGAATCCAGTTTTCCTTGCCAGACACCCAACAGTCCATCTCAGCCAAGGACTCAGAGGCTGTGTCAGGAATGGGCGCAGAACACCATCTTGGGTTCCTCAATAGGAGAAATGTTACAAATACGTGCCTCATTCCAGCACAGAACCACACTGCTGCAGTAGCTATTCAGGTATTTGTGAACATACCCTGAATCAACATTGTGACTGTACAGGTATCATTTTCTTCAGGTGTGCAATAAATACCACTGAGTATTCCTGTCTCTACCTCCTGACTCCTCAACATGAACATTCACAGCCAATTTGTTCTGTAGACCAGCCTCCCTACTTCCAAGGCACACAGGGCTGTCGGCTGCTGGAAGGACTTGTACCATTTGCAGTGTGCCCTGTTTTGTGGCGGTTATAACACCAGAACATCTTGAATCGACATCCATGGCAAGACCATTTACCTTTCCCATCCAGATGACCCACAACCCGCTCACCTTCAGCAGTCACTAGACCTGCTGCTTTCCCACTGACACATAATATGTCCCTGACTAGCAGCAATGTCACCTTTGTCCCCTTGCATATCATTGTGCCCTTCTGTTCTGTGTCCTTCCCTAGAACCTCAGTGATGCTGTCCACCTTAAACAACTACATACAGTCCAGACATGGGGACAATGTCTGAGTCTGCTTCTACTTCTTGATCCTCATGATGCACCTCATGCGTCCACTTCCTGCTGTTCTCACCCCTCATGGAGTCAGTTGGATCTCTGACTCCTGTTACTCTCACAAGCAGCAACATCCTGTCCTTGCCTCCAAGGTATCAGGTGTCTTTGGTGTTGCTGCAACTACCATCACTCAGAACTGACAGAACTAACAATAGAATATCCTTTATTGAGGGCAGCCATTTTCAAACTAAGTAACAGCACCTGCTTCAACGATGTATTAAAGTCATGGTACACTCACACTTGTATACCTTGTCCTAAGACGAGAACGGCACAAAATGTTCCAATCTTAGTCTATATGTGGATTCATAATTACATTTCAATATTAAGATAAGATATTTATTTATTAGTCACGTGTACATCGAAACACATAGTGAAATGCGTCTTTTTACGTTACTGAGAATGTGCTGGGGACAGCTCGCAAGTGTCGCCACTATTCCGGCGCCAACATAGCATGCCCACAGCTTCCTAACCTGTACGTTTTTGGAATGTGGGAGGAAACCAGAGCACCCGGAGGAAACCCACGCAGACACACTTACTTCCTGTACCTCTGACAGTGCAGTAGTTTTAATTCATTCATACATTTGATGTTATAAATAAGCTGCTGGAGGAACTCAGTGGGTATACATTGATGTGCTGCTTTAAATATCTTGTCAGGTTGAGCCCGTCCCATACCTCTTTGCCTTTCATCAACATCCAGCTTCAGTCCATTTTATTTTAAAGTAATGATATATTTGTTCAAACCATTGTTTAACATATTCGTACAAACCAGAATTAAAATACTCCATGCAATTCTGGAACCCTTTTACAAAAGAACATTGAAGCTGTGGAGAACACAGAATACAGATTCCAAAAGATGATGGCAGAGGTGGGAAACTGTTCTAAACAAGAGCCGTCATATAACAATTTCCACTGGAGCAGAGATTTAACTCTGGTTATAAGAATTGTGCAATGCAAGTGTATTGGAAGACGGACCGCTTTAAGCCAGAAAGTAGCTCAAGGAGATCATTGCATTCCTTAAAAGAAAATAGGATTAATGCTTGGAGTGGCAGCATTTCCAAGACAGTTTGGATAAAAAAACATGGTAGAATTAGTTTTTAATTTGTCTGGGAAGGAGCAGACAGTAAAGCAAGCCTTCCTGTTTTGTTAAATTCTTTGCATTAGTGAATTAGACTTGCTCTGTACTGCTAAAAAGATATTGAGTCACCTTAGGAGAGGAAATTGTATTTAGCCTGGAGAATCCTTTCAACATTTTAAACACGTACAAGTTTGGATATATAACTCCTTTCCAGGTTTTCAGTATATACAATGGAAGACTGAGGTCCCAGGATACATTACAACAAAGAATGCTCCCATCATCACTGCTCTGTCTCCTCCCTCTCTACATCTCCTGGTAAATCATTCCTGGCAGAATTAAATAACATATTATCAAACCTGGAAGGGCTGATTTAGTATGTATATGATTTGTAAATATCCACATATGCCTGGTATATCTTATTTGAATTGGTTGGCTTAAATATATCGGCAGAAGAACAATAGTTTCCAACTTAACAGGTAGGGTACATAAAGTGAACATTTGTTTCCGGAACTGGAGGGCTTGAGTTATAACGAAAGACTAGATAGATTGGGGCTTTTCTTTCCCTGAAGCGTAGAAGGCTTATAAAGGTATATAAGTATATGACCTTATAGAGGTGTATAAAATCATGAGGGGTAAAGATAAGGTGAATAGTCACTTCCTTTATCCCAGGGTAGGGGTGTCTAAAATTAGAGGGCAAAGGCTTAAGGTGAGAGGGGAAAGATTTAAAGAGATCTGAAGGGTAACCTTTTCATAGAGAGGGTGGTGAGTATGTGGAACAAGCTGCCAAAGGAAGTGGTAGAGGTGGGTACAGTTACAGCATTTAAAAGACATTTAGACAGGCACATGGATAGGAAGGGTTTAGAGGGATATGGGCCAAATGCAAGGAAATAGAATTAGCGTGGATAGGCAGATTGGTTGGCATGGATGAGTTGGGCTGAAGGGCCTGTTTCCATGGCTTTGGGGTGGGAAGTTGACAGAATAATATTCTTGACAATGTGTCTGTAATTGGCCTCAGGATATATTTATTCATCTTATAATTTAAAAGGGACAAGCCACTTTAATCGTGTCCAAATTAGTATTAGTAATGGTGTTGAATAGAACTGAAGGTCCCTCTCCCTGTAGCATGATGAGTTTGTGAGTATGAACAATTAGTAGCCAGAAAACCTGGGACTCACCTGAAACCTTGTGCTTTTAGTACAGAGGCTGCTCAAAGTGGTATTGAGAACCTTGAGTACATGCATCAGATACACACAAAAGCCCTGCTTAAGTGGCAGAAGGAGCGCACCACCTCACAACCATGCCACTGCCTGGTAGGGAAGTTACTGGAGAAGATTCTTAGGATCTACTCACATCTGAGAAAGCATAGACTTATTCGGGACAGTCAGCATAGGGGAGGTCATGGCTTACAATCCTGATTGAGTTTTTTGAGAGGTGACAAAGATGATTGACAAAGGTAGGTCAGTGGATGTTGTCTACATGGCATTAGTAAAGTATTTAACAAGGTCCCTCATGGTAGACTGATTCAGAAGATTAAGGCATGTGGGAGTCACAGATACTTGGTAAATTGGATTCAAAATTGGCTTAGTCATAGAAGTCAGAGGGTAGTGGTGGAGGGGTGTTATTCTGAAGGGTGAGGTCTGTGATCAGCGGTGTTCCACAGGGATAAATTCTGGGGCTCCTGCTGTTTGGGAAATATATAAATAATTTGGGCAAAAATGTAGGTGGGTTGATTAGTAAGTTTGCAGACAACATAAAAACTGGTGGAGTTGTGGAGAGTGAGGAAGGTTGTCAAGGGATACAGCAGGACATAGACCCGTTGGGAATATGGGCAGAGAAATGGCAGATGTCCAAAGCGTGAAGTGTTGCACTTGGAAAGTGTACAGTAAATGGCAGGACCCTTAGGAGTATTGGTGTACAGAGGGATCTTGGAGTGCAAGTCAATAGCTCCCTGAAAGTGGCTACACAAGTAGATAAGGTGGTAAAGAATGTGTAGAGCATACTTGCCTTCATCGGTCGGGGCATTGAGTATAAAAGTTGGAAAGTCACGTTACAGCTGTATAAAACTTTGATCAGGCCACATTTGGAGTACTGTGCTTGTCACTGCATTACTGGAAGGCTTTTCAGGGGGTGCAGAAGAGGTTCACCGGGATGTCGCCTGGATTAGAGAGTGTTAACTGTAAGGAGAGGTTGGACAAACTTGAACGTTTTCTCTGGAGTGTTGGAGGCTGAGGGGCGACCTGATAGAAGTATATAAAATTATGAGAAGTGTAAATAGGGTAGATATTCAGTCTTTTTCCCAGGATGGAATTGTAAAATGTTAGAGGGCATAGCTTTAAGATGAGAGGGGGAAAATTTAAAGGAGATTTAATGAGGCAATGTTTTTTTTACAAAGGGAGTGGTAGGTGCTTGGAATGCACTGCTGGGAGAGGTGGTGGAAGCAAATACGATAGCAACATATACGAGGAATTTAGATAAGCACATGAACAAGCAGAGAATGGAGGGATATACAGCACCTGTGGGCAGATTTGCATTTTAAATCTTTTTTTTTCAACTCTCCCTTTTTTTCTCTCTCCTTACCTTTGACCCATCCCCTGCTGGATCCGCCCTCCCCTCCTCCCCCACACCTGCCTATCACTATCTGCATCTACCTATCCACCACCTTGTCCCCACCCCGTCTCCCCGCTTTTGTCCACCTATCACTGCTCTGCTTTTCCCTCCTATACATTGGGCTTCCCCTTTTCTTATCTTCAGTCCTGACCCGAAACGTTGACCGCCTGCTTTTCTCCACTGATGCTGCCTGGCCTGCTGAGTTACTCCAGCATCATTGTGTTTTTCATCTAGATTCCAGCATCTGCAGTCCTTTGTTTCTCTTGCATTTTAAATTGGCATCATGGTTGGCACAGATATTATGGGCCAAATGCTCTATTCCTGTGCTGTGCTGTTCTATTTTCTATCAGGCACATCTTATGCCCCATCAGTGAAAGATTCTACAGATCCCACATTGGCCTCATTAGGCACCTCAGAATTCACAAAATAAGAGTGGAAGCAAGTCATCTTCAATCCCGAGAGACTGCTTCAGCCTATGTAGAGGTTGGTTTGTTAAGTAAAGTCACTGCCCACCTGGTTGTTCTCCTTTCCTCGTGCCAGAAGACACTGGCAAAGCAGAAATCACCTAGAAACTCTGTGCACAATCCACATTTAGACTACAAAACTAAAAGTTTTAAAAACTCCATTCATCTCATTGACTACTGCGTAAAGCTATGTTACTCTTTGTGTCAGGCAGTGTTCATTGATCATGTTTGTCACGTACCAGCAACAAAAGAAACACACCAAGTCATGTATAAGTGTTAGAAACTATTTTATTAATAACTACTTATGATAATAAGAAAAATAAAAGTAAAAATGTTAGAATGTTAGAAGTAAAAATGTTAGATCTTAAACACTAACCCCCAAAACTAGACTCAAAGTGTGTGTGTGGCAAATTCCCAAACTCCAAGTCCAGGAATAGTTCTCAAAGTTCAGTTCAGCAAGCCATAAGGTGAAACATGAGCAAAGGCTTCTGCAAAACCACCGTTGACTGAAGAGGAAATGTAGAGAGAGAATAGAGAGAAATTACGAAATCCAAATGTTCCACGATGGAACCCATACAACACCTCAATCACTGATGATCTCTATTCCTTTGTTCCGAAGTATCTGCCACCCTGAAAAGCATTCGAGACGTGGCCATCCACACAAATACCTGTTTCCTTCTACAGGTTAACGACAGTGGACTCCACTGGATTATTCCAAAAATCCATACGTAGATTGTAGTGACAGACAGTTATTTTTCATCCATCGATACAGATACCAGCAGGCGCTCTCTCTCCCTCTCTCCCTCTCTCTCTCTCTCTCTCCCCCTCTCAACATAGAACATAGAAAAACTACAGCACAATTCAGGCCCTTCAGCCCACAAAGCTGTGCTGAACATGTCCGTACCCTAGAAATTACTAGGCTTACCCATAGCCCTCTATTTTTCTCAGCTCCATGTACCTATCCAACATTCTCTTGAAAGACCCTATCGTATCAGCCTCCACTGTTGCCAGCAGCCCATTCCACGCACTCACCACTCTCTGAGTAAAAAACTTACCCCGACATCTCCTCTATACCTACTCCCAAGCACCTTAAACCTATGTCTTCTTGTGGCCACCATTTCAGCCCTGGGGAAAAGCCTCTGACTATCTACCCAATCAATACCTCTCATCATCTTGTATACCTCTATCAAGTCCCCCCTCATCCTCCGTCGCTCCAAGGAGAAAAGGCCGAGTTCCCTCAACCTGCTTTCTTAAGGTATGCTCTGCATTCCAGGCAGCATCCTTGTAAATCTCCTCTGCACCCTTTCTATGGCTTCCACATCCTTCCTGTAGTGAGGCGACCAGAACTGAGCACAATACTCCAAGTGGGGTCTGACCAGGGACCTATATAGCTGCAACAATACCTCTTGGCTCCTAAATTCAATTCCCCGATTGATGAAGGACAATACACCATATGCCTTCTTAACCACAGAGTCAACCTGCGCAGCCGCTTTGAGCGTCCTATGGACTCGGACCCCAAGATCCCTCTGATCCTCCACACTGCCAAGAGTCCTACCATTAATATTATATTTTGCCATCATATTTGACCTACCA
Organism: Pristis pectinata; assembly: GCF_009764475.1. NCBI lineage: Eukaryota > Metazoa > Chordata > Chondrichthyes > Rhinopristiformes > Pristidae > Pristis > Pristis pectinata. The sequence goes on along the minus strand of NC_067409.1, from coordinate 18,959,817 downwards.
AAATGAACCACTTCACACTTATCTGGGTTGAACTGCATCTGCCACTTGTCAGCCCAACTCTGCATCCTATCTATATCCCTCTGTAACCTCTGACAGCCCTCCAAACTATACACAACACCCCCAACCTTCGTGACATCCGCAAACTTACCAACCCACCCCTCCACTTCCTCATCCAGGTCATTTATAAAAATCACAAAGAGTAAGGGTCCCAGTATAGATCCCTGAGGTACACCACTGGTCACCGACCTCCATGCAGAATACGACCCTTCAGCAATCACTCTTTGCCTTCTATGGGCCAGCCAGTTCTGGATCCACATTGCAATGTCCCCTTGGATCCCATGCCTCCTTACTTTCTCAATAAGCCTTGCATGGGGTACCTTATCAAACGCCTTGCTGAAATCCATATACACTACATCTACTGCTCTCCCCTCATTGATGTGTTTAGTCACATCCTCAAAAAATTCAATCAGGCTCGTAAGGCAGGACCTGCCCTTGACAGAGCCATGCTGACTATTCCTAATCATATTATACCTCTCCAAATGTTCATAAATCCTGCCTCTCAGGATCTTCTCCATCAGCTTACCAACCACTGAGGTAAGACTCACTGGTCTATAATTCCCTGGGTTATCCCTACTCCCTTTCTTGAATAAGAGAACAACATCTGCAACCCTCCAATCTTCCGGAACCTCTCCCGTCTCCATCGACGATGCAAAGATCATCGTCAGAGGCTCCGCAATCTCTTCCCTCACCTCTCACAGCAGCCTGGGGTACACCTCATCCGGTCCCAGCGACTTATCCAACTTGATGCTTTCCAAAAGTTTCAGCACCTCCTCTTTCCTAATATCTACATGCTCAAGCTTTTCAGCTTGCTGCAAGTCCCCACTACAATCCCCCAGATCTTTTTCCGTAGTGAATACTGACGTAAAGTATTCATTAAGTACCTCTGCTATTTCTTCCGGATCCATACACACTTTCCCACTGCTGCACTTGATAGGCCCTATTCTTTCGCATCTTATCCTTTTGCTCTTCACATTCTTGTAGAATGCCTTGGGGTTTTCCTTAATCCTGCCCGCCAAGGCCTTCTCGTGCCCCCTTCTGGCTCTCCTAATCTCCTCCTTAAGCTCCTTCCTATGAGCCTTATACTCTTCCAGATCTCTAACATTACCTAACTCTCTGTACCCCTTGTAAGCTTTTCTTTTCCTTTTGACTAGATTTATTATAGCCTTCGTACACCACGGTTCCTGTATCCTCTCGTGACTCCCCTGTCTCATTGGAACATGCCTACGCAGAACTCCCCACAAATATCCCCTGAATATTTGCCACATTTGTTCCGTACTTTTCCCAGAGAACATCTGTTCCCAATTTAATCTTCCAATTTCCTGCCTGAGACCCTCATAATTCCCTTTACTCCAACTAAACGCCTTTCTAGTCTGTCTGTTTCTATCTCTCTCCAGTGCTAACGTAAAGGAGATAGAATTATGATCACTATCACCAAAATGTTCACCCACTGAGAGATCTGACACCTGACCAGGTTCATTTCCCAATAGCAAATCAATTCTCTCTGACTATCTGCTCCAAAACGTCAGCACGTCCTTATCTCCTGTTGTTGTCATAATCACGCCACACACACCACTGTGCTATGTCTTAAAGGGACATTCACCAAATAGTAACCTAATCCGTAACATGTTTTAATCTTGTACTCCCACAAGGTCCCTCCAAAATGTGATAAGTTTGTGATGGATTGCAAAGATGGTTTGGAGTGTGGAGATGACTTTTAGCTCAGGGAAATGCTCATCTCAGTGAAGCTGCTATCTGCCCTTGTATTAGCAAGATGTTGTTTGGTTGAAAAAAGCCAAACAGGTTCACTTTCAGGGCAGGCAGTCTGCTTCATTCAATGAATACAGAAAATGCTGGAAATACTCAGCAGATCAGACGGCATCAAGATCGATCAAAAAGTCATAGACCTGAAAAATTAACTCTCTTTCTCTCCGAGGTTGCTGCTTGACTGATTTATTTTATTTCTGATTTCCAGCATCTGCAGTTTCTTGTTTTTCAACCTGATTTCCTTATCTGACATTACGTCACTCCAGTCCTATACCACTGCTATCCAAAGTAGTGCAGCAAACTATTCAGCCCAATCAGACCAATAAAACAGAAATCCTCTGAAACTGCTCTCTTTCCCTGAAGAAACCAGAAGCAGTCTAGAAGATCACAGGGGTCATGTGTTGAAGGTGGTGTTGATGTGATCTCTGCCCTGGTCTAAAAATCTAATTTCTCAAGGAGTACAAAGAAGCAGCTACCACCACGCTTGCAATATATACTGGATATTCCTTGCCTTCCAAGAAAACCAGAAACTGAATATCTGGCGTATTCCCATGCGTAGTTTGGTTCTGCAGTGGCTACAGCTGAAGTACTGGACATGGCAACATGCTCCATAGTGAGAATGCTCACTGATCACCATTGTGGCCGGCCTTTGTCAGCTAGGCGTTCTGTGTAAGGTGAATCTTAGATGAGTTTATTCAGCTGGCTTTAGGATACCCTTTTACCTGGAGCAAGAGAAAGCAATTTAAAGACATGATTAGATGTGGAACTGAATTAGGTGTGGAATCGAATGTCCTTGAAGACCATCAGTAGCAGGCACGGTGAGTCATTGCAGTGGGTTAAAGATACCAATACTTGAGTATTTGCAAAGGATGCAGAGATGAGTTTCTGTGACCCCTAATGCTGTGAGGAAACGAAGTCCAGGATATAAGCCTTTGAATGATAGAGATTGTGCACTGGTGAAGTAAACTGACTTCCCTTGGTCATGTTTACGAGTTCACGGGAGCTTTTCCCTGTGGTGCATTGCATTCCAGAGTGCTGTAGTGTGCACTGGTTGTTCTATGCCCTTCAGCAGACCATTCCATCTAACCAGCAGTTCAAGCAACAGCACTTCCAGCGAACAACTTGCAAACCTGCAGAGTGGTAATAAATCTATTAGAAGCAATGTTGTCGCACCAGTTTTGCCCTATATTGAAAACAAGGACCAGAATGAAAATTTCACAGGGTTAGTGGTGCATTCCCATGATGGTATTCTTTTATGGGAATGGAGTTCAGCCCAAGGATATCATTAATCAATACCCATCAAATGTACATGTTTATTAAAATGCAGACTGTCAAAGAATGCATAACTTTAATTTGGTGTACATCTTAATTGTGTGAATTCAATAGTTGTAATAAGTTAAATTACAGTGTTTCTGTTTCTAAAAATGTCCATCTTTCTCATAAATCATGTCTTTCCTCTCCTATATCAGCCTGAGGATTTTTAACATTTTCAGTTTTGAAATCTGAAATCCAAGGACAAACTTGTTTTTTTTTCATCTCCCACCAGGATGCTGGAAGTCAACAAATTGGTTTTCTTTTAGGAAGTTGTGGGGTTACTGTAGCACTAACCAGTGACGCTTGTCACAAAGGTTTGCCTAAAAGTCCAACAGGCGAGACCCTACAGTTTAAAGGTAATTGGTGTTCTTTTCTTTTCCCTTCAGATTTACTCTTGCCGGGTTAGTTGCATTTTGTTGTGATTAACTTTGTGGACAAATCTAATTTCAAATATTCCTGTCTAATAATGAATTGTGAATTGTATTTTCTTTGATGCAATTTCCCTACAATATAACATGACATTCTTTTTTCTTTAAATGGTAATTTAATAACACCACCACTGAAACATCAAAAGCTAATTTCTAAATTAAAATTTGACAGTCCTTGTAAGATACAAACATATTAAGGAAGCTTGAGTGTAGAATTTACATTTTGTAGTTTTGTGTGTGCACTATATATGTTTTCATCAACTTAATTTTGACAAATATTAACCCATTTAAAACAAACATTTTAATGCTGATATTGCAAGTGGATGAGTATTTAGGTAATGTGCAGCTTTGAAACTGAGATGTTTGAAATATGATACTGAGATGGATGTGAACTTAGTCCATTCACCTCTGGAGACAAACTGTAAATCTATTCTAAACTAATGGGATCAAAATTTCTTCTTAGGCGGGAAAAATTTTAAAAAGAATTAACATTGGCATTTTAAGTTCCAGATGTTTACTGGGCACATTTCCAAACCCAACAGTGTCTATAATTTGATAGTAATTGACAGCCTTATTCAGAAGCTGAGAGGATTTGCTAATGTGAGACATTAGAATTTCACTTACATTTGTAAAGTGGTGCTCTCTGCACTTGGATATAGTGCTCATTAAGACAGAATAAAGAAGGCTTTACTCTGCAAATATATCATGCTGAACATGGGTTCCAGGTGCCTAACTGTATTGTCATACCTCTTCTATGTGCATGTTTGTGTAAAATGTATTTATGTGCATTTCTGATTGTATTGTAAAGATCCAGCAAAAAAAAGTCAAATGTAATAAATTTGCCATTGTTCATTTTCTCATGTCAATGATCTGTTCAGGCTACATGAAAAAAAAACTGAGGTCAGAATTGGATTTGTTGGATAGCATTGTTCTGATGAATAATAACTTCCACAGATTGTACTTCTATTAGACTTGTATATATTTTATAATTTGTTTTATAACAATCAGAAAACCAGTACGCAAAAGTTGCATGCAATGTGTTTAATATTAATTAATTGCTAATTTAGGAACTTCAATGTATTGAAGTTTTCAGAGTTGAAAATTTATTTTTTAAAAGACTGGATGGATGAAAAGTGTATTGAAGCCAAAAAATAAATATAATTAGAAAGGTATTACCATATTAAACACATTAACATTCACAGAAAACTTTTAAAATACAGTCAGTGTAATGAAATAAACCAAACTTTTTCAATGGATTTGTTGAATTTGCTGAATGCCTAGGATCTGGAAAAAAAAAGGTTTAAACATTGGATTGAAGCTCACACTGCAGGTAAAGTTGCATTTGACCAATGATAAGACAATCCTATAGACCTATTCTATACACTTCCATCCCGTGTCAAGAAGGTCTTATGTCCCTCCACTTCATTCTGGTACAAAGATCGAAGCAGTTCCTTTCCACTAATACTCTCATCTGCCCGGCACCTGTTCTTACTCTCAACAACTTTTCTTTAAATTCCTCCTCTTTTCTTAAAAATCAAAGGTGTAACCAATTGGCACTCACATGGGACCCAGCTATGCCTATCTTTTTGTTGGCTATGTGGAACAGTCCTTGTTCCAGACATACTCTGGCACCCCTCCCTAGCTCTTTCTCTGCTACATCAACGACTACATTGGTGCTGCTTCCTACACTTGTGCAGAACTCGTCAACTTTATCATCTTTGCCCCCAACTCAGATTTACCCGGACTATATCTGACATTTCTCTTCCTGAGACAGAGCTTCCCTACTCCTCACTTTTCACCCCACCAGCTTCTGCATCAAGCACATCATTCTTCACCATTTCCATCAGCTGCAGTGAGACCCCATTCCCAGCCACATCTTCTCCTCCCTACCACCTTCTCCTTCTACAGAGACTGCTCCCTTCATGACTCCCTGGTCCACTATCCCTCCCCACCTACCCCTCCCTGACCCCTGGCGCTTTCCCCTGCAACCATAGGAGGTGCAACATTTGTTCTTGTATCCCCCTCCCTCACCATCATTCAGGGTCCTAATCAGCCCTTACAGCTGAGGCAAAGGTTCATGTGCACCTCCTCCAACGTCGGCGCTCCCGACGTGGCCTTCTCTACGTCGGCAAGACCAAGTGCAGACGATTAAGATTCAGATCTTTATTCGTCACCTGTATATCGAAACACACAGTGAAATGCATCTTTTGCGTAGAGTGGTCTTGGGGCAGCCCGCAAGTGTCGCCACACTTCCAGCGCCGACATAGCATGCCCACAACTTCCTAACCCCTCCGCAATGGCCATCCTGAGCTCCCGTTTGCAAGCCATTTCGACTCCCCTTTCCATTCGCACACCGACTTATCCATCCTCAGCCTTCCCCGCTGCCAAGGTGAGGCCCAACACAAACGAGGGGATTACCACCTCATGTTCCGCCTGGGTAGTCTACAACCCAATGGCATGAACATTGAGGTTTCTGATTTTATTAATTCTTCCCCCGCCCCCCGATCCCGTGTTTCCCACCCCCTCTCTCTCCTTCTGATCTGCATCTGGTCCTCCCATTTTTGACCCATTCTCATATTTTGCCTCCAGCCCCCCCATTACCCATTTACGTTCTCCTACCCCTCCTGATTCCATTCACGCGCTACACACACATTTTACTCTCAGGATTACAACCAACCCCCAATTTGGTTCCATCTGTCTACTTCTCCCCTAATGATTCCCAATATTACCTTCCTTACTTATCAGATTCCAGCACTGGCAGCCCTTTATGTTCTTGCTTAATACCCTCCAGCAGCTGTCTCCACAATTACCCTGCCCTCCCTCCATCTGACTCCATCTACCTCTTTTTTTGCCTGCCTCCATCTGCCTCTGCCTCCCAACTCCACCCTTCCTCCTTGCCTACCTGGTTCAATCTGTCCATCATCCTTCATCCATCCTCAGCCCACCAATCACCTTCTGGCCCCTGTCTCTCCCCTGCCCCTCTCCTCTTTATCCTGGCTTATCTTTCCTCTCCACACTCAGTCCTGATGCAGCCTGAAACATTGACAATTCCTTTCCCCCCCCAGATGCTGCTCGACCCGCTGAGTACCTCCAGCAGATTGTTTGTTGCTCCAGATTCCAGCATCTGCAGTCTCTTGTGTCTCCACTTCTCCTCCTTTTCTGGATCTCACTGTCTCCATCTCAGGAGATAAACCAACCACTGATAGCTGCTACAAACCCATGGGCTCCCACAGTTACCTTGACTGCACCTCTTTCCATCTTCTCTTCTGTAAGGATGCCATCCCCTTTTCTCAGTTTCTCTGTCTCCACCAGATCTGAGTTGTTCCGTTCTGAAATGTCCTTCTTCTTCAGGAAATGTTGACGGAGCTCTCGCAGGCATTTACTGCACATCTTCTGTCACCATCCCCCCCCTCCCTACCCCCCCAAACAGAAATGAGATGGAGTTCCATTGGCCCTCACCTTCCATCCCACATCCTTCCCATTTCCGCCGGTTCCAATGCGCTCTCACCACCAGTCTAATATTCCCCTCTCCCTCCCTTTCTGTTTACTGCAGGGGACACTCTCTCGGTGACACCCTGGTCCACTCATCCCTTCCCACCATCCCCTCCCCGATCCCCGGCACTTTCCTCTGCAACCATATGAATTGCAAGACGTCCTTTCACCTCCTCCCTCACCACCTTCCAGGGATCTGCACAGCCCTTCCAGGTGAGGCAGAGGTTCACAGACATCTCCTCTAACCTACGCAAGTCTATTGCACTCGGCATTGGCCTCCTCTATGTTGATGATACGCCCTGTCTGCTACCAGAGGAACAGCACCTCATATTTCACCTGGGTAGCCTACAACCCAACAGTATGAATGTTAAATTTTCTCATTTCAAGTAACCCATAACCTGCGTTCCTTTCCCACTTCACCAGTCCACCCAGGTTCTCTCTCCCTCTGTTCCATCCCTCCCGTCTCATTACCAAGATTCATCACCCTCACCCACCTGGTTCCATCTGCCCATCGCTCACATACCCATCCACCTAGGTTTCTTCTTTCTTCTCCCTTTGTTCACCTTTCCTATTCCCTCCCACACCTGGGTCCACCTACCCATCATCCCTCCCCTACCTGGCTCCACCTGTCGCATACCAGCCTCAGTCTTTACCTTCCCCTTCCCCTGCCCCACCTGCTCCATCTACCCACCATTTCCCCTCCCCCACCACCCATCCAGTTCCACCCGCCACCTACCTGTCTCTCTCTTTCCTTTTGCCAAATTCTCTCCACACTCTCAGTCCTGACACAAGGTGTCGTCCATCCCTTTGCCTCTACAGATGCTGCTCAACCTGCTGAATTCCTCCAGCAGTTTGTTTTTGCTCCAGATTCCAGCATCTGCAGTCTCTTGTGCCTTAATAATAGAATCCTGGCTGTATCTGAGCCATAACATCTTAACATCAAGGAGAGTTATAATTTAAGTCTCAATAATGATTTGTGTTGATCAGAGAGTTACTAACTCACTTCTCATGGTAAAGGTCATTCCAGAAAAGGTTTGGCTGACTTTGCCTTTTATCATTTTGTTTCAGGTTGGCCACGGTTGCTGTGGTTTGTAACAGAATCTAAGCACCTGTCGAAGCCCCCACGGGACTGGTTCCCTCACATCAAGGATGCAAACAACGACACTGCATACATTGAGGTGAGGGGAACTGAAGTTCAAAGCAAAGTGATTTGTGACCAATTGATCAATGAATGTCATTCATAATTTTCCATTTATAAGAATTAATTTGTTTAAGACATTCAAAGATGCATATAAAAATAAAGATTTATTGCATTTTCTCCTTTGCTAGTGATGTTTAACTTATATTAGATTTTGGAACATGCCTGCTATGATTAGGGTACATTTATAAAATGCAGGTTTAAAAGTTGATTGCTTAAGCCAATATCGTAGCCACACAGTCTGAAATACCCACAGATGTAAATTAATATTGTCACTCACAATTTTAAGTCAATTATTTTGATTACCTTTTGGCAAATATACAGATATGGTGACAAAAGGGAGGGGTAAAGTTTACATAACTGCAGATTTTTTATTGTGTTCTCCTTAGGCTGGGCTAGAGTTTGGGACATTAAATAAAGCACACCTTTTTGATAGGAATAAAGAGCATTCATGAGATCATACATCAGTATAATACCACGAGGGCGGCTGTACGCCATATGAGGAGACTTCACACGAGTGACACAAGGTGAAGTTCCTCAGGGGTTCTCGTATTCTGGTTCCATAACTTCAGCAGAACCCAACAAGAAATTCCTGTTGCAGTTTCAATACAGGAGTCCTCGGATTATTTAAGGGTTCCGTTCCTGAGAACTGTCTAGAAACCGATTTTTCTGTAAGTCAGAAACAGTCAATTTCAATGAGGGTCGATTAACGTGAACATCTATTTATTGTCCTCCCTTGTGTAGTTACAATGGCACAGAATCAGAATGTCTCACATCAGTGGCTAGTTTCAATGGATGTTACATTGTTTGATAAAGTATTTTACAAGTGCCTTGTCAGTTTCCAAAGCAAATATTTTAAGTGGCCTCCCACTGAGGACTGACAGCCGTGTTCTTAAAGTCCATGGTGTTAATTGATTACTGTGGGGAAGTTACATGTGAACAGTATTTTTTCGAAAACGGTTTACCTTTTTGAATCTACTAGTTGTTATTCCATAACTCCTGAAGAAGTTTACATTACTGTAATTAACTTTTCTATCTTGAAAAATTAAAAATTTATGGGTGAATTCGCGAGAAATTGGATTTCCATAAGTAAGGTCTCCCGTAACCCAGGGAGTTCCTGTATGTTGTTTTTTACCCTCAACTTTAAGGTGTGAAAAGACAGGAGAAACTGAAAGTTGCCTTTAGCACCCTGCTGTGGCAACCAAGCAGCAGTATCGATGAGCATTAAGGACATGTTTACAGGCTGGACTTTCATTCTTATATTTTGTCCAATCAGAAGAGCATTGGTTTAGGAAGAGTAGATGTGGAGATTCCAGATTCATTTCCTTAAAAAAAATTTAGCAGGACAGTTCCTGTACAACAGCAAACAAAGAAGTGGTCTTTGTTCAGCCTTCACCATGGAAGACATTGCTAATATTCGTAAGGTATTAGATGGGTTAATTTCAGATAACATGGTAGAACTGACAAAAATCCCAATTGTAAGGGATAAAGTATTGGAGAAACTCAGTGGGCTAAAGGCAGACAAATCGCCAGGAACTGATGGATTGCATGCTCGGGTTTAGAAGGAAGCAGCTGCAGAGATAGTGGACCCATTGGTTGAAATCATTCATAACTCCAGAATGGGATCAGAAGATTGGAAAATGGGCAATGTGACTCTCTTCTAAAAAGAAGAAAGGCAGAGGCAGGGAACTACAGGCCAGTTAGTTTAACAACTATTATTGGCAAGGCACGAGGGTCAATAATCAAAGAGGAAGTAGCATTTAGGAAAGCTAAATATAATTAAAGCTAGTCAACGTGGATTTATAAAGATAAATCATATTTGACAAATTTGCTCAAATTCTTTTAGAATATAACGAAGAGTTGATGGAAAAGAGCCTATATTATGTAGTGTGTTTAGACTTCCAAAAAGTTTTTGATCAAGTATAAAATTAGGAGGGTGATGCATAAATTAAAAGCCTGTGGTGTCAGAGGAAGTGTGTTAGAATGGATTGAAAACTGGCTGTCTCATAGAAAAAGGGAGTTGGGATAAATGGGTCGGTAACATTGGAGGTGATACAAGCTAATTCCAGGGATGAGAGTGTTGTCCTATCAAGAGAGACTGAATAGTTTGGGCCTGTAGTTCTTGGAGTTTGGAAGAATGAGGGCTAACCTTATTCAAACATGTAAGATCCTATGGGGGCTTGACAGGGTAGATAATGGAATATTTTCACGAGTGGAGGAGTCCCGAACAAAGGGACATAACTACAAGATAAAAGGCTGGTCATTTAAAACTGAGTTACGCAGAAATTTCTTCTCACATAGGACAGTGAATCTCTGCCCTGGCAGGTGGTGGAAGCTGGATCACGAGAAGTATTTAAACTGGAGGTGGATAAATATTTGATAGATCGAGGAATAGAGAGGTATGGAGAAATAGAACAGAAGAGGAGTTGAGGCCAGCATAGATCAACCACGATCATATTAAATGGCGGGGCAGGCTTGAAGGGCCTGGTGGCCTACCCCTGCTCCTGTGTTCTTGTGTTCTTATAAATGTTATGTGAAATGATTAGTCTGGCGTATTTCAAGCTCTGAAATAGCTTTGTGATCAGGAAAGTGAAACTGCATCAGCTAGATAAGAGTCCAGTTCTAAATTGTATCACAGTGGAAAGATCATGAAATGTAATTCATGATCGCAGAAACCTTTTGGGGTTAACAAATCTCAAGATTCAAAGGCAGTAGTTTATATTTTTAATTTCATTTAGAGGGAAGTAGCAAACATACACTAGACTTTTTTTTTGAGTTGTTGCTTCTTTGGAAACATAAACAGGTTTGGAATCAAGATAGAATTGATTATTTGTGTTGAGTCTTTTAAATCTACTACATTTTGCTCTGGTTACATTTAACATTCCTATAACAATAACCTCCAATTATAACATGGAATATGGAAAAAACATTCTACAGAGCTTCAGGGGAAATTGAGCCTTGGATTAGGAGATTGTTTCTTGGGTTACCTGTCTTTGTAAAGATATGACTGACAATGAATTATAAATATGTAAGAGCACAGGAATGAGCATTTTAGTTCAATTCACTTTGTGATGGTGAGGGCAATTTTATTCAATGCTCTTGGAACCATTTAAAAAAGGTGGTAAGATGTGTATAACAAACGTAAATTTAGACCAAATCTCTCTCTTTAAGCAAGATATTAATAATAAATATTTGGAATAATGTAGCAAGAAAGTGCCAAAATAATGGCAGAGTGGATTGGGATGGTTCAAATGACCTTTTGGAGAAATGGGTTTATCCAAACTGTTCCTACGGCTGATAAATGTTGAAAAAAAATCTGGTTGCAGACTTGCAAAATACATTGCACTGAGTGCCCCCAACTCCATCAACATCCTTGGTCTGTTTCTATTATCAGTACAAGACCTGTAAGGATGGCAGCGTACTAGGCGTCACTGTGACCAGAATTGCACTCCTGACCCATTGTCAGGCTCTGACTCAAGCTTGCGCATACACAGAAGGTAAGGGTATCTTTCCCTCTTCCTATTACTTTAAGCAAGTAAGACCAGAGCTGCAGTGTAACTTTGTTCTGTAAATGGTGAGACACCAATGCCTTGCAATGAAATGTAAGTCAGCATAAGTTGATCCCTGTATAGAAAGGGAGGACCTAGGTGGGGTGTGGATGAAACACCAAGTGAAACCCACAAGAATAGCATGTCTTGAACCGAATAAATTGCAAACTATTAACAAGTAGATTGATATCATAACTTCCTTACCTATTTTCCGAATGAATGAATCTGAAGAAATTGCTAAAATACTAGCATTATCTATTTCTAATGTGAATTCTTGTTTTAATATTGGCTTTCCTTAATGTGTGCTGATAATTTTAGAATGTTAATAACATGGATAATGCCAGTTGTATGATTTTCTGCGGTTTTGAAAGTCAATTCTTCGGAATCATGACATGTTATTTGTTGGCACTTGCTCAGATTGATTTTAAATTAATAATGAATAGGAAATCTATGCCACGTGTTCTCTCTTCAGAGCTTAACACTCCTCCCCAACTCCTACACCCATTTAAGTGAGTGTATTAGAATTTGCAGTGTGACTGCTTTAAAAAAATCCTCCTGCTTGTTTAGAACAAAATTCGTTTTCTGTCAATGGGTTCACAGACACTGAATTGTGTTGTTTCTCATTCTCATTTCTCATATTTATGAAGTAGAAGGAGGCTGTTTGGCCCATCAAGTTTATACTGACCCTCAGAACAATCCCACCAATCCCATTCCCGCACATTCTCTGTTACCTATTCTCGCTCATGTGTCCCCTTTATTCTCGTGCCACCATCCTTAGATTTACCGTAATTTACCAATTAACAGTCGCCAATTACCCTACCAACCAGCATGTCTTTGGGATGTGGGAGGAAACCGGAGGACCTGGAGGAAACCTACAAGGTCACAGGGAGAACGTGTAAACTCCACACAGCACCAGAGTTAGGTTTGACCGTGGGTTGCTGAGGCTGTACGACAGCAGCACTACTTGTGGCAACATTGTGCTGCCCTCAGGAGTGCTTCTTTCAAAGTCCATATTATTAAACTTAATGAAATATTCACAGTAATCTGGTGCCACAGTATTTTTGTGAAGATGTGTCAGTAAAATGTTGAAAGATTGATTAACAATAAAGCTAGCACATTTGAATTTTGTTTTGGTAGTTTATGTTTCTTTAAATGGCCACTAGTTCTGCAAGTGGTCACTTGAGCCATTTGTGATACCTTCAAGTCACCACACGAATCAAAACCCAGATTGTTATTTATCAATAATTGGTGATTAATCCAAGAATGCATGCATGAGTTTTGTCCAAATAAAAGCAGCGCACTAATTTAGGGAAAATGGGAAGATACATAGACAATAAGCTTGACCTTGTCATGTTTTTTTTAAATTATTACCCTCCAAAACAAATGCAAATGACCCTTAATTATTCAAAATACCTGATAGGAATCGAGCTGAAATATGGAAGGCTACAGAAGGAAATGCAAGATATTTCTAATGCTCAGTAAATGTATCCTGAAGTTTTATTTAATAAATACATTACCAAACTTTATCCAGGAAGCAGAACACTAAAATCATAGGGAAAACTATGCATAAAAACTGGTTTTCCAAAATATCATCTCTTGGTTATCATGACCCAAAATACAGAGAAACTGTTCTCTTCAATGACTGATGTATGTACCACACAGACCCAGTTCATCCTTGTATTGAGGTTGAGTTAGATGGCTTCGGTTGATGAGGCAGGAGACCCTCTGCCTTCATTCCAGCCAAACAAGGTAAAAACATGTGGTAATTGTGCTGATGTTTGTACAGTGTTCATTCTTACATATCTGCCAATGGATGCACAAGAAACAGTGGAACAAGAACTGAGGTACATTTAGTTGTAAAAGAGCCAGCAATGAGTCAGAGCACTCTAAGCATGCACTGTTCCACTACATAATGTGACAAACACTAAATAGCTGTGTGTGTCTGAATGCATATCTCCCTTCTGGAAAGAATGAATATGTGGAGAAAATTGGAAGGAGTAATAAATACATTGTGACATTTGGATTTGAAATGAAATATATTCTATTTTTTATTCTCTTCAGAAGCTTTACTTTAGCTGAGATAGTCTTATCTTTCTTAAACAGCGGAAACCATTGTGAATGTATTGGATTTTAAGAAAGATGTTGGTTTGTGGCATGGTATTCTTACGGTAAGTTTTTTATTAAGTACATGTATGTAGATACAGCACATCAGAACTTGGTGTTTTCTTTGTGTTGAAGGTTGTGAGTTTCATCAGACAGAGAAATCGTTTTGCATCATGTAAACACAAAGTTTCCCAGAGCAAGAGGAGCTTATTTGGTCCAACCAGCCTGAGTTTTGTTTATCCCACCCAGGGATCAACACAACTTTGCTGTCTTTCTCACCATCTACTTCCATCTCATCTCTTCCGTAGCACCTCAGTGAAGTTTTGGAATGACGGTTGGTTTCTTTGGGTTTGTGAGTGATGCTACTGACATCTTAACAGCTCCTCACATCAGAGCCAACTTTACACATCTTCATTTCTGCCATCTTCTCTCAGCCTGTCAATGGTCCTGAAAAAACATATTTTATATGATTTTGCTCTTAGGTATAAGATGTACTGTCATATTCACCAGTATTAGATTGATGCATTGGATTTTATACTTCAGTCAAGAAACTAAATTTGAGTTGCATTATAAGCAGTAGAAATTCAAAGTGATGTAAATGGACAGAGAACCAAGGAGAACTGTGAGTGGGTAGTTCCCACGAGGAGGCTCCCATGTGTGATAAATTTGCAAGTGAGGGAAGTAAGATTTAGAAATTCAAGATGTGATGCATCGTGATTAAGTACTTTGCAATGTGAGTGTTGCATGTCATTTTGATGTGATAAAGAATTCTATATAAATAGATATTATTCAGATTTGTTTCTTTTATTGAAAAAGCAACAATGCTAATGGAAAGCAAAGAAAGAGACATACCTTAAGTGAACCCATTTGTGATATGTTCAATAATTATATCCATATCTGAGCCACTTCAGAGGATTGCACAGAGTGAAGATTTAAAAGGTTGCTTGCCAAGTACTGCCAGGACCTTTAGTGGCCACAGTTCCACCTTTCACTTAAATTCTGTCTTCTCAAATTGTGTGTAGCATTCAATGCAGACTTAGTGAAGAAAACTGGAAAGTCGTAGCTTGACCTCTGTAAAGATGAGCTGTGGTTTGAAAATTAATAGACCAAAAAAAATGTAGATGCTAGAAACCCGAAACAAAAATGGAAATTGCTGGAAATACTCAGCAAGTCAGGCAGTATCCGTGGAGAGAAAAGTGAAGCTAACATTTTAGGTTCGAGACTTTCATCAGAATTGGGAAAGTTGGTAATTAAATATTTATTGGGTAGAATGGGGAGAACATAGAACAGATCTATGACAGACGGACACCCAAGAGAGACTGAATGACATAAAGGAGGGTACCAGCTGAGTGCGGAAGTGAAAGCTTGTTAATCACCGCTGATCTGGCTGGGCAAGATGCATGAAAAAGAGAGAAAACAAAACGTTGCAATTGGCAACATCTGTGGATGGAGAGAAATAGAATTAACGTGATAGGTTGATGACCAACATTATCATCAAACCTGGTGATGAAGGCAGCACTGTTGTTCTTTGGTGAACTGATCTCTATCTCATAGTCTGAATGCCGGCTGCTGGGACCAAGACCCCACCATAGAATATATGGCCATTATATCCCAGTCACTGGCCTTATTTATAAAAGATCTTCCCTCTATAGTGTCCATGATTTTTTCTTCTTTTACTGTATCCATTTATTTTGTCATATAGAGTAATTTCTAAGTCCTTGCGCTGTACTGCTGCCACAAAATGACAAATTTCACATCATGTAAGTCAGTGATAGTAAACCTGATTCTGATTCATAGTCCTTCACTCCTGCACTGGCAACTTCTACCTCCTCCCCAAGAAGTAAAAGCAGGACAATCCTGAGACGTCTGCTGTTCCTACCTGCTGTTGTCCCCCAGAACTTACTGTAAATCTCTGTTAATCCCACATGCTTGGGACATTGGTAGTGCAGACATTCCAGACTAATGAATTTTAGTTTATTAATATTCCAACACACTTTTTGTTAAATGGTACACAGTAACAATTCTAAGAACCCCGTAGGTTTAAAGGGAGCAATGGAAATAGAACCAGGTAACTTTAAAGGGAGTGTGGGAACTTGGGCCCCGGTGAGTTGGCAGAGAAAATAGGAATCAAGTAGTATTGTTGAATACTAAGTTAATTCCTTCAATTTTTAATTGAAGTGGATTGAGGTATTTGGACCTCACAATGCAGTAAGCATAAAGGGCTTTTTTTTTTGTTGTATTGAACTTACGATCTGGGAGTCTATTATGAAATATTTATGTAGGTTATCTAATTTGGAAAATGTATCAAATGGCTACCAATAAAATAGATGGACTTCTACCACAATTTACAATGTGATTGCTATGCTTAAACATTCTGGTACTGCTGAAGCTTCAGAGTATTTATTACTTCTGTATAGAAGGGTGGTTTAGTTATGAAAGAATGCTAAATGACGCTGAAATGCTTACCCATGAAATGAAGTAATATTTTCTTACGATGTTTTACTGTGCCCCTCAGAGTGTTATGAACATGATGCATGTCATCAGTATCCCATATTCATTAATGAAGGTGAATCCCCTATCATGGATACAGAAAGTCTATGCATATAAGGGTAAGTGCACAGGGATTGTTTAAAGATGATTGTATGGAAGGAATTATTTAAAGATAATACCAGATTGAATATTATTCCTGATTTCACATTGAAAGCACATTTTATAAAAGCTTTGACTGTTAACATGATAAAAATGTGTAGGATAATGCTAAGATTTGAATTTTGCTTTGAAAAGAAGAGGGAGTTTGGAGAGAATGATGCATTGCATTCCCTGTAATTCCAGCCAAAGTAGCTTGTGTGAAGTCCAGGGATATGCATTGGGCCTTGGTAGCACACAGAGATCAGCGAGACATCAACCTCACCTCACTGCGGATGCTAATTGTAGCAGATGGAGCCAACCCTTGTAAGTGGCTGTCTTTCTTAAAAAGCCTGCTGATATAAAGCAAAATGCATTGTATATGGTTTGATAATGTAGCTTTCAATGCTTCAAACCCCATGTAGTATTTATAGTACTGTAAAAATTGCTTTTAAGTGCAATTTAGAACAATCACCCTTGGTTTCCAGTGCTATCACCTTCTGTGGGAATAGAAAGTGGCAACAAAGTACCATAATTGATGGCAGAAATCTTTGGCTTTGCAGAATAATGGAAAGTACATTATTTTGGACACAGGATTATCTCACCTATATGTTATTTTATAACGTTGATTTAGAAAGCAATAATGATCACCTCTAAATTTATGTGCAGAAGTTTGCAGGAACAGCATTAGTGGTACCTCTCTGGTGTTTTAAGTTATCTGTGGAAGGTTTTCTCTGACACATCCTGGAGGGTGGGGATCACTGTTGTTCAATGGCCAGAGAGCTAGATTTGAAGCTTGATTTTCGAGCACTCTTTACCTCATTCCACTGGTGAACAAGAGGCTGCTGTGGATTACTCCATCTCCTCTCACTGAGAGGAAGCACCCTTTACAGCTGTCTTGTTGTGGATCTTGATTTGTTGGGGAGTAATGTTGTGTGACAGAACTAGATTGTCATCCAGGTGTTTAATGTGAAGATTATTATTTCATATGTTTCAATAAAGGAGCCAAGGCTGTGGTCTCCAAATGTGCACATACACAAGCATAGTTTGTGCACTGTAATTCAATGACTGAAGTTGGGTGATCTTGCTTCTGGTTTGGAGATGGCAAAGTTTGATTAATTCCAGCAGCTTAGTTTGTTTCTGGGGAGCTTGTGCAGGTGAGTTGCTGTATAACAGCAAGGAGGATTGAGAAGAGGATTAGAGCGATGGCACAGCCTTGCTGAAGGGGTTGGACATCCGGCGAATCTGTTGGTTCAGATCATTGGCTTGCACGTCATTGTGTAGCAGACAAAGAATGAACCACAAACTCAAATGATTCACGTCTGACAAATCTGTTTGTTCCTTGAAGTTGTAACTAGCAGAATAGTGGGAATCAGTGGATCTGGTGTTTTTGGACTGATAAAAGGCCTTTGATAAGATGCTAAATAAGAAGATATTAAACAAAATTTGAACTCATGGGATTGATATTAAATATACTGAGGAAGACAGAGAGTAGAAATAAATGGGTAATTTTTGTGTTGGGAGGCTGTGACTAATGGGTTGCTGCAGAGACTGTGGCTGGGATCCCAGCCATTCATATTCAACAGCAGTGGTTTGGATGAAGGCACAAGTGTAATACGTGCAAGTATGCTAATGAAGCCAAGCTGGGTGACTGTGTAAGTAACGAGGAGAGTGCCGAGAGGCTTCACAAAGACGTAAGTAGGCTAAGTGAATGAGAGATGGAATATAATGTGGAAAAATGTGAGGTAGAATAAAATTGGAAGTACTCTTAAAATGCCGAGAAATTGCAAAGTGTTGATGTTTTGGATAGACCTGAGGGTTTGTACATGAATCACTGAAAGTTAACATAGTACAGAAAATAATTACAGAGACACAAGAGATTCTGCAGATACTGGTGACGTTTTGAGTTGAGACCCTTCATCAGGACTGGAAAGGAAGAGGGCAGAAGCCAGAATAAGAAGGTCAGGGGAGGGGGAGGAGCAAAACAATTAGGAAGGCAGATGGTATGCTGGCCTTTATTGGAAGACAACTTGAATACGAGAGTATTCAACTGCATCATATTGCAATTATAAACGGCTCTGGTGAGATTGCACCTGTAATATTGTGTCTGGGTCTGGTCTTCCTACCTGAGAAAGGATGCACTACAATAGAGGGAATGCAGCAAAGGTCCATTAATTTGATTGCTAGGATGGGGGAATTGTCATATGAGGACAGATTAAACAGACTGAGTTATACTCTAGAGTTTAGAGTAATGGGAGATGATCTCACTGACATGTTCATAATTCCTACAGGACGTGGAAGGGTGGCTACAGGGGTGATGTTGACTAGGGTGTCTAGAACCGAGGGTCACAGTCTTAAAGTAAGGAATTGGCCATTCAGGACTGAGTTGAAGAGAAATTTCCTCATTTAGAGGGCAGTGAATCTTTGTAATCCTCTCCCCAAGAGGGCTCGACTAAGTATATTCAAGACAGAAATTGATAGATATTTGAATGTTCAAAGAATCGAGTGAGGGATATAGAATTAAGGCAGGGAAAACACACTAAAGGATCTCACGTGATCTCATTGAATAGTGGAGCGAGATGGCCTGCTTTTGTTTCTGAGGTCCTTTTGTTCAACAGCTTGGGCAGAGGGGTCTTCAGCAGCACCTGCCAAACTTGCAACCTCTGCTCACCGGAAGGACAAGAGCAGCTGGTATTTAAGAGTACCATAGCTTCTGATTTCCCTTCAATTTGCCTATTAGCCAGACTTGGAAACATATTGCTATTCCTTCATCATAAGTGGGTGAAAAGGCCAGAGCTTACTCCCTAACAGAATCTAGACAGCAGTGGTTCCGCGAGGTTACGACTTTTGAGTACAGATGAAGAATATGTAATCATTCCTTGTAATTTTCACATTCTGGTAACATTCTGGTGAACCTTTGTTGTACTTACTCCAAGGTCAGGTACCTTTCTTCTGTTCCTAAAATCAAACACGCTATCCCAGGCAGAGACTGAATAAGACCTTATTCAATAGCTCACCTCTATTGTATTACAAGGTATCTTGAAATGAAGGCCAGCATTCCTTGGCCACTTTCAGAGCTTGTTTTCTCACCACTCTTTTCATGCCTTTTCTCTATGGCAATCACATATTGAATCTAATTCATTGGTTTGAGGGCCCTTGGGTCAAAAAACCTTAAGGGATACTTTACCACAGTTAATTTTTTCTTCAAAATGAGCAGTTTGTTTTACTGCATCACAATTAATTCACCTGGATGCAGGAATTGTGAGATTTCTGTAACTTAAAATGATAATTACTGAATCACAGTCTATTATGTTGTTTAAAAAAATTTAGCAACTGGTATTGTATATAAAATTATTTCATTGAGCTGTATGTAATTTCCTGTGCCTGCATTAATTTTTACCAGCAATGGATCAGTCATTGTGCTGATTTGGACACTGTGCAGAGAGCTTTTTTAAAGATATCATCTTCGTTTGGTGATCTGCTTTCTTCTCATTGGAAGTGATTAAGGGATTTTTTATTATTATTATTATTATTAACCACAGAGTGATTCCAGACTTAGGAATTTCCTAACTGCAAGCAAAAATCCTAAAACTCAAGTTCTGCCTGATTTCTGCCATTGTTATTTTGGTTGTAGGAGAGAACTTGATCCATTCCGTCATTGCAGAGAGGTTCATTTGCTGCTGTGATGGAAGGGAAGCTTGTTTCAAGAGAACTGAACATTTTGTGTGGAATTGCTTGTGCAGGAATTATCAGGAAAGTTGTAGTCATGGAGGCCTCTGGAGAATTTTGAGCAAATTTCAAATGGCCTCATTGTTATATGCAGTTGCCCTGCATTTAAGTTCCATTTAGCAGTGAGAAAAATACAATAGTGCTTGCATTGTGTGATTTAGATTAGTACCTGAATTGTTAAGGTTATTCTAATAATTTGTAAATGTTTTACTCCTTAGGGTCTATTTCTTCCTGTGATGCATTCCTGAATGTTTTCCAAAGCAAAGGATTGCGTCCTGAAGTAATCTGTCCTTGTGCTAGTTCACCTGAAGCTCTTACTGTAGCTATCCGCAGGTATGTCATTGATTTGTTTGATAGTTTAAGTAGAAGGGCTAGGTTTCAGCATCTTGGTCATTGTTTTGATGACTGGCCATTGCATGTGAAAAGTGTAGCTTTCAATTGACAAAGCAATTCGGATATTAACAATTGTAGTTGATTTTAATACATACCATACTTATCCTGCCTTGCCCTACATAGACTTTCTGGCTACAGGTATGCACAGCAGATGGGTTCACAGCTACTGTCTCTTTTAATAATTACTCGGCAGAGGAAGACGTACTTCACACTTCCCACCATTAACTGAGGAAAAATCAGTATGGTGTTGGATAAAGTGAAAAGCTCAGCCTCACTTCTTTAAAAACCAGACAGGAACAATTCTTTTGCATGTCATGTGGAAAGGTCAGCATTTTTTATTCAGTATTCCAGAATTCGAAATAAAAAGTAGAATCTTCCTATTGCACTAAATTGAATTGAGTGATAATTTATTCCTTGGGAAAAAATCAGAATATTTTTCTCCTCTGGAATGGACCACGGGCAGTACAGTGGTGCAGCTAGTAGAGGTTCTGCCTCACAGCTCCTGCGACCTGGGTTCAATCCTGTGCTGTCTGAGGAGTTTGCATGTTCTCCCTTTGTGTGGGTTTCCCATGTTTGCTGCAGTTTTCTCCCACATCCCAAAGGTGTGTGGACTTGCAGGTTAATTGGCCACTGTAAATTACCCCTGATGTGAATGTGCATGATAGAATCTGGGGGGAGTTAATGAGAATTTGCATCAAAGAATTGGTTTAGTGTAGGATCAGTGTAAGTGGGTGCTTACTGGCCAGTGTAGACTCGATGGTCCAACGAGTCTGATTACGTGCTGTCTGACGTTATGATTCAAAGCCCCATCAGTTCACTCCAGAGGCCCTAATTTGCTGTTGGCTGCAGTGTGAAAATAAAAATGTCCTTTTGGTTTCAGACTATAATTCCAGACTATAATTTAAGTGACATGTTCACCAAATGAACAGTTCTGTTTCTTTGTAGAAAAATGTAACACACTTAAACAATCCTTTCACTGTTGATCCAACATCATTCTTCACACCATGCCATGTATAAATCTTCTTTAGAAAAAAATGTATGATATTTTCCATTAAATTTTAAGTGTGTGAATACATAGTGGGAGGGGAAAGATTTAAAAAGGACCTGAGGTGCAACTTTCTCACGCAGAGGGTGGTGGGTATATAGAACGAGCTGCCAGAGGAAGTGGTACAATTACAATGTTGAAAAGACACATACACAGGTACATGAATAGGAAAGATTTAGAGGGATATAGGCCAAGGGAACTTGGGGTTCAAGTCCATAGTTCACTAAAAGTGGCTATGCAATATGGATAAGGTGCTAAAGAAGGCATATGGCATGTTTGCCTTCATTGGTAGGGGTGTATAAGAATAAGGAAGTCATGCTGCAGCTCTGTAAAACTTTAGTCAGACCACACTTGGAGTATTGTGTGTAGTTCTGGTCACCCCCATTATAGGAAGGATGTGGAGACTGTGGAATGGGTGCAGAGGTTTACCAGGATGCTGCCTGGATTAGAGAGTATGAGCTATAAGGAAAGGTTGGACAAACTTGGGTTGTTTTCCCTAGAGTGTCAGAAGCTGAGGGGGGACCTGATAGAGGTTTTTAAAATTATGAGAAGCATTTACAGTCAGAATCTTTTCCCTAGGGTAGAAATAAACACCAGAGGACATGCTTTTAAGGTTAGATAGAGGAGGGAAGGTCAAAGGCGACATGAGGAACAAGTTTTTTTACGCAGAGTGGTAGATTCCTGGAATGGGCGACCAGGGGTAATAGTGGAAGCAGGCAGTTTGGTGGAGCTTAAGAGATTTTTAGATAGACACATGAATATGAAGGATATGGGTAATACACAGGAAGAAGACAATTAGTATAAATTAGCATCAAAATCGGCACAACACCATGAGCCAAATGGCCTGTCCGGTGCTGTACTGTTCTATGTTCTAAATGTGGAGAAGTGGGACTAGCACAAGTAGACAACCTGGTTGGTATGGATGAGCTGGGCCAAAAGGTCTGTTTTCGTGCTGTATAACTCTATCACTCTATATTTTAGGCCAACAGATGATACCAATCAGCCTCCTGGTCGAGGTGTTCTCTCCATGCATGGCTTGAGCTATGGGGTTATAAGAGTGGACTCTGAAGAAAAGCTGTCTGTTCTGACTGTACAAGATGTTGGAATGGTGATGCCTGGAGGTATGGCTTGATGGAATACATTTATTTTGTTGCTTTATCAACTCAACATGGAGATTAAGCTAATCAGCTGTAAATGGATTGTGCTTTGTGTTATGTTTTTCAGTAAATTATTAAAATGCCTCTGAATTATTAAATACATCTTTAAAGTAGTTGGTGTGCAGCATCAAATGTAGCAGCAATGTTTAGGAAGATGATGTCTGTAGAATACATTTCCATGCTAATTGTGTTGAATAGTTGGATGATGAATAGAGAAGATGTTTAAATGAATAGTTGAATTAATTATATTACATTATGCTAGTGCGATGCTAACTTGTTTGTGATGTGCAAGCCCTTGACAGTTATTTACAGAATTTAAAACAGAAGAAATAAAATTTCTTCATTCATAATTATCTTACAAATGTCTAAGTGAGCACTTAAAGCAAAAAATGCATACTTTATCTTTTACAAAATGTAATTTTTGTTTAGTTTTGCACATCCCCACAAGAAATGAAATTAAAGTAACAATATTCCACCTGATAGCGGAAAGAAGTAGGTAGAAAAGGCAACAGTAAAAGTGGTCACTTAGCCTAAGCAGTCCATCCTACTGGCCTTAGAGCTATAGAGCATGGAAACAGACCCCATGGAGGTCATCAGGTACATAATCTCACTTTCCAGCACTCAGCCAGTAGCCTTTTATGTCATGGTGCTTCAAGTATTCATCTAAATAATTACTCAGTGTCGTGGGAGTACCTTGCTCCACCACCCCCACAGGCAGTACGGTCCAGGTTTCAACCACCATATGGTTGAAAAAATTCTTCCTCAGATCCCCTCTAAATCTGCTATCCCTCACCTTATGCTCACTGGTTGGAGACACACCAACTGAGGGGGAATTTTTTCTCCCTATCTAAGCCACTCATAATTTTGTCTTCTGCACAATGGGTGTGTTTTTTCATTAAAAGCAAACTCTCAGTCTCTCGTGGCCTCTCTATTCCCTTGCCTCAATCGACGGTTCATGCATGAGAGATTTTTACTTGGTGGAGTCCTGCTGCAGTGCACAGACAAATGTGTTATTGCATTTCAATTATACAGTATCTGAAATTGAACAATTCAGGATGCTCATCCAGCTGAATAGACCCATCCTTTTTACATGGCCTACCTGTTATCCAAATGCCACATAAGGCATTTCTTCTCTACCTCCTTAACTTTATAATCTTCAGTGCCTTTATTGAATGTACCACCCGACCCAACTCCACTCCAGTTTTAGAAGTGATTGAATATATTAGGTCATCAGTTGAGATCTATTCCTGAGATCCATCAGTGCTGTGAGATTTTTTTCTCTTTGTCTTGAATTGAACACTAGTGAAACCTGCTTTTAAAATACTGCATGGTCACTTTCTTATCCTGCACCCTTGGCAGACAGATGCTCCTTGTATAGTGTCAGATTCAAACTGCACATATTCTGTCTTTCCCTTGATATTGCACCAGTTTGTGCTCAGATTCTCGAACAGGCTTAGACACAGACCTGTATGTCTCGGAGTCTTAATCAATACAATTCTTTGTGTGTCTTCCAGTCCATTAGTATCCTTTTGAAGTTCATTTGTATCTTTTTGAATGTACAATGCTTCAAATAGTTCTCACTTTTCTATCTGTGTTCCAGCAATGATTTGCAGTGTTAAAATAACTGTTTTGAATTAAAAGGCTTCAAATTGCAGAGGAGTATTTAATTAACCCCATTTTCACTAATAACAGCTTTATGTTGGCAGAATGGTAATCACTTCCAGTTCCTTTTTCCTTTTCTTTGGTTGCTAATGTATCAATGTTCATTATGTCACATTCGTCTGTACCTGAAATCAACTCTGTAGCTCATTTGTTTAATTTCTCCATGCTCCTTTCAAGTCTCGCAGGTTCAGTTACACAATCATTCCGTTTGTTATCTTATTTGGTATTCGAGGCACATCCTGGATTGTTAGTCGCTGCCTTCCTTAGACAAATCTATATTTATTTATGTATTTGTTGTTAATTTTGTAATAATCCTGTTTAACATTAGCAAGTGGACATTCCCCCTGAATACATTCTGAAAATCAGATGGCTTTGGTCTGCCACTTGAATCACTTTCTGAAAGGACTCCAGAGATTGTATTAAAGCCATTGTATTTATTTCTCACAACTTGCTGTAATGGATGATACAATCCTGTAAAATATTCCCATATGTACTTCTTGCTTTTACGTCAACTAATTCATCTATAGTTTAAACTGTTTCCTGTATCAAATATCCCTAAGAGTAGGCTAGAGTACATTTCTCTTTCCTTGTTTAAGCAGCATTGATAACCGTCAGAGGGTACTGAGAGCCGCCAAAATGAGAGTGAGCGGGTCCAGGGGTTGCAATATGAATTGGTTGCAGATGCTAGAAAACGGAATTAAAACAGGAAATGCTGCATATACATTCAGCAGGCCAGGCAGCATTCGGAGATAGAGAAAGAATTAACATTTCAGGTTAATAACCTTCCATCTGGTTTAAAAAAAAACCTTCAACCTGAAATGTTAATTCTGTTCTCTGGTCTTTGGCCAATCCACTAATGGGAACAGCTTCCCTCTACTTACTCTACAGATGTTGCCTGACCTGCTCAGTATTTCCAGCATTTTATTGCAAAACTCTTCTTTATAATTGTGACATTTCCTCAAACTGGTTTGTATAATAAGCAGTGATTCCTCATTCTGCATTTGCCTCATTTTCTATTTGTTGTCTACTTAATTAAACAAAATAAAGCCAAGGAAACTGTATAGATTCACTTGTAGTTTTATTTAAATACAGTTTGAATGTATAGTAAATTTGTAACATACATTAACAAAGGAATGATTTAGGGTAAGGATATGAAAGAATGTGGTTTTAGGTATACCTTGCTTATGAAAGTTTTGTTGCTGAATTAAGGTTACCAATCCATGTGCCCTTCTGCAAGTGTGAAGTGTGTTGTAAAGCCAGACTTATTACTCTGTGGACATTAGGTATTGTCCTTAGTACCAAGCTTAAATAAAAGTGAAGGATTGTATTAGGTCTGACTGGAGGGGGAGCTCTTTGTGTGGCACATACCTCTATGGAGGGAAGTGGTCAATCGATGTTTCATGTCGAGACCTTTTTTCTGGACCATCAGTCCTTCAGCAGTCCAGATGAAAGGTCTCGACCTGAGACGTCAACTGCCCATTTCCCTCCATAGCTGTTGCCTGACTCACTGAGTTCCTCTAGTTTTTTGTGTGTTGCTCCAGATTCCATCATCTGCAGTCTCATGTCTCCAAATGAGAACTTCTGCTGGAATTGAATTAACAAATTAAATATAATTACCAATGCCTTGTTTTGCATTTGACGTAATTGATATTTGCTACACACTCAGTAGAAGTGGAACTTTAAGTCTTTGAAAGTTTTGTTGAATTAATCTTACCAATCCTTGTGCTTTTCTGCAGGTGTGATGTGTGTTGTAAGACCAGAAGGAATCCCATTGCTCTGTAGAACGGATGAAATTGGCGAACTCTGTGTCTGTTCCATCGCTGCGGGCACATCCTACTACGGTCTATCAGGGATGACAAAGAACACTTTTGAGGTACAAAATATGTCTACATTTACTTTCTCAGGAGATTCTACTGCTGCAGAGTGCAGAAAGAAATTTGTCGTTGCTCTGGCAATCATGGTGTTGGACAGTCTCGATGGGTCAGCTCACCTTCTCGTGGTTATTAGTTTCCCTTTGTACAAAGGTTGCTGGCCCTGCTGGCTGGATTGCTGTTGGCCCAGTGGACCAGAGGGCTGTGAACCTAGTAGGGAAGAGGGCTGTTGACCCAGTGCCATTTGGCTGTGGGGTGAGGTGGGGGTGCGAGCTGGAGGGGTCGTCGGCCTGGTACGTTGGGGGGGGATCATTGGCCCAGTGGGCCGAGAGAGGCCATCAGCTCAATAGGCCTGAAAGTTTGGTGTGAATAACAATATTAGTTTTGCACTAATGGCCAGGGGATTAAGCATCAGACGAAAATCAATCTGCAAATGAATCTGCTTAACAGTTTTCTTCCCATCTTTCTCTTGCTTCCTGAAAGAGAATTCAAATCTTTCTTTCTTTTTCAATCTTTTTATTAATTTTCAAATTAATACAGATTAATATATCAATGTCTATACATGTTCTCATAGAGATCAGGAGAACAATCATGACATGGATAATCATAAAGAACAATAAAGTATTAAAAAAAATCTGTAGATCCAACGATCTGTTAGTAAATTAACATAATATAAAGGAAAAAGATTTATTATAAAATATAAAAGAAAGAAAAAAAAATCCCCAAAACAATAAGAAAAATTATAAACAATATATCAAACCAAACTAAGCTAAGGAAAAAAAAAATAAAAAAAAACTGGACTAAAACTTCTCAATAGAAACAGAGCAATATTATGTCGTCAACTCCGTTCCTCTAAATTAAAAGGTTATTATACGGGGATCTATATCATGTGAAAATATTGAATAAATGGACTCCAAATTTCCTCAAATTTAAGCGAAGGATCAACAGTACCACTCCTAATTTTTTCCAAGTTTAAACATGATATAGTTTGAGGAGAATTCAAATCTAACACCATAAATGGTTTGCACTGTAAAACATTTACTGAGATCTACTGAGTCTTCGATGCACTCAGTTCAAGTTCAAGTTTATTGTCATGGGCATACATACCTAGGGTATCAATGGCATGAAAATCACCTTTGTGCAGCAGCACAGTACATTACAATCACGACAAATGCAAGTTAACAAAAACTTAAATTAACATAAATTATACATGGCAAAATAAACATAATGACATTAACGCAAAAAGAAACATAGTCCAAGGTAGCATTAGGGTTTTTCAGGTTGGTTCAAGAACTGATGGTAGTGCCTCCAAGCAGGGAAATAAACATAATTACCCCACCCTCTTCTGGACAGTGACAAAACTATTGAAGCTCTCCTTATCCTCTCTATACATTGTGAAGGGAAGCAGAAGATGTGGATAGATTTCGAGCCATTCCAATCCTCAATGCACTTCACTAGAAATTCATCCCAGTAGGTAGCACTAATTGCATGTTGTAGTCATGTTGTACTCTCCCCGCAAACTGACTTTCCTAGTCTTCAGTGGAATCAGTTTCACAGGCAGGACACCACATGATTATATAGCACATTTAATGCCACTGACAAGGGAGGGATTTCCAACCCACTATGTCCTCCACAACTAATCACAAATGCTGATACTCAGCACTAAATAAACAGAACTGTCAGTGAAATTCGGCACTGGTACATTCAATGCTATCAACCCAGCAGCTTTAACTCACAGCTGTACTATTCTACAAGCTAGCTAGGAGCCAAAAGTAAATAAGAAACTCTAAAATTATGAGATTAAACAAAGTCTTAATCTTATTTCTATTTTATAAATCAGTTTGAAAATAACAGCACATTCTGTAGCTGTGCATATGGTGCATGAAATAGTGAATTTCTTGAAGGTCAAGAGGTCAGATTCCACTTTTGTACCTAAATTGTGCCCAAAGTTACACTAATTTTGGGAATTGTTTTTCTTTCGGTTTTTACTAATTTGCATAACACTAATTGTTGTAGCTGCCATGAGTTAGTGCAATCGGGTAGCAGTTTGAAGTATAATTCTCTTGAAATTAGATATGTTTGAGCAGGTCTTTATTTGCCATTTGTGCACAGAGGCCATTTTGGATGTGTTAGATGGCAGGAGTGATCATTTCCAGGTTGATTGCTGACCCTTGGTAAATAGGCCCAGGCACTTCAATTGGAGCACAGCTGCCTTTTGCCTAATAGCAGCCGTGTGCAGTTGCACCGCTGCTGGCAGAATTGGAGCTTTTGGGGAAAACCTCTGACCCTTGTGGGTTTGGTCGCAGTGCTACCCAGCGAATGAGTCTCTTGCAGCCTGCTTGCAGTGGTACCAAAAGCTTGAAAACAGGCATCACCAGGCTCAAGGACAGCTTCTACCCTGCTGTTAAAAGACTATTGAACAGTTCTCTTGTGCGTTAAAGATGAACTTTTGACCTCGTAATCCACCTTGTCATGGGCCTTGCACCTCATTTTCTGCCTGCACTGCACTTTCTCTGTAACTGTAACATGATTTTCTGCCTTTCCCTTGTACTATCTCAATGTACTTATATTTTGAAATGATCTGTGTGGATGGCCTGCAAACAAAGCTTTTATCTTGGTACATGTGACAATAATAAACCAATACCAATACCAGTCACTTGCACCCTGCTTACAGTGGTACCAAGTGTAGATATCTTTATTAGTCACATGTACATCGAAACACACAGTGAAATACATCTTTCTGCATAGTGTTCTGGGGGCAGCCCACAAGTGTCGCCACACTTCCGGTGCCAACACAGCATGCCCACAACTTCCTAACCCGTACATCTTTGGAATGTGGGAGGAAACCGGAGCACCCGGAGGAAACCCATGCAGACATGGGGAGAACATACAAACTCCTTACAGACAGTGGCCGGATTTCAACCCAGGTTGCTGGTGCTGTAAAGCGTTATGCTAACCGCTACACTACCGTGCCTACCTTGTCTACCACCAAGCCACTTGGGGCCACTTCCTGAATGGAAGTCATCAGTCAAGTTCATCGTATGGGGCAGGCCCAGATGTACAGCAGAACATTATTTTCTCCTTCCTGCTCCTGCTCCTGTGGTTTCCCTCACTTCCATGGCTACCTTTTCTGCCACTGTACTGTGACTGCCATGAGAATACCTTAAGTGCTGACTCACTTCCCAGCAGTCAGTGCAGCAGTGATGTGGCAGCCGTGAACTCTGCATAGAGATTCTGATGAGAATCACTGAGCTTCTGTTTTGTACCATGAAGAGTTAACAAGAAACTAACAATGGCAATTAATTCAATCTGGAGTCTGGGCTCTGGTGCAATGTATTTCAAAGCAGCATGAATGATTGTGCACAATGAATTTAAAATTCAGCAGCCTTTCACAAGATTCTAACCAAATCTCAGAGCATAGCACTGGAAAATGCTCAGTTCAAACTAAACCTCGGGCCCAAGGTATTTTTGGTTCTTGTTTTATGATTATTTATTGTGTGTATTGTATTTTAGTTGACACAGTCATTTTTTGTGGCAATTAGGTAATTTTTTTTCCCAATTGCAAAGTCATTATTTATTTATTTATTTATTTATTTATATTACTACTTGACTTGATAGAGGTGTACAAGATGATAAAAGGCATTGATCGAGTGGATAGTCAGAGACTTTTTCCCAGGGCGAAAATGGCTAACATGAGGGAACATAATTTTAAGGTGATTGGAGGAAGGTATAAGGGGGATGTCAGGGGTAAGTTCTCTACACAGAGAGTGGTAGGTGCGTGGAATGCACTGCCGGCAGAGATTGTGGGGGCAGATATATTAGGGACATTTAAGATAGACACATGAATTATATAAAAATAGGGGGCTATGCGGGAAGGAAGGGTTAGGTAGATCTTAGAGCAGGATAAAATGTCAGCACAACATTGTGGGCCAAAGGGCCTGTAATGTACTGTGGTGTTCTATGTACTGTCTCACTTCCAGTTGCCAAATTATTCAGAGCAACCAACTGGGCTTCCTCATGAAGTTCCAATGGTGTTCCTAGATTCTCAGGAGGAAGAATTCTTAAGGGGTTAGGATGGCAGGTTGTAACCTCATATAGTAGATATCAGGGCACCCATTTACTGATCTGGGAGGTCCCTGCTAGGCAAGCATCCATATTCTCCATTTCACAGATTGCCACGTGCCTGTTCCTAATCTGGGTCAATAGGCAACCTGTAGCATCTTTTCTTGTGGGTGTCAGTTGAAACTTTATCTCTAGCTCCAGCAAGTTGGAGTCTATTGCCTTGTTTCCGAGGGATAGCTTCCTTAATTCAAAAAGCTGCAGATGCTGGAAATCTGAAATAAAGACAGTGGGGAGAGAGAAAAACTCATGTTTTTTTCATTAGTTCCATTAGGAAGGGACATGCCATCTCATTGAGGTATAGAAAGTTCCTCAAGCATCTGGCATGTGTTTGAGTGCATGCTGGACACTGGGCACCACACAGAAAGCTGGATGAACTCAGCGGGTCAGGCAGCATCTGTGGTCAGAAATGGACAGTCGAGGTTTCGAGTCGAGACTCTTCATCTGGACAAAGAAAGAGGGGAGGCAGCCAGTATAAAATGGTGGAGGGAAGGGGTGGAGCAAGAGCTGGCAGGTGATAGGTGAATCCAGGTGAGGGGGAGGGATGATAGGCGGATGGGGGGAAAATAGAAATAATGCCAGAAGCTGGGAGGTGATAGGTGGAGGCGACAAAGGGCTGACGATGATGGAATCTGGTAGGAGAGGAAGGTACACCATGGAATCAAGGGAGGGGGGTGGGGAGGGCAGGTGGGAACAGTGAGGGTGTGGAACCAGTGGGAGGGCTGTGGGCAGATAGAGAGGGTAGAGGAGAGGAAAGAGACTGTTGCTGGCTGCAAGGTGTGTTGCTGCCCTCTGGAGGACCTCTTGCTGTCTTCCAGAGCAGCCACTGCTGCCTTCCACAGGTTGCCTGCTCCTGCCTCATAGACTGCCCACCAATGCTTTAAATTAGATTTACCAAAGAGATTTGATCTTTCATAAATATTACTTCAATTGTTACTGCCCTTTCTCTTCACACTTCTTAATAAATGTCCATTGTGTAACTTCCTTGTTATTTGAAGTAATTTAATGTTTATCTGTTTTATTGATTCTGCTCCCCATCCTCCATTCCCCACCACATTTATTTCCTGCTCCAGATGTTTCCCATGATGAGCTCGGGTGCTCCGGTCAGTGAATATCCATTTGTCCGAACCGGACTCTTGGGCTTTGTTGGCCCCGGCGGAATGGTCTTTGTGGTGGGAAAAATGGATGGTCTGATGGTTGTCAGTGGGCGGCGACACAATGCCGATGACATTGTGGCAACAGCACTTGCAGTGGAACCAATGAAGTTTGTCTACAGAGGAAGGTCTGTGTCTGTGCTCAGCTTGTATGATATTAAGCCTCAGAGATGATCCTGCAAAGTGTTTTGCACTGAGACTGAATTCTGAATGGCAGCATAAATCGTGCAATTCACATTGATCAACGTAAACATTTTGATGATTGGGTATTTGATGGGAGATTGATTGCGAACAATGGGTTTTAGAATTAACTGTTGCATTTCTTAAGTTTAATTATCTATAAAAATTCTGGTTGAGAAAAATCAGATGCCTGGAAATTCAATCACAAATGCTATTTGTATTTTAGCATTATTCAACTGCAGTTTCCTTACCTGAAGTGGGATGGGATAACAACTAATTCAAGGTCATCTTGCCTTCATCTGAGTACATACTGACATGAGTCACACTTGTGTCCCTGACACCATGTCTATGTCAGAGGTACACTGATGATGTCATGCTCTGTACAGACCTCCTTTTAGAGCATTACAATGAATATGGACATGTTGGTTTGGGAGTGTCCAAGGACAACTTTCTCTTCCCAGTTCCGTGCCTGCCAAGTAGATCAACACCTTACCTTTATATTTTGGAGCCTCTCCAGACCTCTCCTCCACTATCCCCTCCATCACCCCCCTGATCTCCAGCTTTCTGGTTCTCCCTTGCTGTATTGCCAATCCCCAATTTCTCTTCTGGTCAAATGCTAGTCCTTTGGTCCATTCCCCACCAGCCAGCTTCTGAACCACTGTGTTTAAACTTCCACAGAAGCTTTTCATAATTGGCAGACAAAATTTAGATCACGTGCTTATCAACTTTGTTTTATGCACATCAGTTGCTTGGAAAAGACTATTGTGCTGATCACTCACCTCTAGGTATTTGTGATTCTCCACAAAATATAGAAATGCTGGAAAATGCTCAGCAGGTCAGGCAGCATCTTTGGAGAGCAAGAGAAACAATGTTGATGATTCAGGTCGATGATCTGCAAATGAAAAAAAAGCTGCTGCTTGGCCTGCCTGAATTTTCAGTTTTTGTTTTACCATCTGTGGTATTTTGCCTTTGTATTCATTGTTCACTGCACACACAGATTCATGGAGCTATACAACACGGAAAGAGGCCCTTCGGCCCTGCTCGACAATGCCCACCAAGCTACTTATCTACACTGAATTTACCTGAATTTGGCCCATATCCCACTAAACCTTTCCTATTCATGTACCTGACCAAATATCTTTTCTACCTTGTAATTGTACCCATGTCCATTGCACTCAATAGTATCATACTATTGCACTGAGTAGTGTCATTTAAGAAGCACTTGGATAGGTACATGGAGGGGCGGGGCTTAGAGTGATATGGGCTGAACACAGGAAATTGGGACTAGCTGCATGAGCACCATGTTGGGCCGAAGGGCCTGTATCCATGCTCTATAGCTCCATGACTCAATGACTCTATCTACCACTTCCTCTTGCTGCTCGTTCCCTGTACTCAACGCTTTTTATGAAAAGTTTGCAGGTACCCTTTAAATCGTTCCCCCTCACCTTAATCCTATGCCCTCTAGTTTTAGACTCCCCTACCCTGAGAAAAAGACTATGATTATCTACCCTATCTACGCCCCTCATAATTTTATAAATCTCTATAAGGTCGCCCCTCTGACTCCTTCATTCCAGGGAAAAAAGTCCCAGCCTATCCAATCTCTCCTTGTAACTCAAGCCCTCCAGTCCCAGCAACATTCCTGTGAATCTTTTCTGCAGCCTCTCCAGCTTAATCACATCCTTCCTGTAGTTTGGTGACCAGAACCGCACACAATACTCCAAGTGGTGTCTAACCAATACTCTGTACATCTGTAACATGGTGCCCCAATTCCTATACTCAAAGCCTTGGCCGATGAAGGCAAGCATACCATACGCCTTCTTCATCGTTCTGTCTACCAGTGTCGCCACTTTCAGGAAATCATGTACTTGTATCACTAGGTCTTGTTATTCCCCAGGACCCTGCCATTCACTCTGTATGTCCTGGCCTGGTTTAACTTCCCAAAATGCATCACTTTGCACTCATCTGAATTAAATTCCATCTGCCGTTCCCGGCACACTGTCTCTATTGTTCAATATTCTATTACAACCTAAGACAACCTTCTTCACTGTCCATTCGACCACCAATTTTGCAAACTTATGAACCATGCCACTTACATTCTCTTTCAAGTCATTAATATACATGATGAACAATAAGGTCCCAGCATTGATCCCTGCGGAACACCACTGGTTACAGGTCAATGATCTAAAAAGCAACCCTTCAGTAACACCCTCTGCCTCCTACCACTGAGCCAATTTTGTATCGAATTTGCTATCTCACCCAAGATCTAGCGTAACCTTCTGAACCAGCCTACCATGCAAGACTTTGTCAAAGATCTTGCTAAAATCCATGTAGATCAACCTTGTCAATCCTCTTGGTCACCTCCTCAAAAAGCTCAATCAATTTGATCAAAATGGTTCTTTTACGTTAACTTGAAGGAACAAAATCTTGTATGATACAATTAAATCTATAGAATTTTAACTGAATTTTTATTTGAACTTTTAATCATTATAGATATGTCATTCAGGAAATGGACACGACTTGCACATGGAAACACTTTGGCATTAATTAAACTCTTATTATCAACAAAAAAAGGGTTCAAAAATTATATATTCACTGAGAAGGGAAATTGCAGACATAATAGCCAATGGTAAAGGAACAAAAATAGTTATAAATAACTGTGAAACAATTCATTAAGTTAGATGCCAGGACTGTTTGAGTCAGGGTTTATGGTGGGACATTAAGCCTTGTGAAAGGCCACAAGTTTGCATATTGATCCATTTGACTCTGAGTTAAATTACAGTCAGCTAGGTGAAGGGCTGAACTATGACCGGAAAATAAAGGGATTGTCACAGTTTAAGGTTGGACTAATAATACAAAATGAATAAGAACTCATTTCAAATTAAATAACTGTTGTTGGATTACACATTGTAATATTTCAGTGCTAGTCGTTTAATTTGATTCATCTTTGTTTGTTAACAGAATAGCTGTGTTTTCTATAAATGTTTTGCATGATGAGAGGATCGTAATCATTGCTGAACAGAGACCAGATTCTACTGAGGAGGATAGCTTTCAGTGGATGAGTAGAGTCCTTCAGGTAAAGATGATCACCAAAACTGCATTTGATTGAAGTATGGCAAATAAGTATCTGACATTTTGACAGCCAATTGAGAGTCTAGTCACTGGGTTGGAGATCATGCATATGGTTTAAAATTACTCCTTTTATTATTGTGTCCACTGATAATTTCTGCGACTGTGGGAAATTGGATGAGGATAGGATTAGGCTTGCCAGTGATGGCCCTATCAATAAATTGTCCAATAAAATTGAATAATCAGATGCATGATTTGAGATTGGAGTATATAGTCAAGCTGCATCAGCAATGTGTATGCTCTTGGAATTGCACACAGCTTTCAGATAAGGAGAGATAAATGGAGAAAACTAAATGCAAGAAGAAATACTTTCACATAAATGTTTCCTTTTACACAGTTATATTTTTGCAAATGTTGTTCATCTGTTGGATCTTGTGTTGAATGGAATCCTTTCAAAATATGTTGGTGAGACTTAGACATTGTTGATGATTATAAATTTCCTTCACTTACATTAGCATTGACTTCAGAAAGATATTTTCTCCTTACATTTCTACTGGCAAATGTTTCATTAACAAGTTAACCTTTTTTTATATATACGTGTCACTTTTATTTCATTAACTTAGATTAGCCAGTGGTTACCTTTGAAACCATGCCTTTCACCAAATATATTGATCATGTTTCTAATGTTCCTGACCACCATCCTTGAGGTTTACAGCCATAGTGTGATCAGCATGTTATAGTGTGTTCTTTGGGGCTGATGTAGAAACCTTGTGTTCTGCAATGGAATTCTTATGTTGTAACTCTAAAATAGCAAACTTTAATCAAAGAAATGCTCATGTACTAATAAACCTTTCATGATAGAAACAACAATAGCAATGAATTTATATGAAAGTAAGCCAAATATGCCCTTCTTCTGTACAGATGTCATTCAAATATGTTGGTGATGCTTATACTTTTTTTTTGAAAATGCTTGACTTGTGCAATTAGGAAAATGATTGTTGTGTATAACTTTCAATAATGATTTTTTTAAGGCAATCGACGGTATTCATCAAGTAGGGGTTTACTGCTTGGCTCTGGTACCAGCTAATACTCTTCCAAAAACTCCTCTGGGTGGTATACACCTCTCTGAAACCAAACAGTGCTTTTTAGAAGGTTCTCTCCATCCATGCAATGTGTTAATGTGTCCACACACTTGCGTAACAAATCTACCCAAACCAAGGCAGAAACAACCAGGTAAAGATCTTTGCTTCCACAAGCTCAATGTTAAATTATATCTATGAAAAATAATTGAAGGGATAATCAGTGAAGGGATTTGTATGTGACAAAGGGTAGAATATCCTTATCTTCCTTTTAGTATAGTTTTGTTTTTGAGTCTGCAAATTATATTGTAACTGGAGCACCAAGTTAAAACAGATGAAATATTGTTAAGAGTTGCATTTCTTAATATGATTATGCACCAAATATTTTGATAAAGTATGCCACCTTGTATTGACAATAAGGGTGCAGACTTACTACTCGTTCTGTTTTGGTGGTTACTATTTGCTGATGTAGTTCTTCTGGGATTTTATGCTCATTGCAGAGATTGGTCCTGCTTCTGTAATGGTAGGAAATCTGGTATCAGGAAAGAGAATTGCCCAGGCCAGTGGAAGAGATTTAGGGCAGATTGAAGATAATGACCAAGGTAGAAAGGTGAGTAGTACTGTTTTGTGGCAGACTCCAAACAAATCATGCTCTGAAAAGTCTTGACTCCAATTTACGCAAAAATGAAACTGACAAAATTACAGATTTTAATATTGCATAAAGGTAAAAAATCTGCAACCCTTGCAGTAGATCGCTGCTGTGGGAATGGGTGGCGTGTTGGACGGTGAGTGATGTGGATGGGCTTGGTGGGGACTGTGGGAATTGGATGTTGTGTTGGATAGTGAAGTGACGATGGTGGGGATGAAGGGTTGGGGGTAGGTGCAGGCTACATCACACCCTTCCACTATTATAATGGGATAACAATCCCAGTCACCAGTACTGGCTCCTAGGATGCAGTGTTAGACCTCTCTGCACGATTATTCCTTTAATATGCCTTGCTAATCAGCCAAATTTCAACAGCAATTCCAGTCAGATTAGAAAATTACTTTAAATTACATTTGACATTATGATAATTAATCTGACTGGATATACAGCTTTAATGTCCAATGCTGTTTTTAAATTACAGTCGAACTAAATTTTTACCATATGTTTATGCCCTTAAAGAGCATTTATTAAAGAGCATTTAAACAGAAATGAGTTGCAACATTATGAGCTTACAGACAAAAATAAACACACATTCAAATTTGCAATAATTGTTAATGCCACAAATATAATTAATTACTTGTCCAGAGGGGGAGGGAGGCACAAGATGCACGTGGACAATTATACAGGATGTAAAGGAAGAGACCATGTATGACAAATGGCCTGAAGAGAATTACTTATTTAATCAGGTTACAGAGTGAAAAGATGTTTCCTTCCCACTTCCATCTCTTGTTTTTATTACTAAGCTCTACCTGTCTACAACTTATTGTTTCACTTTTGGTTTTTTGCTTTCTTGATTCAGCTCGTTTCTGGTCAGCTAGGCTGTGGAAAAAGATGTTTTGAAACTCTATTTCTCTGCCGTTTCTTTCATTCTGAGACATTGCGGTCTTCAGTTAAGGTCTATCAATGGTGGGGGGCGGGGGGGGGGGGTTTAAACTGGTTCATTGGAATGGCCTGAACAAAATTAACTGACTGAATGAGTATCTGAATTTCAAACAGCTGTCTGTGTGACTGCATACGTAGACATTGGTCACGTACAGAGTTTTTGAGCTGAGGTTTGTTTTATAGATTTGAAGAAATACCTGATTTGAATTAAACAATCTGTCCCAGCCATTTCACAGGCATTAACCTAAAGCATATTCAAGACCAGAATCCAGAGACTAAAGCATCTTGTACAGAGCTCTGAAATGTTATGTTTCTATTTTTTTGTTTCTCTGGCACTTGCTATCACCCTGCTGAATCTTCAGGTACACCTGTTTAAAATAGTCCCACACCTGTATTTTTTCTGCTACATTTATGACAACAGTTATGATGTTGACTTCTTTTTCCCATTGTAAATCTCATTTTCATTTGTTAGGTTTAATGGGGAAGTGGGCCAACGGAGCTTATGACCTCTATTCGTCCAATTATTTATAAACTAAATCAATGAATCAAGTTGGATTTCAGCACCAATGTAGCATCTTACTGCACACAATCCATATCCTCATAGCATTCCATTTTTTAAGCCTGTTATCACTATGTTCTTGTTATAGTTTATGTTTCTGGCTGAAGTTCTACAATGGCGTGCACAAACTACTCCTGACCATGTGCTTTTCACACTACTGAACTCTAGGGTAAGTTTTGCATTGTCTAATCATTGAATAAAGGAAGTTATCTATCTCCTGATGATCTCTGAATAGGTTAGAGGCCACTGACAGGAAAAGAAAGCAAACAAGGTATTTTATTTCTTTCGTAAAGAATTGAAAAGTAGAGATAAAATGTTAAACATGTAGAAGCGTGGCTCAGAATACCCGGTGTATTGCAATTGGTCCACATGTAATTAAAAGACCACAGATTCACTTGAGAAAGTAATAAAAAAGGTAGTGGAAATCTGCAAAGATTGAACAAATTGATGGTTGACCAAGGCTTTCAAGATTATGAATAGATTTGATAGGGTAGATTTGGAGAAGATATTTCCAAATGAGTGAGAACCGAACTAGGGGGCCAATAATATAAGATGGAAGAACAATCTAGTCGGGAATTCTCCACCAAGCGCACATGGAACTCAAGGCATTGAGGTGAAAAGCGCAGATACGTGTATATGCAGGGAGGTGGAGACGCAGATGAGGGAGAAAGGAATAGGTGAAGAGATTTGGGTGGAAGCCCACAGGGAACACAATGTGGATCAATATTGACTAAATGGCCTGTTTCTGGACTGAAAATATTAATTCTACCATTAACTGCTATTCCTATAAATATAATGTAATCATGATCATGGATGCAAGATGGCGCCAGAGTGTGGTGACTCGTAAGATGCTCTCTGCAGATCTACTCTCATCAACTGATACCAATACCAATCTTCTGTTCAGTATATAAAAGGGATGTAGGTTCTGCTTGATGAACAGATGTTCAGAAGTTAACATCCAAGGTGGATCCTGATGAGGGGTCTGAATGCTGTTCCTAATTCTTGAACCTTCCAAAATTTCCATTAAAGTGATCATTGAACTGTGAATGAAGTAATCACAATTCGCCTTTTATTTTTGTTTACCAGGGAACAATAGCCAATTCTTTAACATGCCTTCAGCTGCATAAACGAGCAGAGAAAATAGCAGTTATGCTGATGGAGAGAGGACACTTACAGGATGGAGATCATGTGGCTTTGGTTTATCCACCAGGTAGAGTCAGATTATAATTTTTGTTTAAACCCTTTAATACGTCCTTCTCCTTTTCAGCCTTTCTTGTGGTAAATGTGTTCATTGTCTAAATGAATAATGTTCAGCTGATGAAATACAGGGAATTCCATTTAATTAAACATTTTTTGAAATGGTTTAGGTAGCTTTTAGAGACAACCTTACAACTTAGTTTGCTGTGAGATCTATGCTGCGCTAACATGGGGCTTTGTAATTTAAAATGCAGATACTGAGATGAAAAATATTTTGTCCTTCATGCAGGAATAGACTTAATTGCAGCATTTTATGGATGCCTGTATGCAGGTTGTGTGCCAATAACTGTTCGACCTCCACATCCACAGAATATTGCTACCACGTTACCCACAGTGAAGATGATAGTGGAGGTAGGTGAAGATTTAACATTCTGATATGTTGTGTTTGAATGTTCACCCAATTCTTCCTCCTATAATTATTCCTGCTGAATTAGTTCTGACCAGGTTACAGGTACTCTGTGTTTAATTATGATGCAATATTATAATAATTTCTTAAACAATGAAGGTTAAGTTCAGTAAAATCGAATGCAAGATTTTCCTCCAGAACCCAAATTAATCCTAATCAAGCTTGTCCAACAATTTGCCTTCAGCGGTAAATGTTCTTGTTTTGAATGGTTCTGATATGCTCTGTGACTCTATTGTAAAGTAAATACAATCAGTTATGTCAGAATTGTTTCTGAGAACTAGCTTAGATACCATCATAACTGGCAACTACAGGAAGTGCTTGGCAGTCAGGCAGCATCTGGGGAGACAGAAACCTGCACTTCCAAATCACTGAATAAACCATGGTCATCATTATTCATTCAAATCACTGCATCCTTTTTTCAGCGATTAAAATTGCCTTCCATTGTGTCATTGGGATGTACATTCTGAACAGACAAACTCAGACCCACAAGCTTCCAGCTACTTACAGAACACATTCCTCCAGTCTGGATATGAGCTTGATAATGGTGACTGTGCTTTAGATATGTAAATAATTTACCACCAGGTTGCTAAAAACCAGTTGGTAGGTATACTGTATGTTTGTGAACGTTTATGGTCACCAAAAGGTTATGGTACTACATTGGTGATCCAGTACATTTGGTACATTAGGCATGGTAGTGTAGTGGTTCGCATAATGCTATTACAGTGCCAGCGACCCGGGTTCAATTCCGGCCACCTTCTGTAAGCAGTTTGTATGTTCTTCCTGTGTCTGCGTGGGTTTCCTCCAGGTGCTCCGGTTTCCTCCCACATTCCAAAGAAGTACGGATTAGGAAGTTGTGAGCATGCTATGTTGGCACCGGAAGCGTGGTGACACTTGCGGGCTGCCCCCAGAATACTCTATTGCAAAGGATGTATTTCACTGTGTGTTTTGATGTACATGTGACTAATAAAGATATCTTACAGAGGTGCGAGATCAACTTGCAGCGTTGTAAATTGTGAAACTGATTTCATTAAATTTGATCATTTGTGAGCTAAACTCAGAAAATAACAATTAACCCAACGGGTTTACTGAGGTCCTTCAGGATGGCAATTCTATGCTGTGATTGACTCCGTTAACTCTGTTCCTCTCTCCACGGATGCTTCCAACCAGCTGAGTATTTCCAGCATTTTCTGGTTTTAATTTGGTCTTCTAGCATCCACAGTTCTTCACTTTCAGGTATGTTGTTACACTGGTAATGCCTTTCCATAATGCTTACATTCTCAAATAATTCCCCAAACTTTCTTTGTCTATTTCTTTGTTCCCCACGCTTATCAAAAATTTTTGTAAATTACTGCTGTAATTAGTTTTTTGACTTGATCACAGAATACAAACTCCACAAACAAAATATTATTTACTGTTAATTAGAATCAAGCATATTATGTGCATATTAAGTTGCCAGGCTACTGAATCTCGACCCTGGAGAATGTCAATAAACATAGAACGTAGAACAATTACAGCACCATTCAGGCTCTTCGGCCCACAAAGCTGTGCCGAACATGTTCCTACCCTAGAAATTACTAGGCTTACCCATAGCCCTCTATTTTACTCAGCTCCATGTACCCGTCTAACAGTCTCTTGAAAGCCCCTATCATATCAGCCTCCACCACCGTTGCCGGCAGCCCATTCCACACACTCACCACTCTCTGAGTAAAAAAAAATTTACCCCTGACATCTCCTCTATATCTACTCCCCAGCACCTTAAACCTATGTCCTCTTGTGGCCACCAGTTCAGCCCTGGGGAAGAGCTTCTGACTATCTACCCGATCAATACCTCTCCTCATCTTACATAATCAGGTCCCCCCTCATCCTCCTCCTCTCCAAGGAGAAAAGGCCGAGTTCCCTCAGCCTGCTTTCATAAGGCATGCTCCGCATTCCAAGCAACATCCTTGTAAATCTCCTCTGCACCCTCTCTATGGCTTCCACATCTTTCCTGTAGTGAGGCAACCAGAACTGAGCACAATACTCCAAGTGGGGTCTGACCAGGGACCCATGTAGCTGCAACAATACCTCTCGGCTCCTAAATTCAATTCCCCGATTGATGAAGGACAATACACTATATGCCTTCTTAACCACAGAGTCAACCTACACAGCCGATTTGAGCGTCCTATGGACTCAGACCCCAAGATCCCTCTGATCCTCCACACTGCCAAGAGTCCTACCATTAATACTATATTCCGCCAACATATTTGACCTACCAAAATGAACCACTTCACACTTATCTGGGTTGAACTGCATCTGCCACTTCTCAGCCCAACTCTGCATCCTATCTATGTCCCTCTGTAACCTCTGACAGCCCTCCAAACTATCCACAACACCCCCAACCTTTGTGTCATCCGCAAACTTACTAACCCACCCCTCTACTTCCTCATCCAGGTAGTTTATAAAAATCACAAATAGTAAGGGTCCCAGTATAGATCCCTGAGGTACACCACTGGTCACCAACCTCCACTCAGAATACGACCCTTCAACAACCACTCTTTGCCTTCTGTGGGCCAGCCAGTTCTGGATCCACACTGCAACGTCCCCTTGGATCCCATGTCTCCTCACCTTCTCCATAAGCCTCACATGGGGTACTTTATCAAATGCCTTGCTGAAATCCATACACATTACATCTACTACTCTCCCTTCATTGATGTGCTTAATCACATCCTCAAAAAATTCAATCAGGCTCGTAAGGCAGGACCTGCCCTTAACAAAGCCATGCTGACTATTCCTAATCATGTTATACCTCTCCAAATGTTTGTAAATCCTGCCCCTCAGGATCTTCTCCATCAGCTTACCAACCACTGAGGTAAGACTCACCGGTCTATAATTTCCTGGGCTATCCCTTCTCCCCTTCTTGAATAAGGGAACAACATCCACAACCCTCCAATCTTCCGGAACCTCTCCCCTCTCCGTGGACAACACAAAAATCATCGTCAGAGGTTCTGCAATCTCCTCCCTCGCCTCCCACAGCAACCTGGGGTACATCTCATCCGGTCCCGGCAACTTATCTAACTTGATGCTTTCCAAAAGTTTCAGCACCACCTCTTTTCTAATATCTACATGCTCAAGCTTTTCAGGCTGCTGCAAGTCCCCACTACAATCCCCCAGATCTTTTTCCATGGTGAATGCTGACGTAAAGTATTCATTAAGTACCTCCGCTATTTCTTCTGGATCCATACTCACTTTCCCACTGCTGCACTTGATAGGCCCTATCCTTTCACATTTCATCCTCTTACTCTTCACATGCTTGTAGAATGCCTTGGGGTTTTCCTTAATCCTGCCCACCAAGGCCTTCTCATGTCCCCTTCTGGCTCTCCTAATCTCTTTCTTAAGTTCCTTCCTTTTAGCCTTGTACTCCTCCAGATCTCTAACATTACCTAGCTCTCTGTACCTTTTGTATGCTTTTCTTTTCCTTTTGACAGATTTATTATAGCCTTCATACACCATGGTTCCTGTATCCTATCATGACTCCCCTGTCTCATCGGAACATGTCTATACAGAGCTCCACACAAATATCCCCTGAATATTTGCCACATTTCTTCCGTACTTTTCCCAGAGAACATCTGTTCCCAATTTAATCTTCCAATTTCCTGCCTGAGACCCTCATAATTCCCTTTACTCCAAGGAAACACCTTTCTAGCCTGTCTGTCCTATCCCTTTCCAGTGCTAACGTAAAGGAGATAGAATTATGATCACTATCACCAAAATGTTCACCCACTGAAAGATCTGACACCTGACCAGGTTCATTACCCAATATCAAATCAAGCACAGCCTCTCCTCTTGTAGGTCTATCTACATACTGTGTCAAGAACCCTTCCTGAACACACCAAACAAACTCCACCCCATCTAACTGTCTGGAGATGCCAATCGATGTTTGGGAAATTAAAATCCCCCATCACAACAACTCTGTTATTCTCACACCTTTCTAGGATCTGCTTCCCTATCTGCTCCTCAATAAACCTGCCACTATTGGGCAGCCTATAAAAAACACCCAGCACCATTATCGACCCCTTCCTGTTCCTAACCTCCACCCACAGAGACTCCGTAGACAATCCCTCCACAATGTCCACCTTTTCCGCAGCCGTGACACTATCTCTGATCAACAGTGCCACTCCCCCACCTCTCTTGCCTCCCCACCCGTCCTTCCTGAAACATCTAAAACCCGGCACTTGAATCAACCATTCCAGCCCCAGAGCCATCCAAGTCTCTGTAATGGCCGCCACATCATAGCTCCAAGTATCGATCCAAGCTCTAAGCTCATCCGCCTTGTTCACAACACTCCTTGCATTAAAATAGACACATCTCAAGCCTGTCTGAACACGTCCCTTCTCTATCGCCTGGCTATGGTACTTACTCCTAGCCTCCTCTATTTGAGAGCCAAACGCCTCTTCCCCAGTCTCTCCAGTACGGATCCCACCCCCCAACAATTCTAGTTTAAACTCTCCCCTGTAGCCTTAGCAGGGTTATTTTATTTTCTGAGTTTAGCTTGCAAATGATCAACTTTAATGAAATCACTTTCACAATTTACATCACTGGAATTTGATCTCGTGTTTCTGGGTTGCTAATGAAGTACCATAGCTTTCAGGTGACATAAACATTCACATACTGTATACTGTATTTCCCTACCAACTGTTCTTTTAGTTTATAAGTACAAGGAATCCTGATGGTAAAATATTTACAAAACAAAAGCACAGTCGCCATTACCACGCTCATACCCAGACTGGAGGAATCAGTTCTGTAAATAGCTGGAAGCTTGTAGGTCTCTTTGCCCTTTCCTGATGACCCAATGGAAGACTATTTTAATTATTAAGAAATGGATCCAGTGATTTGAATGAATAATGATGATCATAGTTTGTTCAGCATTTGGAAGTGTGGTAACTGGAAATCTTCTACTTAATTGACCATGACGATATATATAATTTGTGAAATTTTCTCATTATTTATCTCTGACCTTCAAATTATGAGGTCATATTAATTCTTGTCTATCAAGCACTCTGCTTTATCATTGAACAGAGCTTTAGATGTTGCAATATCTTTCCAGTGCTTCAAGGCTATGATTTACGGTTCGTTTACTCTACTGCAATGCCATCAATGATAGCC
Source organism: Pristis pectinata (assembly GCF_009764475.1). Lineage (NCBI taxonomy): Eukaryota > Metazoa > Chordata > Chondrichthyes > Rhinopristiformes > Pristidae > Pristis > Pristis pectinata. Next base: position 18,914,878 of record NC_067409.1, on the reverse strand, counting down.
ATGTCTTTGATGCTCCCCACTATAATGTAAAGGAAGTCATGCTGCTGGTTCCAGAGGGGTAGAGAAACAATCTGGAAAGCAGCTTTCATAAGGTATTCGAGCAGAGCACTGGCTTCACAGCGGGTATGCTGTCTGCTGCTATTATTTAAACAAATAAGTACGATTATATTGCACCTTTCATTACTTTGATACATCCCCAAGGACTTTGCAGTCAATAAAACACTCACAAAGTGTAGTCACTGCCATAATATAGAAAGTGTGCAAGCCAATTTGTGCATAGCGAGTAGGAACACGAGTGAGCAGTTTGCCTCTTGTGTCTTCTCCCTTTTTAATGAGGTTATGCCTGACTCCATATTATCCACCTTTTCCACATGCCCCTTCAAACTATTTATTATTGTAAGAGATATTGGCTGAGGAATAAATAATTAACGTAGCTGAAAATATTTGCCAAGAATCCCGCCCAGCCATTTTTCAAAATAGTGACACCTTCACCTTTTACAAGGCAAAATGGGACCTTAGTTTAACATCTGATCCAGAAGGTCACTCTTTGAACGAGTAGCCTTCCCTCAGTACTGCATTGGAATGTCAGCCTAAATTTTGAAATTGCATCCCTTGAGTAGAATTCAGGTCCACAAATTTCAGGATGCTTTCGCAGATCCATAACTAATACAGCAATCTTTCACTTAATGCACCATACCATATTTATCAATATTATAATTTTGCAATGTCAAATTTATCAGTTTGGTTAGGAGAAGCTGAATTGCAGTCAGTGTACGTTAGAGATGCTGTGAATATAAACCAGCAGGTGGTTTTCTGTTGCTGACTTCCCTGCTCCTGTAATGTGGAATTGAAACCCCCATCTGGGACTTTGAAACAAGGATCCATTTTCTTGCTTTGTCTGTTGCAATGTTAATGGAATGGATTTCACAGCATGGGTGTTCACAGAGCAGGTCTGCTGCAGTCAGAAGAGAAGGGGTGAGATCTGTCTTTTTTTTTCAAAATACAGTTTCCAGCTGGCAGATAAATAATAAAGACAGTTTCAATTACTTTAGATCTGGCAAACCAAAATTCTTTGTTAAAGTTTGTATCTTGGACTTAAGAGGTCAATATGTATTGTAGATGATGAGACTGCACTATTTTAAGCTTTTTTTAAATGAGGTAGCAAGACCCTGAAGTGTTATATGTAAGGAATACAATGTAAGATTTGATTAAATTTTAGTTACCAGTTTTGCTATTTCAAAAATTTAAGTTATATTAAATTTTGCATGAAAATGTGGCTGTGGTATTATACAACCTTAAACAACTAAATCATGCTGTGTGCACTTTTTTGATAAAGACAGTTCTTCATAGCACACAAAAAGAAATACCTCCAGAATACCTGGAAGGGGAGTTTCAGGGGTTGCATCAAAATAGATTCATAGTTAGGAAACCTTGTTTACCAAGTTCCTATGTGGGAGCTTATTGAAAGTCTCTGAAATCCAAATATACCACATCCACTAGTCTTTTCATCTACACTGCAAGATACATCCTCAATGAACTGTATTGTGGATGTATTGTAAAATACATACTTTCCATATTGTCAAAAGACATAGAAAGAAGTCTATGCTGACTCTCAGAGCTGTCCCTTCAATTCCATTCTCCCACTTATTTGGCTGTAACCTACACTCTTGCATGCCTGTTAATCTCACCCTGATTCCCCTACCACTTGTCTATTCCGGGGTTAATTTACAGCAGCCACTTAACACACCAGCACATTGTTGGGATGTGTGACGACGAGTTACAGGGAGAATGTGCAAACCCTACACAGACAGCATCGTGGGGTATGAGGTTCAGGATCAAGCCTGAGTCACTGGAACTGTACTGCAGCAGCACTACCTGTCGTGCTATGCTGCATAATGACACACAATTATTACTAAACCTTTAAATTAATAAGGGTTTGGAATTGACGATTTAATGAATCAGAATGAAATTTTTAAGCCATCATTCATCACAACTGCAATTTTCCTCCAACCTCATGTATATTGATAAGAAAACTTAAATAAACATCAAAATACTCCCTCATCTTTAGCTGGACAGTCTTGCCATCACATTGCATTAGTCCAGGATGGTAGCTTGTCTAATGAAGTTGCTGATGACAGATTGCTGGGGATTATGTTTCCGCTGTGTCATCACTCTTGCTTACACACAGGCTGGGAAAAGGCTTAAAAAAAAATGACTCATTCGCAGATTAGTCATTGAACTGGAATATCTTTGCATGGTATGACTTCTTAAAATCCTTAATTTAATGGAGTGTAGCTCTTCACTTAGAACCCTTTAAAAAAAAAATAGAAGCATCCTGCCCCGAAGCCTCCTCTGACAGATTATTGGTTTATCTGACATAGAACACTACAGCACAGTACAGGCCCTTCAGCCCACATTGTTTTATCCTGACCTTGGCCTCAACTCCATAGAGTTAGGGTTATACAGCACGGAAACAGGCCTTTCAGCCCAACTCGTCCATGCTGACCAGGATGTCTACCCAAATGTCCCATTTGCCTGCACATTGTCCATAATGCTTTAAGCCTTTTCTGTTCATGTACCTGTCCAAATGTCTTTTAAACATTGTAATTGTACCCATCTCTACACCTTCCTCTGGCAGCTTGTTCCACATACCCACCATCCTCTGTGTGAAACAGTTTTCCCTCAGGTCCCTTCTAAATCTTCCCTCTCTCTTTCCTATAATCCTCAACCCTCCTATAGTCCAAAAATCTAATCTCAACCTTGAAGATGTTCAGTGGTGCTACTTCCACAGCTCTCTGGGTAAAATTTCCAACCCTTTGAGAGAAGAACTTCCTCTGCATCCCAATTTTAATTGGAAGGACTTGTTATTCTGAAACCAGGGCGACCCAGTCTCAGAATAAGTGAGAGGCTATCTACTACTGAGTCATGGAGTATTGTGTACAGTTCTGGTCACCACATTATAGGAAGGATATGGAGGCTTTGGAGAGGGTGCAAAAGATGTTCACCAGGGTGTTGCCTGGATGAGAGAGTATTAGCTATAAGGAGAGGTTGGACAAACTTGGGTTGTTTTCTCTGGAGTGTCGGAGGCTGAGGGGAGACCTAATAGAAGTATATAAAATTATGACAGGCATAGACAAAGTCTATTTCCCAGGGTGGAAGTATCAAATACTAGAGGGCTTAGGTTTAAGGTGAGAAGAGGAAAGTTTATAGGAGATTTACGAGGCAAACAGAGACTGGTTGGTGCCTGGAATGTGCTGTCGGGGGTGGGGTGGTGGAAGCAGACCTTTAAGAGGCATGGACAGGGAGGGAATGGAGGGATATGGACCAGGTGCAGGCAGATGGGATTAGTTTGAATTGACATAATAGTGTTAACCCCTTCCCCCCCCCCCCAACTCTGGCCTCTCTTAGCCATTGCAGTAACCTTTTATGTGGTACCTCACTGAATGCCTTTTGGAAATCTAAATACACTGGATCTGTCAGTTTCTCTTTATCCACCTCAGACAAAAACTCCAGCAAATTTTTCAAACACGATTTCCCTTTCATAAACTCATGCTGAATCTGCTTGATTGTCTCATGATTTTCTAAATGCCCTGCTATTACCTCGTCAGTAATGGATTCCAGCATTTTCCCAATGACAGATGTTAAACAAACTGGCCTAGTCTCCTGCCTTGCTGCCCTCCTTTTGTGAATAGTGTTGTTACATTTACTGTTTTCCTATCCTCTGGGGCATCTCTGGAATCCAGGGAATACTAATAAACTATCCATCCGCTATCTCTGCAGTTACCTCTTTTAAAATCCCAGGGTGGAGGCCCTCAGGTCCTGGGGAGTGGGTGACCTTTAGCCTCTTTAGTCTGCCTAACACTTTTTCCCTGGTGATAGAGATTCTTTAAAGTTCTTTCCATTATAGCTTTTTGTTTATTATTAGTGGAATGCTTTTCTCACATTAAGACCAGCACAAAATATGTATTTAGAATCTCTGTCATTCCTCTATTCCCCATTCTCGGAGGGACCAATGTTTACTTGCCCACTCTCTTCCTTTTTTCATACCTGTTGAAGATCTTACTTTTTCCTTTTATCTTATTTTACTTCTCCCTCAGTTTTTAAGTTATCCTTTGTCGATTTCTAAAAATGGCCCAGTCGTCTTGCCTACCGCTAATCTTTGCACATTCTATGCCTTTTCTTCTAATTTGATGTCATCCTTAATTTCCTTAGTTAGCCACAGACAGTACATTCTTCTTGAAGAGCCTTTCTTTCCCATTTAAACATAATTTTGCTAAGGTTTATGAAATATCAACTTAAATGTTTGGCACTGCTGCTCTTCCCTCTTGCCCTCACAACCCTTTCCTCTTTCAGATACATATCAACCAATTTCATTTTGAATGCTACAATTAAATCTCCCTTCACTACTGCCCCTGATGGTGCATTCCACATCCTAATCCCTTGCTGCATGTCACTTGTGGTTCCTCTCAATCACCTTCATTCAGTATCCTCTAGTTCTTCACCCTCTGTCAATGGAATCCATTTTTCTCTATCGAGGCCCTTCATAATATTAAGACTTCCACCCAACCTTCTCTATTCTAAGACAGGAAAGTTGTGTTTTGAGGAAAGTTTTATCCTAACCAACACACTGGGAACCTCCCTAATTTTACACTGCATTTATTACAATCCACCTGATGTTGGTTTCCTGCTCAACTGAACGAGTTAGGTTAAAGTTGCTTCTTACTTATTTAGTAACCCAGTCATTCAAAATTATTGAATAGAATATTCTGCAGAGATCTTAACATGTATTTTAATGATTATCACAATTGGTAGTGAAGCTTCTGAGGTTGGTACAACGTATAATTCTATATAATAGTTCAGGTTTGTATTAGGATTCAAAACACAATGTGTACCCTTCTAGAGATTTAACAACTTGTTATGAGGAATGAAAGGAGCTTGAAATTTCATTTATGGTTTTTGTCCACAGAACTGTCTGATTGTAGTTTTTTTAAGAGAAGCATGATGTGCTTTAGAGAAAGAAACCTGCTCCAGTCTCACTTATATGGTTCTACTCCTCAACACAGATGTTGCTGAGTCATAGATACCCTCTGTAGCCTCTCAGTTGCAACAAGCCAGTTATCCCTGTGGTAACTTTTCTGACACCTCCTGCTTAAAACCCAAAAGGTCAGAAGGATCGTGAGGCCCCGCTTTCGCGGTCCGTATTCGTACTGAAAATCAAGATCAAGCGAGCTTTTGCCCTTCTGCTCTACGGGAGGTTTCTGTCCTCCCTGAGCTCGCCTTAGGACACCTGCGTTACGGTGTGACAGGTGTACCGCCCCAGTCAAACTCCCCACCTGCCACTGTCCCCGGAGCGGGTCGCGCCGGATTGCAACGGATTGCGACAGATTGCAACAATCAGGGAGGAACAATAAATCGTTGGGAATGCTCACATCCTGAGATTGATTTTCTTTAAACAATGAATTGAAATAATATTAATTTAGTTTTATTATAACAATCAAAGGTTTTATTTTTAGGTACTTTGTAAGTTAAATCACCCTGAAAGGACCAAATTGATTTTGTTTGGTATTCTCTGTACATTGCTTACTGAACAGAGCCGTTGTTTTACAGGTCAGCCGATCAGCATGCATTATGACCTCACAATTGATTGTAAAACTTCTAAGGTCGAGAGAAGCAGGGGCAGCTGTTGATGTAAGAACGTGGCCTCCTGTCTTAGACACAGGTAGGAAATGTGACTTCAGAAACTAAGTGCAAATGGGAGAAATGCACTCTTTTCCATGTTTGGTAGGTCACTTTCAACTTATTAACCTGGTTTTTATAGGCTTCTATCATGGGAAGTCCAATTAATGTTGCATAAGCATTCAGTGATGCATTTTGAACAGTTCTAGGTAAGTGCAAAGGCTGCAGAGTTTAAATTGTAATTAAACAAAGAACTTGGTTGATGAACCCTAATATTATTCCAAGCATTTAGATAAGCAGCATTAAGATATGTGGCTATAAATTCAGTGTCTGACAATTTATTTTCAATTATGTGAAAGTGTTCATTGTTTAAGGTGCTTATGATGTCCTGCTATCTCTGATATCAGTGCAGTGTAATGGAGGTATGTACAGTGGAGCAGCTATTAGAACTGCTGCCTCCCAGATTCAGGCCAGTGCTGTCTGCATGGAGTTTGCATGTTCTCCCCACGACTGTGTGGGTTTCCCTGGAGTACTCCATATATCCCAAAGATGAGTTCGTAGATTAATTGGCCACTGTGAATTATCCCTAGTGTAGGTGGGTGGCAGGAGAATAAGGGGATGTTGATGGGATTGTGGGGAGAATAAGTTAAAGGGAAATAAGTGGGGGAATGGGATTGATAGGAATTCCCCAAGGGTTGGCACAGACTCAATGGGCTGAATAGCCTCTTGTATTGTAAGGAAGTAAAGAAATATAATTTCAGCACATCATCAAAGTTGAAGTAAACTCAGAAGAAGCAACACACAAAAAATGCTGGAGGAGCTCAGCAGGTCAGGCAGCATCTATGGAGGGAAATGAACAGTTGATGTTTCCGGCCGAGACCCTTCATCGGGAGTCTTGGGTGAGGAAGGAGTCCTGATGGAGGGTCTTGGCCCGAAACATCAACTGTTCATTTCCCTCCATAGATGCTGCCTGACCTGCTGAGCTCCTCCAGCATTTTTTGTGTGTTGCTCCAGATTTCCAGCATCTGCAGTCTCACTTGTGTAAACTCAGAGCCAGTGTTTACTGGTGAAACCGGCGTTTGGTTGTTAAATTTCAAATATTGGCCCAAGTCACACTGGATGTTCCAAAGGGAACCGCTGGCCGTTGTCTGTGTGGGTCTGGGCACAACTCGGACCTGTGTACATGCAGGGCCGATCCGATCACGGAAGGCTGACACAAGGTGAAAGTGGGATCCTGTCCCATCGGCCCATCACTCTACTGTTGGGCACACCACTGAGCGCCAGTTTATTGAGGAGGGGGATATCACCAGGGATGGTGGCCACACTTATTTGAGTGGGGTGTGCCAACCCTGCAGAACAGGTAGGTGGTTGGATTATTTTACTTTAATGTTTTAGAACATAGAACACTACAGCACAGTACAGGCCCTTCGGCCCACAATGTTGTGCCGACATTTTATCCTGCTCTAAGATCTATCTAACCCTTCCTCCCACATAGCCCCCTATTTTTCTATCATTCATGTGTCTATCTAAGAGTCTCTTAAATGTCCCTAATGTATCTGCCCCCACAACCTCTGCCGGCAGTGCGTTCCATGCACCCACCACTCTCTGTGTAAAATAAAAACTTACCCCTGATATCCCCCTTATACTTTCCTCCAATCACCTTAAAATTATGTCCCCTCGTGTTAGCCATTGTCGCCCTGGGAAAAAGTGTCTGACTGTCCACTTGATTTATGCCTCTTATCATCTTGTACACCTTTACGTATTAAGTATTTTACGTGTTACTTTATGTTTTTACGTATTTGTTGATATTTTAAAGTGTTTATAATTTCTACTCTTTTTAATGGTTTTTAAATGTTTCTATTAGCCATGCCAAAACCCAATAGAATATTCTAGGGACAGGGGCCCTTGCAAACACTGCCTGAGCTGCAGCTCATAACCCAATCAACCACTGACTGCCTCTGGGGTGAGGAAGGTCAGCTTGTTCTGCCCTCTCGTTCTGGGAAAGTAAGGCCAAGTGACCCCAAGTACCAGGCAGGATCCAGGACAGTACAGCAAAATACTGAAGAAGAGGGGTGGGGGAAACTTGGAATTACCGAATTTTGATTGGTGGATTGGGACAGAGTTCACCCAACATGTTTATTATACACATATCCTTGTGTGCTCTGCAAGGCAGTATATTGGTACATCAATGCGATGGACACAATACACTGTTCTGATTCTTTAGGTTTTAAATTGTATGGTCCATTGGTCAAAATTTTCAGATGAACCAAGTTGGTTGAACTCGGTGATTCCCCTCTGCAGAGTAAGTAGAGTGTGTTTGAACTAAATACAGGGTTTACTGCCTGAATTGATGTAGTGTCTACCAGAAAGATAATTTTCCTCGACCCATTTGGCAAAAAAACAAAACTACCTTCCCATTACTTGGATGAATTGAATAATCAGCAGCTTATAATACATATTTCAAATTTGTGCATCATTGTTTTGTGTATTTTCTTTTAACAAAACAGTGCAAGTTGACAATTGCTTGCCTTACTTTATCATAACTGGCTTTAACTGAAATTGCTTATGATGCCTTCCTTGCAGCCTAATAATGCATCATCCTCATTGATGCTGAATGTTACCATTATCTGTTGACTTTAAAAGGGGAATGAGACCTTTCAACAGTCTGAAGATGTTATTTCAAGGTTCATTATGTAAAGAGTTTAAAGGCATGGTACTAAGATTGGATGAATAGCCAGAGAGGATTGTAACATGTTTATATTTATAACCTTTGGATCTTGTCATCTCCGATAACAAGGAGAAGTAAATCTCTTTTATCTCTTAATATATCAGCAAGGGAATGAAACTGCAAGTCAAGGTTAAAATAGTGCAATTCTATATCACTGGGATTTATGCATTTTGGTGTTTTCATTACTGTACTGTAAAGCTTTAATTTTGACATTGTTCTCATCTGTTTCTATTAAGGTAATAAAATAGCAACAGGATAGGATTTATTTACATGCAGGTGAAATTCCAAAGCTGACCAACCTGTTAGGCAAGCATCAGAAAGAGTTGAATTGCCAGTCCGTAGGAGACACAAAGCCATTTAATGTAAATTAATAATTTATTTAATATTGCGTGTAAATACACTGTTGTGAAACTGGTTTCCAGTGTACAACATCATGCAACTTTTCATTTCATTGGTGGTGGGAAAATTGCTAGAAAGGATTCTGAGAGACGTGATTTATTTGCATTTGGAAAGGCAAGGACTGATTAAGGATAGTCAGCATGGCTTCGCGCGTGGGAAATCGTATCTCAGAAATTTGACTGAGTTTTTTGAAGAGGTGACGAAGAGGATCAATGAAGGCAGGGCAGTAGACATTGTCTACATGGACTTTAGCAAAGCCTTTGACAAGGTCCCACATAGTAGGCAGGTCCAGAGGTCAGATTACATGGGATCCAGGCTGAGCTAGTCAATTGGATACAAATTTGGCTTGGTGGGAGGAGTCAGAGGGTCATTTTTCAGATTGAAGGCCTGTGACCAGTGGAGTGCTGCAGGGATCAGTGCTAGGTTCCCTTTTGTTTGTCATATATATTAACAATTTAGATGAGAATATAGGTGATATGATTAATAAGTTTGCGGATGACACCGTCATTGGTGGTATAGTGGACGGTGAAGAAGCTTGTTTAAGTTTACAACAGAATTTAAAACAACCGGATAATTGGGCAAAGGAATGGCAAATGGAACTTAACTCAGGCAACTATGAAGCGATGCATTTTGGGAAGTTAAAACAGGACAGGACATTCATTGTAAATAACAGGGCCCTGGGGAGTGCCGTAGAACAGAGAAACCTCAGGGTACAAGTACGTAGTTCTCTGAAAGTGGCAAAACAGGTAGACAGGGTTTGGCGCGCTAACCTTCCTTGGTCGGGGCAACGAGTACAAGAGTTGGGATATCATGTTACAACTATACAAGACATTGGTGAGACCGCACCTGGAGTATTTTGTGCAGTTCTGGTCACCATGCTTATAGGAAGGATGTGATTAAGCTAGAGAGGGTGCAGAAAAGATTCACAAGTATGTTACTGGGACTGGAGGGCTTGACATATAAGGAGAGACTGGATAGGCTGGGACTGTTTTCCTCAAGTGAAGGAGGCTGAGAGGTGACCTTACAAAGGTTTATAAAATCATGAGGGGCATAGATAAGGTGGGTGGTCACGGTCATTTTCCTAGGGTAGGGGAGTCTAAAACTAGAAGACATAGGTTTAAGGTGAGAGGGAAAAGATTCAAAGGGAACCTGAGGGGCAAGTTTTTCACATAGAGCATGGTGGGGATATGGAAGGAGCTGCTAGGGGTAGTGGTAGAGGCTGGTACAATTACAATATTTAAAAGACATTTGGGCAGACATATCAATAGGAAGGGTTTAGAGGGATATGGGCCGAACATGGGGAAGTGGGACTAGCTCAGGTAGGCACCTTTGTTAGCATGGACGATTTGGGCTGAAAGGCCTGTTTCCAAGCTGTATAACTCAGACTCTGTGAAAGGTTTATCCAGTTAGTTTTGCCCCACCGAACCATCAAATATTTCATTCTCATGCTTTTATCCAAGTTTGTCCAACAGACTTCCTTCCCTGAAGGAAAGTGGTGAACCAGATTATGAAACAATGATAGTTTTGCAGTCACCTTTACAGATCCTTGTATTTAAATTCCACTTTTAATTATTTGAATGTTTGCTTGAACTTAAATTCTCCAGCTGGGATTTGAACTTGTGTTTGTGGATCAGTGGTCCAGGCATCAAAATGTTAGTCTAGTAACCACAATCGTACTGTACCATATTTCCTTTGAAAGTCACTTTGTTTAATCAGCTTCAACAACCCTTTCAGACTGTACATTTTTATTAATGTAATGAGTTATTAACCCACTTCTGGCTCTTCTAATAACTACCTTAAATTTGAGCTTCTGGCAACTGACCTTTCTGCCAGTGTAAAACTGCTTCTCATTGTGTACTTTCAGCAAAGCTTCTCTCAGTTTGAACATCCCTGTGCAAGTTTGAACTGCAACAAGCAGTTAAGAAGGCAAATGATATGTTGGTCTTCATTGCAAGAGGTTTTGAATATAGGAGCAAGAGTGTCTTGCTGCAGTTATATAGGGCCTTTCTGAGACCACACCTGGAATATTGTGAGCAGTTTTTTGTTTCCTTACTGAAGAAAGGATATACTTGTCCTAGCAGGAGTAAAGCAAAGGTTCAGCAGACTGATATCTAGAATGCAGGACTGTCACATGAGAAAGAGATTGGTCGACTTGTTCTGTTGTATACTAGAGGTTAGACAATTGAGAGGGGATCTCTTTGACATATACAACATTCTGACAGGGTTAAACAGACTAGATGCAAGGAGGATATTTCCCCAGAATGAGGTGTCTTGAATGAAGAATCACAATCTCTAGAACATGGGATGAGTCACTTAGGAATGAGATGAAGAGAAATTCCTTCACTCAGACAGTGGTGAACCTGTAGAATTCTCTACCCCAGAAGATGGTGGAGGCCAAGTTGGTGAATATACTTAAGGAGGTAGATAGATTTTTTTGAGACGAGTCATCAGTGGGTAAGGGGTGGTAGTCGGAGTATAGTGTTGACATAAAGAATCAGCCACGTTTGTACTGAATGGCCTACTCCTGCTTTGATTTTTAATGTTTTTGTTTCTGTTAGGTCTGCCCCTAGCCTTAATGCCACGAAGGATGAATTCAAGTTCATTATCATAGGCATGCATTCACAGGGTATAAGCGCCATGAAAATTAGCTTTCTGCTAGGACAGCACAGTACATTGCAAACATGACAAACATAAATTAACATAAACTTAAATTAACATAAATTATACACAACTTACATGAAAAAACAAACAAAATGAAACAAAACGACATTAGTGTAAACTGAGGGAAAGAAAAAGAAATATAGTCCAAGGTATTATTAGGGTTTTTCAGGTTAATTCAAGAACCCGATGTAGTGGGGGAGAAGCTGTTGTTGAACCCTGAGGTGTGGGTCTTCAGGCTCTTGCACCTCCTGCCTGGTGGCAGCAATTTTTTCTTGATTGACTTTGGTGACTCAGGATCTACATGTTGTTGTGTAGAGGATTAACAAGGTAGTCTGTTGTTATTTAGAGAGCATGATTTTGAAGTATAGCTCAGAGGAAAACAGTTAACTATAAGTGTGGCATTTTCAAATGTTCAAATGGTGGTAAGCTTACCCATCGTCTGCATATAAATAAAGGTTCATTCAGATCCTTAAGTGCATTAATTTCCTTTCAGATGATTTGCCAAAGAGACGTCCTTCCCAAATTTACAAACCCTCAAACCCCGACACTTTGGCCTACCTTGATTTTAGTGTATCTACAACAGGAATGCTGGCAGGGGTGAAGGTAAGATAACAGAGAAGCTTTTGTCTCCTGTCTCATGAGTCTTTGTCTAAATGAAAACTCACCTGCTTTTATATTGCGCATCTTGTTTCCATCCCAAATTACGAATTATATTTGAAATGAACTAAGTAAACAATAAATATAGAATCAGGGTAACTTTGAAACTTCTGTCCATTTTAAGGGCAATTATCTGGAGTAAATACATAGGTGGCTGAGCATATCTGGCGGTGACCTTCTGCACTGTGGAGCAGTAAGCTACAGGACATCAGCCTGTAAATTGATAAGTTGCCAGCCTGGCCTTTGCTGTCTCAGAGAGAGACTTTGCCAAGTGGAGGTCTGTCCTCACCAGAATCCACACAGACTCTTGGAGTTATTTTCCAGAGTGAAGTTGCTACAAGCTTAACATACAATTGGCTTTTATCCCAAAGCTGGTTTGGGAGCTAATGATACTGAATGAAGTGGAAGGACAGAAAATATTTATGTTTAACATCTCCCTTATTTTATTCCCAGATATATGCCCTGACATGGATTTGAGTAGCTAAGTAAAAATATATTGAGCATGTTTTAAATTGTGTTGATATGAATTAAATTACTGTATACCATTTTGTGTCATTCATCAGCCTCTTTGAAACATAACTAAATAAGATTTACTTTTTTCACATTATTGTGATTTTTTTGTTTACTCGTTTGATGAGCCATTTGAATTAGACTTGCCATGTTGAGGCATTTTCATTGCCATTTATCATTGGATGATGTTATTTTCTCTGCCTGTTATTGTTGGTTGTTTGCTTTCTTTTACGAGAAGTAGTATTTATTGAGAAAGAGGTCCTATCAGAACGATGTCCTTGTTCATAATCAACATGACTCTGTAAAAGACATTTTTGGGATTGTCACTATTAAACCAAAATCAGACAGGTCACAATATGGAAGCTAAGCAGAAGATGAGATTGTGTCAGGAGCTCCGATGATAGCTTTGTCTACATAGACAACTTTAAACTTGGTGAAGTCAAAGCTAAAAATAGAAGATAAAATTAATCCATATTTTAAAAATCAGTTATACATTTGTAAATATTCCTATCAAAATTACTATTTAGACCCAACTGGGGGCAGAAGGAAATCCTAACAATTTGCTAATAACCCAACCACGTTGCAATTAAAAAAACCATTTGCCTCAGGAGATGTTTGATTTAGGCCATTAAATACTAATAAGACTATTACCAACCCAAGCATTGACATAGTGACCTTGATAATCTGCTGAATAAAATATTATATTATGAAATGGATTTTCCATCAACTGCATTGCTAGCTATTAAGAAATATGGGAGGAGAGCAGGAATGTGGTATTGCGATACAGGATCAGCCATGATCATATCGAATGGCAGAGCAGACTTGAAGGGCCAAACAGTGTTTCCATATAATGGGATTGCAAAACAGGGGCTTTTTTTAAATCCATAAAACATGCATTTCACTAAACTTTGCTTAAGATGGTGGTACACATGAGAGACATATGGGTAAAATAAATTATATTTTAAATTATTCAATTTAAGACATCATATTGCAAGATTTAACTTGATTAAGTTGCCAAAGGAATTTTTAATGAAGTGTATCAGTCTTAAAATTTTGCCAATGATTATTTTAGGCTTAAAAATTCACAAACAATTACTCTTTTGTTCCAAATGAATCTTTTAATATAGACAAAACTAGGATTTATGTGTCAAGCACACAAGTCTGCGTACAAGCCTTGCTGATAACATTGTAAACACTGTATTTCCTTGACGTTTTGTTGTCATTTTTTAATGTTTGTGCTAAGGTGCTCATAAGTGCATCTGTAACATATAACTGTTTTCCCCTGTTTATTTTTAAAATGGAATAAATGCTTATTTTAAATCTCACGAAATGCAATGTTCCTCTAATTGTTTGGTTGGTAAATTTGTTGCCTGGTCTGGATTGAAACCACACAGCCCAGGAACGTCTCAATGTGATCCTTGTTCTGTGCTGAGTTGTTTTCACCCATAATAGTTGCCCTCTGTATCAATGAGTTTTCAAGATGATGATTTTTCAAGATGATTGTAATTGTGGTTCCTGGCCCTGATATCTATCCAGTGACTTCTGCTGTAAAGTTTGTGGTTTACACAGGTGAACGTATGATGCGGATCAGTTGGAATGCAACCACGGTTGAATAGTCTGTAAATATTTACATTCTATGTTCATTTTAAAGAATATCTATGATGATGTATTTATACAGTGGCAAGCATCAGCTGTCTCCTTTGGTAAGAGAGAAGGAATAGTGGGGGGATGGCGGGAGAAATATATTTTTGAGCCAACTGTTGCAACAGCTCACAGGGTGAGATCATATGAAAATGGAACAATGTCACAGCTTCCATTAATCAAACTAGCTCTAAAAACAACAGCAAAGCATCTTTAGAATGTCTACAGGTTGTGGAATTAAAAACGCATTGTAATTTCTCTAGATCAGCTAAACGATTGGACCGTGACATTGTTCTTGCATCAAGATATTGTGGAAAAAAATTGTAAATTGTTTTTTTTGTATTCTTTAACTGGCTATGAATTACTGATCATTGCTGTTTTTGTGTTTGGGTAAATTCAAGCTCTCTACTGCCAAAGAATCTTTCTCATCTGTGTGTTCAAATCCTGTGTCAGTGGGGTGTTGTAACTGTGTAAGGGAGCAGTTTGCAAGCTTTCTTGAATATCAAGAAAAATAGCACAACTATATAAAAAAATTGTAACATGTTATTACATATATAGAAATTCCTTTTTATTAGTTTTTCCTTGTATATGTAAATTGTTTACTGTATGCTAAATGTTCCAGTCGTTTAGCAAATATTCTTACTGTCTGTGGTTTAGCATCTAATCCAGGCCAGGCTGGTGAACTGAAAGTCACTCTGATTGTAAGGTCTTGCCTGAACTATTTTTTGAGTGAGCATGGGCTGTCATCACAACTTGGTGCTAATCTGGCATTCTGCTGTACAGCGGGTGCAGAACAGTCAGACTAAAGAGTGGTTAAATGTCACAGTGGTCCTCAGCTTTGGGCCAAGGCATGCCATTTGAGCGGAATACAGAAGATATTAAACAGCAAAAATATTTGCAGCTCTCACTGGAGGTGCATGAAGAAAGATTCTCAGTTTAGTCTGAGCACAGAAAATCTGTGCACATAAAAAAAACCTTAACTTGTCCCTTTATGCATAATTTGCAGAGAATGATTACTGGGTGGTTGTTTGCATCAACAACTTTTTCCCAGACAAAAGCTAAGATTCAGATAATGGCAAATTAGATTATTCTTTTGGTTTACATAAATGCAAAACACTGCATATTTTAATTGCGCAATTTAATTTTGAGCTTTTTGGGAACTATTTGCAAAATAAACTTTACTGTGTAACTGGAGGCCTGGATATATATGTAATTCATTAAAAAGTGCCATGGTTTTGAGGTTTTTATGTTATTTTCTGCCCTCATTGGCTGAACAATGGTATTTCCTTGAATTACACTTTTACAATGCAAAATGATTTAAAGGTTTTAGGGATTGCTCTGTGAAGATTTGAACAATGAAAGTACCTGAAGTTGCTGCTTCCAGTCTGTTACCTTTATCTGATAGAATCTTTCCAAATTAACTTTAGACTTGTGCACAGTGAGCTGAGAGCAAATATTATCAAACCAAAGCTTAATTATCACTTACTTTAATTTTATATTGCACAAATGCAATAAATTATTGTTATTTTGCATTAGGTATCCTAGTATTCCAAGAAACTGTGTGTAGAGTGACAGCAGGAGCTGTTCTGCTTATTAATCTTTATCACAGCCCTTGAAATTTGCCCTGGAGCGTGAGAGCAGGCAGTGACAGAGATATGAGGGCTCCGTTCATTGCCAGTAACAGCACCAAGTCCACTGCAGCCAAAGACGCTTCCATTTTGCGCTCCCTAGATTAGCTGTGAATTCTCAGATGACTTTGTCATCACTGTGAGCATGTGACTTTCATTACTCATCACTGGGCTGGATTCATGCTCAGGCCTGTAGAGTTGAGAGGCTTTGTTTTTGACTGTTGTTTTATATTTCGAGCATGGATCTTGGCATGATTAATAATTAAAAGCGTGTTTATTTTAATTAACCATAAAAATCCCCAAGATATTTGTTAGCATTGAGGCAACATTATTTTTCCTATCATTCCCCGAGCTCCCTGCCAAATTAATTCACATCAAGACACTATTGCAGAAAGATTACAGTATTTTTATTTGCACTGAGGGGGAGATTGGAAATAATTCCATTGTCCTATCTTTATATAAAGAGACAGCCTGCTCTCAAACAAGAGGATGAAATAATTTGGCCTGTGCAGACCTCCACAGACAACTTCGGTATTGGTCACTTTACATGGAGATGCACTTGAGCAGTGTGAGAAAACTACCCCTCTCAATCAAAGTAAAATGACTTCACTATACTTAACAGTTCTTTCTCTCCTAGGGGAAGACCGAAGTATGAATGTTGATAAAGAAATCTGGGATTAAAATTGGGTTGTCCCAATTGAGATTCTTAACCTTTTGCATTGCAGCTGAAACAGTTCCATTGTGTAAAATGTAATGGCTTTCTTATGTGCAGACTACTAAGAATTCTTAGTTTGAATTAAATGTAGAAAAACTACTGCTGGGAGGTTGAAGACTCTTACACAGGAGCACCTGGCATATATACACAAGCCTTGCCCTCTATTTCCATCAATCAGTTCACTCATAATGTGAGTCCTTTGATAGACTATTGCTATTTTTATTCATGAAAGCCATCTCTCCTGCTTTATGAATGTTAGTCAAGCCTTCAAAGACCTGTTTGAGTCCCTAATGTTATTTTTGGATGATCTTATGATTTCATATTATTTGAATTGTGTGAATTTAATGTATTTTCTATTGTTAACATTAAAGTAATTGAAAATGGTGTTGTTCTTCAAGCTAATTGATAAACTGGTTTAGATGTTTTCAAATATGTGCAGTTGATCGTTGCAAACTATAGATCTTAAAATATTAAAATATTTCAGACAAATGAAAACCCAAAATATAATTGTAAAACTGAGTCTATCTATATTTAAAATATTGTCCAGTTAACACCTTGAGTCATTTTAAAATTAAGAAATCACAATCTTTAAGCTCACGATCTTCATTTCGTTAAATCAGAGGTTTCTAAATATGAATACTTTCCAGTATAACCTATCAAATTGCAATTTGATTCTGCACAGATTATGGTTTTTACATACCATGTATAGCTAAGTTCCTTTCTATGTGCATTTCGGTGCTGGTTCATTTTTCAGGATGCATACCTATATTTGTACGCATTACAAATCCCTCTCATGAAAATTACAAATACCTATTTTGTAGTATAATCTTTAAATTGTAGCTTAAATACTGCACAACATTGCATGTTTAAGAGAGATGAAGCACTGATTTAAAATTTTAATAGAATGGTTTAATTTACAAAAGGAGCTTTAAAAGCCCTATTGGTTAGACTTTTTTCCATGAATGCATGTGCAAAATCTGAGAGTGAGCTCAGCTAGAGTTGCCATCCAAATTGCGAAGCTGACTCAACAGTGGATGATGCCAATCAGCAGTGGGATTGACTGGCCCCTCAGGCCACTTAGTGTGCATGTTCAATTGTATGACAAGTTACAGTAAATTTTTAAAGAAGTACGACAGTGTGTTGTAGGGTAATCCTTTTTTTATATAAAGACCACAGATTACACTAGGTTTCTGATAGGCTCAATCTTTTTATCTAAAAGTAAATGTAAACCAGTCAGAAGGAAAAAAAAGCAGTTTTGAAAGAGTACTAAAATATTAATTGTTTAAAAGTGTCTAAGTGCACTATTTTTGAAATTATTTAAAATTACTCTATGACAGTATAGTTTCGATCTTACACCAATGCAACTTTGAGGGAAATTCTCAGTTGTAGAGGAAGAAATTTTATGGAGATGTTGGAATTTCTAATGAGACACTTCCTTTGCCTGGCAGATGTCCCATGCAGCAACCAGTGCCTTGTGTCGATCAATTAAGCTGCAGTGTGAGCTCTACCCTTCCCGAGAAGTAGCAATCTGCTTGGACCCCTATTGTGGACTCGGATTTGTGCTTTGGTGCCTCTGCAGGTGAGAAGCTGATGTTAATAAGCACCTTTTATCCATTCAATCAAGGATCCCAGTTACCCACAGTGGTAAAATTAATAGTCAAGGACATGATGAACCCATCGGATTGTCACCACTTGTATACAGAATTATTGGAGGTCTAGATAAATCAATGAGGAGAAACTCGTTTCCCCTGGTTGAAGGGCAATCAGTGGGGGTTTAGATTTAAATTAATTGGTAGAAAGATTATGTCCCCTCTTTTGGATAGCACTTTCTTACAAAATGGCCCCAAGTGTAATCTTTCGCTGGGAGCCTGGCTAGGAGCAGAAATCCTCACTGCGTTTAAATAAAAGAGGTTTAATGGTGGAAGTGTAGCTTTTGCTGGGACCCTGGCTCTTGACAATTTATGGCGGCAGGGAGTAACTTAGGGTCCAAAGACTTAGAGAATGAGGGAGATTGACATATGTGGTCCATTTTTGACAGAATGGACACAATGGGCTGAATCACTTCTTTCTGTGCCATAGATTTGTGATTACTGATGAGAGAGTGAAACTCCACGGAACTGCTTGGAGTACTTGCACTCATTGTCCTCCTTGATCATCAGAGGTCAATCAGCCGCCTGATTGAAACTTCTGCGGCGGACCTGCCCAGTGTTGGGCACTTGTGCTGGGTTGGTGGCGGGTTGGTGGTGTTCTTTCACATTTATGTTTGAAGAAGTCCTGAAAGTCCAGCACTGGCGTGGGCAAGAACTGACTGCAACACCTTTCAAATCTGCTGTCTGTGCTGCCAGCTACCCCTGTACTCTACCCAGTTATCAGACTGGCAAATCTACCTGTTGAGGCTGGGGTAGGTTAAATCTGGCACAAGTGAAGCAGCCGATTAAAATAAATGGGAGACTTTGACTGCTGGAGGAAGAAAAGTAGCAGTGTTTGTTTGATTTAATTTTTGGTTTAAGTATTTTGAAGTGTATGAGTGTATGATTTTAATAATCTCTAAACTTTTTCTTTAAGTGGGTCCTAAGCAGTATATGAGTAGCAGGGATAGCTTTGATAGCTGGTGAGTTGAGGGTAATTGGTTTATTGTTGTCACATGGACCGAGATACAGTGGAAATATTACATCAAGGTGGTGCAAAGGGAGAAGCAATAACAATGCAGAATATAGTGTTACAGTTATAGAGAAAGTACAGTACAAGTACACAAATAAAGTGCAAGAGCCATGATATGCTAGATTAAGAGTTCATCTTTATTGTATAAGAGGTCCGTTCAAGAGTCAGGATAGCAGTCAAATGCTTGCCCTGCGACAGACCCTAAGTTACTCCCTGCCATTATAAATTGCTGAGAGCCAGGGTCCAGGCAAAAGCTACACCAGGGCCACCCAGCGTTTGTCCTATTGGCTGATGGCCAGTGACTTCAGGGAATGGAAGGTCCTCCCTGTTGTTATTTTTCTGCTTTTTCTGACATCCGCCACAATCCAAGTTGATCTATATTTGACCAATCTCAGTTGCATTTCTCAGCACAAGCTTGACACGTAACTGGCATCCTTATAGGATCATTAATAGATGTTGGTCTTTGCTAGCTGGCACGTCTGGACAGGTTATATAACACTCTGGGGAAGGAAATTAATGATCCCAGAGAAATCCCCAGTTGGAACCTTTCAGGATATAAAGTTCATAATGGCTAGATGTCAGACACTGTTGATCCTACTGACTTTTGCTCTGTGTTTAATCCTACACATACACACATGCGTCGGTTGAGAGCAATTAATTTGCAGTTCCAATGGCATGTCACTGAATCGCAGAATCAATAGAGAACAGGAGGCCGCTCAGTCCATCAATTCTGTGCCAGTTCTTCACAGAGCAATCCAATTAATCCCATTCCCCAGAGCCCTGCAGTTTCTTTTATTTTCAAAGATTTATCCAGTTGCTGTTTGAAAGCTGCAGTTGAACCTGTGTCTACCACACCCTTGAGCACTGCATTCCAGATTGTAACTACTGCCTGTGTAAATAACAAAGTGTTGTGTTGTGTAACCTGTGGTCTTTTAATGATCATTCCAAATTAATCTTTTTTCCTTCTTGGCTCCTCTTCTAATCATAGCAGTTTTTCTCTATTCATCCTGTCTAAACCTGTCAAGGTTTTGAATACCTCTATCAAGTCCTCTCTTCACCTTCTTTGCTCCAAGGAGAAGAGAACCAGATTCTCTAATCTGCCTTCAGAAATGAAATAAGCCATCCATTGAATTGTTCTTATTAATCTTTTCTGCAGGCATCCAATGGCCTATGCATCTTTTCTAAATGCAGTGACCCAGAGTTGGATGTAGGACTCCATATGTGGCATGACAAGGGTTCAGTTTAATGTTCTTCTCCCTTTACTTGAGAAGCCCAGGATTCCATATGTTCCGTTAACCTGTCCAGCCCTGAATCACTCAATTTCTTCTTGAGATTGTGCAGCTTTGCAAAATCATGGGTTTAATGACAAGTTGAGGCAATTGGAAACACTCTTGCCTCTGAGCCAGAAGTTAGTAGATTCTCCTGGAACCTGATCAAATAACGCAGGCTGACACTGCAGTACTGCACTCAGGAAACAACAGGTCTACATGAGGCTGGGCACCAAAGCCCCATTTACTTGTTCAGATGTACAAGGTCCCATGATCTTATCAAATCATGCAAAGAAGGCTTTTGGCACACTGGCCTTCATCAGTTAGGGCATTGAGTATTGAAGTTGGAATGTTATATTACAGTTGTACAAGATGTTGGTGAGGCCGCTCTTGGAATATTGTGTTCAGTTTTAGTCACACTGCTATAGGAAGGATGCCATTGAGCTAGAACGAGTGCAATAAAGATTTATGAGGATGTTGCCAGGACAGGATAGGCCTTTGTTCATTGGCGCATAGGAGAATGAGGGGTGATCTTATAGAGGTGCTTAAATTCATGAGAGTGAATGCACACAGTCTTTTTCCCAGTGAATCAAGAACTTGAAGCCAAAGGTTTAAGATTTAATAGGTACCTGAGGGGCAACTTCTTCAGCCAGAGGTTGGTCAGTATATGGAATGAGCTACCAGGGGAAATGGTAGAGGCAGGTACATTAACAACATTTAAAATTCACTTGGACAGGTATATGGATAGGAAAGGTTTGGAGGGATATGGACCAAATGTGGGCAAATGGGACTAACTTAGATGGGCATCTTGGTCGGCATGGATCGGTTGGGCCAAAGGGCCTGTTTCCGTGTTGTATGACTCTGTGACTCTAAATGAACACAAAGCTCTCAAACTAACATTCCCTCCCCACCCAACTCCAGCAACCAATGGTGCCATGTAAAGAATTTTATCTCATGACCAGCAAACCAAATTAACCTGATAACTATTAAAAATTTAACTTAGCACTTACATTATTGATTATCTGAGTTGTTAAACTGTAACTTGTCTTTTACAGGTTCTTCCCCTAAAGTAGGGATCCAACTCTTGTGGCTTTGAAATGTTTCCTTTCCATGCTCTATGGTTCTTCAGCATAGCAAGTGAAATATTTTGCTCCTTTCAACTTGCACAAACCCATGAGTAACATTCTGTATCTTGTTGTTTGGCCTAATTAGGTATTAAATTGGAAACATTGAAATAGCTGAAAAAAACTATACATTGTAATTATCTTTTCAATGACCTTTAAATTCAGCAGATCAAAAGGAATGCTATATTTAATAAAGCATTACTCTCCTAAGACTGTCATTTGCTGACTTTCCCAGACGGATTGAAAATGCATGTAAAGTAGCAGATGGCCAAGTTACATTAGGAAAGCGAAGCCCATTGCAAGTTAGTTTTAGTCAAACAACTCGCATACAAACCACCCCAAAACTATTGAAAGACTCCTTATATTTTATTGATTGAGCCATTGACCATCTGTGATGCATAAGAACAATTTGTGCATAGGTTTGCTTTGATATTTTAACAGTGTCCAGCATAATGATAGATATTTATGCAGCATTGATTGATTTGCTTATTGAATTTATGTTCAAAGAAAGACAGATAATATTCTTACTGTATGCTGTTTCCTTTTGTTAATCCTTTTGTTGTTTGGCTTGTGGCATCAGTTCCTTTTACAGATATGGATTTGACTCATTTTGGAACTTTTCAGTGTCTACTACATATGTAAAGCCAAGAGACTAATGACTAATCTTTTCCTGACTCAAGTTCTTGTTAATCTAGGGGTAGTGCTTTTGATTTGCCTGAGTTCCCAAAGTGTCTGTTTTTAATAAATAAATTGCTTGCATCTGGGTTTCCAACAATGCAGTGGATTGATTATTTTAAAACAGCAGTAGTAGGTAACAGAAAACTTGTCAGTGCATTAAAACAATATCTTAATTGGGACAGCAAAGCACCCCAAATAGTACCGTTAGCAGGGGACCTTCCTCTGGGAGGGGAAGGGTAAGCCTCGTCAAGGGCAGGAAGGGACGGCCTCCATTCGGAAAGTTATTTTCACAAACGATTTTGTTTTGCCTGGTGATTGAAAATTTATGTGGCTAATTTGACAATGAAAATGCTTCTTGTGTACAGAACACAACTCGGAACACAAGTATTATAGAACATAAGAATCAGAAGAGGGAGCAGATTATTTGGCCCCTTATGCTTGCTGTGCCATTCATAGAACATAGAACATTACAGCACAGTACAGGCCCTTCAGTCCACAATGTTGTGCCGACATTTTATCCTGCTCTAAGATCTATCTAACCCTTCCCTTCCACATAGCCCCCTACTTTTCTATCATTTATGTGTCTATCTTTCTTAAATGTCCCTAATGTATCTGCCCCCACAACCTCTGCAGGCAGTGCGTTCCATGCACCCACCACTCTCTGTGTAAAAAAACTTACCTCTGACATCCCCCTTATACCTTCCTCCAATCACCTTAAAATTATGTCCCCTCGTGTTAGCCATTGTCGCCCCCGGGTACTCCCAGTTTGCTCCCAACATCCCAAAGATAGTTGGGTAATTGGCTGCTGCAGATCACCACAGTGTAGGTGGGTGACAGGAGAACTGGGGGAAGTTAATGGGAATGTGAGAGAGAGGAAAACAAGTGCGGGAAGTGATTGATGGAGTTGTTCTGAGAGCCAGCATCGATTTGATAGGCTGAATGGCCTCCTTCTATGTTGTGAGGAAAAATACGAGTCTCTTGGGTAATGAATTCCTAAAATTCACTACCCTCTTGATGTAGAAATTCCTTTCTGTCTTTTCTGAAAGACTGACCCCTTACTTTGTGACACTGACTGCCTGGGGAAGTCTATGTCCAGCCCGAGGAAGTCTCTGCCCAGCCTGCTCGGGGAAGTCTCTGCCCAGCCTGGGGAAGTCTCTCCCCAGCCTGGGTAAATCTCTGCCCATCCTGGGGAAGTATCAGGCCTGCATCTACAAATGTGAGAGCTTCCAAAGGGTATAAATAGATTAAGCAAGTGGGCAACAAGTTGGCAGATGGACATAATGTGGGAAAATGTGAGGTTATCCACTTTGGAAGAAGGACTTAAAAAGCAAATTATTACTTAATTTTGAATCTACAAAATGTTTCAGTACAAAGGGATCCATGGGTCCTGGTGCATGAAATAAAAAAGATTTGGTCCTGCAGGTACAGCAATTAATTTGGAAGGCTAATGAAATGTTGGCCTTCACTGCAAATGATATGGAGCATAGCAGTTGGGAAGTTGTTGGTGCAAGTTTGCAGGGTGCTGCTGAGCCCGCACCTGCGGTACTGTGTACAGTTTTGGTCCCCATTTCTATTTGCATTTGCTGCGATGCAGAGGAAGTTCACAAGGTTGATTACTGGGATAACAGGTGATGTCTGACGAAAAGTTGAGCAGATTTAGAATTTACTCATTGGATTTCAGAGGAATGAGAGATGATCTTATTGAAACGTAAGATTCTGAGGGGAATTGACTGGGAGGATGTTTCCTCTAGCGCAGATATCTAGAACTACGAAGCATAGTTTCAGAATAATGGATTACCTGTTTAAGGCAAAGGTGAGTAATTTCCTCTTTCAGAGAGTTGTGAACCTCTTGAAGTCTTTACCACAGAGGGCTTTGGAGGTGGAGCCATTAAATATATTCAAGGCCAAGACAGACAGATAATTAAACTGAAGTGTGGATGGATATGGGGAGAAGGGGGAAAAATGATGTTGAGGCCAAGATTGGATCAGCCATAATCTTTCTTGAATAGTGGAGCAGGCTCGAGGGGCTGATTGGCCTACTCCTGCTCCTGTTTCTCAGGTTGTTATGTACCAGGTCAAGTCCCATGAGAATTTTGTATGCTTCAGTAAGATCATCTCCCATTCTTCCAAACTGAAGAGAGTATTAGCTCAGTCATCTTAATCTGTCCTCACAGAGAAATCCCATCATCCCAGGAATTAACCTGGCTAGCCTTCTCCAAACTCCTCTGTTGCAAGTACATCATTCCATAGACCAAACCTGTATGCAATATTGCAGAGGTGGTCTCACTAGGGGCCTATATAATTGGAACAAGGTATCTCTACTCTTCTGGTCAAAGCCTCTTACAATAAAGGCCAGCATACTATATCCATTCCTTATTTTTTGTTGCACCTATATATCTGTGCCTCCAAACATCAACACCTTTCAATCTCTCACCATTTAAAATATTCCACCTTTCCACCAAAGCAGAAGCCCTCATGTTTCCCCACATTATCTACCATCTCCCTTGTCCTTGCCCATTTATTTAACCTCTATGTCCTCCAGGAGCCCCTCTGCACCCTCTTCACAGTCCACATTGCCACGAGTTTAGTGCCATCATTGAACTTGGATATATTGTACTTGAAGGAGATTGTGAACAGCCAGTGCCCTCACACCGATCTCTGTGGCACCCACTGGTCACAATCTCCCAACCAGAAAATGATTCATCTAATCCAACTCTGCTTTCTGTCCATTACTGAATCCTCAGTCCATGCTAACTTGAATATCATGCGATCTTATTTTGTTCATTATTCTCTTTGTAGCACCTTATTCAAAGCCTCTGAAAGTTCAGATGCACCACAGCAACTGGTTTTCACTTATCTGTTCTGTTAGTTACAATCTCAAAAAAATTAGATCAGTCAAATGTGATTTCCCTTTCATTAATCCACGTTGACTCTGCCAATCCTTCTATTATTTTCATAGTGCCCTATTACCTCCTTGTTATTAAGAGATTCCAGTATTTTTCCTAACACTGAAGTCAGGCTAATTGGTCTATTGCTCCCAGTTTTCTTTCTTCCTCATTTCTTAACCAGTAAGAACCATTCTAGAACGTGTGGAATTCTGGAAGATGGCAACCAGTCCATCCATTATCTCCTCAGCCACCTCCTTCAATACTAGGATCAGTTGGGTATCATTAATTTCTCCAATACTGATTTTTCACTAATGCTGTTTTTTTGAGCTCATTTATTCTCATTCTGTGGTTCTTCACTATTTCCAGTAGATTTTCTGCGTCCTCTTCCATGTACTTGTTTAATTTCTCTAGCATTTCCTCGTTCTCCAATATAATTTCCCCTGATTCTGTCTGTGAAGGACCCACATTAACCTTTGCTGATCTCCTTTTTTCCTATGTATTGAAGCTCCTGCTGGCTGATTTTGTTTCCCTCTGGCCAATCCTCATATTCCACTTTCCTCTTACTTATCAGTAGCCTTTTATGTCTTGTCAGTTCGGGTGCTCATCCAGACACTTATTAAATGTTGTGAGACTGCTTGCCTGCACTACCTCCTCAAATGCAAAAATATCATTAATTACATATTTAAGCA
Source organism: Pristis pectinata (assembly GCF_009764475.1). NCBI lineage: Eukaryota > Metazoa > Chordata > Chondrichthyes > Rhinopristiformes > Pristidae > Pristis > Pristis pectinata. Next base: position 18,888,955 of record NC_067409.1, on the reverse strand, counting down.
TTATTTAACCACTATAATTATTAAGTTTCTAAAACTTATTGTATCTTATGTTAAGATTGCGAAGTACAGAAATGGGATCCCTGGTTCTTCCACAATACTTGAATTCAGATTAAGCTATTAGGATAATTAAAATCTAACTGGTTAGGGAAATATCGCCTCTATTGTAGGGCATTGAATTTGCTGATATTTCTGAAACTCTGATAATTAAAGTAACAATTTATCCTTGTCCTGTTACTCCACAGGCTTCCTTTAGAAATATTTAAGCAAATCCCTATTACATTATCTCTGTTTCAATAGCCACTTGTAGAAAAAATGCATGTTCTTACAATCCCTTTATGGCCAAGAAACTGTTATAATTTCCCTCCCTCCTTGTTATTGATTCTTTAACACTTGGGAGCAACCATCACTATTGGCTCTCCCAAAACTTCTCATAGCTTGAAAGTTTTATTAGATTTTGTCAGAAAGGTCCCATCTTTACAAATTTTTCCTCTTGACGGTAATCTTTAATTCCTGTTATAATTTTGGTAATTTTCTGAACTCATTCACGGACATAAATGTATATCAATGCTCAGAACTATACATATGCTCTAATTATGAGCCAACCAAATATTTGGTCCAAGTCAAGCATTTTTTTCATTGCATCAATGAAACCTATATTGTAAATCTAAATCAGTTTGTCTCTTTATGGCCTTTTCTTATTTTATTTCTGTGTTAAAGATCTATTTATCTGCTTTGTTAATCTCTCCCTTCAACTCCTGTATTTATGATATTCTACTGCAAGATCTTCTGCAGATACTTTATTATGTTGTATTGTTCATCTGTTTCTCATTTACATCAAGGAGGTAACAGAATATATTCTTGAAGTGGACTGCTTCCCTTATTTGTCAGTTAGGAAAACAATTAATTAATATTTCCCCTCTACTTTCTCTTTCCAGTTTCACGAGTCAGAGGATTCATTGCAATTGGCAACATTTTAATATGTTCAGAAAATTCACAAAGACAATTCACACAGTCCTCATTATCCACTGATTTGCTGTCCACAAATTCGCAAGCTCTCCAGATTTGGCCTTGTATCACTGGGAGTGTCAGTGAGCATTACAAGGTTCTCCAAAGCCCTCTGCTGTGGTGTCAGCCTGCTAGGGGAACTTCTGCCTGAGGTTCCCTGGGCCACAAGTCCAGCCTCTCCCTAATTAGGATGGGATCTGATTGTGTGGATTGGGAGCAGGGCTGAGATCTGAGTAACAAGTGCAATGCCTGGAATTTCTCCCACTCTCGCCAGCTTCAGACAAATCAATGATGCAGCTCAAAACTAAGAGTAGTGGCACTTTGTCACCAGTACGACTTAGTCTTGTGGGAGTTGAGGGGCCTCTAATTTACAGAGATCATTAGAATGAAGGTTGCTTTGGAGATAAGGGAGAATCTCAGCAAGGCACCTCCCTCCCGCCACTTCCACCAAGGATGAGGGTATTCGTGTTAATACCTTTACATAAGGGAGAGCCTTGCTGGTATCCACATCTTTCTAATCATCCATGGGATGCCTGTACTGCTGTTCCCTGCAGATAATGAGGACTGAGTGTACAATGTTGTAGATTTTGCCAAAAACACTGGATTTTCTCAAATGTCAAATGTAATTTGAAATGGTAACTTTTGAAATGTTAGAAACAACAGCTATGAGCAACAGCATCATTGAGCATTAGTTAAGCTTTAGCATTTATTTGTCACCATGTTAATATCCAGGTTTCTGGTTTTTTTTGCAGTGTCTACTCAGGGCATCAGTCCATCCTAATCCCACCTTCAGAATTGGAGATAAACCCCTCACTCTGGCTTCTTGCTGTCAGTCAGTATAAAGTCCGAGACACCTTCTGCTCCTACTCTGTCATGGAACTCTGCACAAAGGGGCTTGGCTCGCAAACTGAATCACTCAAGGTTAATGATTTCTTTTTTAATTTCTGTGACAGCTAATCTTCAATTTAGAATTTACTCTGCAGGTGTATTCGAATGTTGTAGGTCTGCTTTCAATCATTGCGTAACTATGCAGTGATCTGGATTAAATGAAACGTAGCTCGGAACTTTGTAGAAATAAACTCAAATTGTGTATAGCTACCTTTATGTATAGAAATTGTGTAGAAATGAACTCAAAACTCATCAAAGTCTTGAAAGTAAGTAGGGTGAAAAGATGACAGAAGTAATTTCTAATGTTAGCATTACATTAGGAGAAAGTACACCTATAAAGTACCACCTATTTTCTAACTGTTTTCAAATTAAAATACTCTGATTTTCTCAAATGCCAGATGTCATTTGAAATGGTAACTTTTGAAATGTTATAATTTCAAATTAAATATACTGTTGTAGCAACTAATGTGAAAACCTGGTGTTTACTGAGAGTTTAACAAAGAACAACTATTAAAAGAATTCATGCACAGGCACATTCCACTCCTCAGAACTAGGGTGGAAGCAAGTGTTCTTCAACCCTGAGTCTCGTAAAAATGGGAGGATGATGCATATCTGGTGGCAGAGGGTTAGTTTTGGAAGGGTACCTTACGACGGCAGTTAAGTTGTTGGATTGGCTACCAGTGTTCTGGACTGTTGATTCGGAAATGAATTTGAATCCATCCACCACGGCTGGTGAATTTAAATTCAACTAACTAAATAAATAAAGAATTGCAAAAAAAAAGCTGACAGATTGTTGTTAAAAAAATCCATCTTGTTCACTAATATCCTTCAGGGAAGGAAATCGGCTGCCGTTAGCTCATCTGGGTTGGACCAAAGTAGTTGATTTTTATCTACCTCTTCAACTCAGGGGCATTTGGCGATGGACAATAAATGGTGGCAATTCCAGGGATGCCCACACCCTGCACAGGAAAGCTAACGTGGCCCCACTCAGGCACCAGTGGAGCAATGCCGCAAATAATATTGAGCTAAATTCCTGTTGGAAACTTTGAGGAACAAAGATCATTGCCTCTGCCACGATAATGGATGAATATCTGCCACTGAATGGACATGACTAGAAGCAAATGTGTGGTGGCAAGTACGACTGGTGGTCACACTCTTGCACGTTTACCACTAAAGCCCAAACCTAATTTCTGCCCCTTGGATCACTGTAAATATTCCACACATCAGACTTATTTCTACTTATTATAGCAGAGTAGGAGGCCACTAAATCTATTGGGTCCCTGCTGGCTCACAGTAGAAGCAATCCCATCAGTGTCAGTCACCTTTCTCCTTAATTCCCAGTAATAGTGCAACCTATTCTCTCTCATTGCCTGAATGCACTTGGGAATCATCAGTGTCATCAACTTTTTATTGAGATGATAGATCACCATTATGTTTCTTTTAAACAGAATTAAATTTAGTATTTTGGGATCCACTTGTTTATACGGGGAATACTGTTCAAATAATGTAGGCAATGAAAATGATGAGGATAGATTTTGAGAAATTATTATGTTAAGCATTGCAAGAAAACTAAAAAAGGACAGCTAACCTATTTCTCTTTTCGTAAATTTCTTTTGATGTTGGGCTTTCCATCATCTCCGCCTGCCTTTTAAAAGCATTTCTGAAAAAAAAGGCAAAAAAAGCATGCCAAGTTGATGAAAATGATCTTAAAAATACACATTTTAAATTGGTAAATTGGTTAGACCCCACTCAGCCCGGACTTTCTCTCTTTTCACTATACCTCGGTACATGTGATGATAATAAACCAATTTAAATTTAATTTAATTTAAATTCAATTTAAGCATGTACCAAGATACAGAGAAAAACTTTGTTTTGTATGCCATCCGTGCAGATCATTTCATCACATCAGTGCATTGAGGTCATACAAGGGAAAAACAATAACAGAATGCAGAATAAAGTGTTACAGAGAAAGTGCAGTGTAGGCAGACAATAAGGTGCAAGGCTATGACGAGGTAGATTGAGGTCAAGAGTCCATCTTGTCGTACTAGGGGATTATTCAACAGCGGGATAGAAGCTGTCCTTGAGCCTGGTGGTACATGCTTTCAGGCTTTTGTACCTTCTGCCCGATGGGAGAGGGGAGAAGAGAGACTGTCCAGGGTGAGTGGGGTCTTTGGTTATGTTGGGTGCTTTACCGAGGCAGCAAGAAGTGTAGACATTTTAAGGGGCAGTTGTTGTACAGCTTGCAGTGTGAAAATTATTCCAACTAGGATTCAGGAATAAATCTCTGCTTTGTGGATCAAATTTATCAGAAAGCCACCAAATTTTCACTTACAAAGTGACTGCATACCTTCTGGAGAGCTCAGAATAAGACATGCTGAGTCAGCTGCAACTTCTAGGTCCAAAAGATCGATCATCGGAAATTTATGGCACAGAAAGAGTCTGTTTGTCTCTGTGCTGGTCAAAAAGGAGCTACTGATCCTCATCCCACCTTCCAGCACAAGGTGCACAGCTCTTCAAGTGCAGATCCGAGCATTGTTTAAATGTCTCCACCACCCTTTCAGGCAGTCACTGGTCTCCCATCATCTACTAATCCTTCAGTTTAAAATCTGTACTCACTGGTTTTGATCCTTCCAAGGGAAATAGGTCCATCCTACTTACTCTGCCTAGCCCACTCATCATTTTATATACCTCAACTAAATCTCCCCTCAGCCTCTTCTGTAAAGCTAACACAATCTGAGAGGCAAAGTTTCCACCAAATGTACCAGAATGTCAATGGCAGAGTTTGCTCTGTGACTTTGAAGAGTATCACATGATCAGATATCTTATATTTATTAATCCTTTTGATTACTTGTGCTTTTCTGTGTTTAGACCAGGGGATTGGACCTGTCTCGTGTGCGGACATGTGTCGTTGTTGCAGAAGAGCGCCCTCGAATAGCGCTTACCCAATCGTTTTCTAAGTTATTTAAAGACCTGAACCTTAACCCAAGAGCAGTTAGCACGTCATTTGGCTGCAGAGTGAACCTTGCTATATGCCTTCAGGTAAGGATTTATGCATCTATAGTTGTGAATCCATTTATCATTATAAAAGCTGTAACTTATGAATAAAAATGACAGACTTTTTAATATTTATTACTACTTGGTTGGCTTTTCAGATCTTTAAGTTTGTCTGCTCCTGCTCTGTGTTTATTTCTCTCTCTGTGACATCCAGCAATTGCATGCTTTATGCTTCTTTGTGAAAGTGCAGCTTTTAAAATGTATGACATTTACAGAATTCTGCATTCGTGGTTTCATAGCACTGCTGAGTCTCTCTATGGGTTTTTCATTCAGAATAGGCATAGCAGTTGTGAAAGGATGGCAGAGGTTGTTTCCAATATATTGAAGACAAACAAATTAGCCCGTTACATCTGTGTATCAGAATTAACGAGCCTTGGCTCAGAGGCAGTTGACAAAATCTTTGTGTTTTATTGCTGAGAAATACACAGGAACATTTCCAGTTGCATGTCCAATGTATTTTAGATCCAGCTGTGGATTTGCTCCCAAGCCCTTGAAGGCAGCTGAGCCAGTAAAATGCTCAAAGTTGAAGAGAGGCTGTGACTTGGTAATAATCAGAGATAACTGAATGAAGTCATTGAGATAGGGAATTAGTCTACAGTTTGGGTGGGAATCTATGTATTCTCTCTTCTCCAGCAATGAGTTTGTCCCTGGATCTGGCAGCAACATTAGTCACAACAGCTTGGATTTTGAGGTCGGTGGCAAGATGTTGGCAGTCAACACTGATCTCAAAAAGCCACCACTGCCATGTGGGCTTCGTCCATCCTGATGTCACTGCAGGATAGATATGGAGCCCAGCGGCAGTGATGTCATCGTGCAGGCTCAGCAGTCAATCACATTGTCATGCTAAACTGGAATAAAATTTGACTTTTTAAACATTTTTACGGACTGTAGGATAAAGATTGGGACATATCACATGGAAGCTAGCACCATAAACCAGTAAAACAAGGTCAAATATAATTTATATATTAAAAACTTAAAGGATTTTGAAATAATTATCTCAAGGGATTAGAATCAACATATGTACAACTAGCATTTTTAAGGACATTGAGGTTAATATAGAGTAGGTATGGCTTAGCAAACAATTATAAACTAAGGTGCATGTCACTCTACAAGATAATCCCAGTGATTTTTGTTTTTGCAGTCAGAATGGTTTGTCAAAAAATGTCAGGTGGGGTACTTGTCAATTCACCGACTTCTGCTGTGAGGAATTTACAAAATAGGAGGAGGAGTTGTTTATCTGGCCCTTCAAGCCTGCTCCGCTGTTCATTGAGATCATTACTGATCTTCCACCTCAGCACGATTTTCCAGCACCATCCCCAAATCACTCGATTCCTGTGATGTTCAGAAATCTATCAGCCTCTGCTTTGAATTGACACAAATGACGGAGCCTCCACATCCCTCCAGGGTAAAGAATTCTAAAGGTTCACTTCGCTCTGAGTGAAGAAATCTCTCCTCACCTCAGTCCTAAATGGCCTACCCCTTATTTTGGAACTGTGCACCTGATCCTAGACTCTTCAGCCAGGGAAAGCATCTTCCCTGCTTCTCGCCTGTCAAGCCCTTCAAGAATTTTGTATGGATCTAAACTCTATGGAAGACATTGGACATAGGACAGCACAGGGACAGGCCATTCAGCCCACCATGTCTGCACTGACCATGATGCCAATCTAAACTAATCCCATCTGCCTATACGTGACCTGTAACCCCCACCCTCCCCCTATTCCCTGCCTGTTCTTGTGCCTGTCTAAATTCATCTTAAGCATTGCTTTCATATCTGTTTCTACCACCTCCCCTGGCAGAGTGTTCCAGGCACCTACCACTCTCTGTGTAAGAAGACTCCTCCATGTCTCCTTGAAACTTTCTCCCTCTCATCTTAATATTTGACTCTCATATTTGACTTTTCCACCCTGGGAAAAAGACTCTATCTATCCCTAGCTGTGGCTCTCATAATTTTATATACTTGTATTCAATCACCTCTCTGCCTTTGATGCTCCAGAAAAAACAACCCAAGTTTGTCCAATCTCTCCTTATGGATAATACACTCCAATCCAGGCAACATCTTCTTCTGCACCCTCTCCAAAGGCTCCATATCCCTCCTATCGTGTAGTGGCCAGAACTGCACAAAATACTCTAAATGTGGCCCGCCCTAAGTTTTAGAAAGCTGAAACATGACTCCCCAGCCTTAATACTCAATGCCCTGACTGATGAAGACAAGCATGCTATAGGTCTTCTTTACCAGCCTATCTACTTCTGTTGCCACTTTCAGGGAGCTAGTGACTTGCACCCCAAAATTCCTCTGTACATCAATGGGTTTGCCATTTACTGTATACTTTCTTCCAGCATTCGACCATCCAAAAATGCATCACCTCACACTTGTCTGGATTAAACTGCATCTGCCATCTTTCAGCCCAAATTTCCAGCTGATCTATATCCTTCTGTATCCTTTGACAACCTTCCTCACCCACCATCAGAATTAGAATCAGATGTATTATCACTGACTTATATGACATGAAATGTGTTGTTTTGCAGCAACAGCACAGTGCAGAGACATAAGATTACTATAAATTACAAAAATAAATAAATAGTGTAATGAAAAGGAATAACGAGGTAGGGTTCATGAGCTCACGGACCGTTCGGAGATCTGATGGCGGAGGGGAAGAAGCTATTTCTGAATCATTGAGTGTGAGTCTTCAGGCTCCTGTACCTCCTCCCTGATGGTAGTAACGCAAAGAGGGCATGTCCCAGGTGGTGAGGGTCCTTAGTGATGGATGCCATCTTCTTGAGGCACCACCTCTTGAAGATGTCCTCGATGGTGGAGAGGGTTGTACCCATGATGGAGCTGGCTGAGCCTACAACCCTCTGCAGCTTCTTTCGATCCTGTGCGTTGGAGCCTCCATATCAGGCTATGATGCAACAGGTCAGAATGCTCTCCACCGTACACCCATAGAAATTTGTAAGAGACTTTGGTGACATACCGAACCTCCTCAAAGTCCTCACGAAGTAGATCCGGTGACGTGCCTTCTTTGTGATTGCATCAGTGTGTTGGGCCCAGGATAGATCCTCTAAGATGTTGATGCCCAAGAACTTGAAGCTGCTCACCCTTTCCACCACCGACCCCTCAATGAGGACTGGTGTGTGTTCTCCCGACTTCCCCCTCTTGAAGTCCACAATCAATTCCTTGGTCTTGCTGATGTTGAGTGTGAGCTAGTTGTTGCAACACCACTCAACCAGCCGATCTTTCTCACTCCTGTACGCCGCCTCATTTCCATCTGGGATTCTACTAACAACAGTGGTGTCATCGGTGAATTTATAAATGGCGTTTAAGTAGTGATTAGCCATGCAGTCGTGACTGTAGAGACAGTAGAGCAATGGGCTAAGCACACATCCTTAAGGTGCGCTTGTGTTGATTGTCAGCGAGGAGGAAATGTTATTACCGATCCACACTGACTGTGGTCTCCCGATAAGGAAGTCGAGGATCCAGTAGCAGAGGGAGGTACAGAGGCCCAGGTTTTGAAGCTTGTTGAATAGTACTGAGGGGATGAATAGGGCAAAAGATGTACTTCACTGTGTTTCAATGTACATGTGACTAATAAAGCTATCTTCTCTTATTTTACGATGGTGTTGAACACTGAGCTGTAATCAGTAAACAGCAGCCTGACGTTTACTAATCACACCACCTACATTTTCATCCAAATCATTTACATATATCACAAACAACAGATGTGGCAGCACTGATTCTTGCCGGACACCACTGTTCAGGTCAGGAAAACACCCCTCTACCGCTACCCTTTGTCTTCTAGATCAGGCCAGTTTTGGATCCAATTTACAAACTTGCCATGGATCCCACATGACTTAATCTTCTGGACCAGCCTGCCATGAGGAACCTTGACAAATGCTTTACTGAAGTCCACATAGACAAGAGACACACAAGAGATTGCAGATGCTGAAATCTAGAATAAGAAACAGACTACTGGGGGAACTCAGCGGGTCGAGCATCATTTGTGGAGGCAAAGGGATGGTCAACGTTTTGGGATGAGACCCAACATCAGTCCTGAACCATGAAGTTCCTCCAGCAGTTTGTTTCTTACTCTATAAAGACAATATCTACTGCCCTACCCTCATCAATCATCTTTGTCACTTCTTGAAAAAACTCAATCAAATTTGTGAGACAGGACCTCCCCTGAACAAAGCCATGTTGACTATCCCTCATGTCCTCATTTTTCCAGATGTGAGGAAATCCTATCCCTAAAAATCTTTTCCAGTATTTTCCTTACCACTGACGTAAGGCTCACTGGCCCATAATTTCCTGGTTTGTCCCTTTTGCAACAGTGGAATGACATTGGCTATTCTCTGGTCTTTTAGCACTTGCCTGTGTTTAAAGAGGATGCAAAGATCTCTGCCAAGGCCCCAGCAATCTCCTCCCTTGCACCCTTCAGTATCCTGGGATAGAAACAATCAGACCTCAGGGACTTACCCACCTTAATGTTTTTCAAAACACCTTAAACCTCTTCCTTCTTAATATTGAAATGCCCTAGAATGTCAACATATCTCTCCCTAATCTCATCATCATCCATGTCCTTCTCCTTGGTAATTACAGTCCCAGTTTATTCAATCAGTTGTATGGCAAACTAGAATCATTACACATACTATGGTAGTGTGGTGAATCACTGACAATGACTTCTGGAATTCCACATTCAACATGTGCACTCAAAAAATTGCTGTCAGATTACCTGTTATAACCGAGAGATTAATCTCTTCAGTTTTCATCACAGATTCTGGGCCAAATTCCTGTACATTTTAATACACAGATACCTTTTCAAGGTTTTGCATTGAGTTTTAATCCAAGATGCACCAAATTTGGTTATGTAGTATTAACAAATCATGCATAGACCTCAGAATTATTTCTCCGATTAGAACAATTACTGATGAAAAATATGAATTTTAAATTCAGGAGCTTTGTGACAATCTGACATTTGCATTTCACCTCAGGGATGTTGTAGCTTAATTTTCCGTGGTGATCTGATGGACCCACGGTCATTACTCAAAATACGTAGTGTGTTTTGATTCACTATATCCTCAAGCTCCAAAGCTTCAACGTGCTGCCGCTCATATTCCCAAAAGTGCATTCAACTCAAATTACAGTCAGCGGCAAAATCTCCTTCTGTTGTATAAGGCATGCAAAGGAAATGTCTGTTAGAAAATTAACAATGATCTTGTCAAAGTTAACAGGAGGCCCCTGGAGAAGAGGTTTAAAATATTTACTTTAGGTTTTGCCTCTATGAGTGATGTATAATATTTAGCAGAGATGGACAGGAATGATTAAGGTCATTATCTAATAGAGAGTGAGAATGTTCCATTGATCAGAGGGAGGAAAGCAAAAGATGAGGGAGGTATGATTCTCAACGTACTCTGCAATAACGCTTCCTCTGAATCAGCAAACTGAAAATATTAAGTAAATTTGTTTATGCTGAGGAAAATAATTAAAAATGTATTCATTTTGTGGAAAAACAATTTGTCTTAATTTAACAATGATAGCTGTATTTGTCTTATCAGCCTGAGTAACTGTAAGAAATTATTAAGACTCTAGGAATAATATTTGTGTTTGATATTTTACCAGCATAACCCTGTGGCCTCATATTGTAGCCAAGGCACAGAGCTAAAGCACTTCAGTGTAATTGAATTCATAGCAAGAAAGAATGTGTTTATTTCTGTGCTTCAGTGCTGTTATACAGGGTATCTGAAAATAACTGAAGTGCAAGACAGGTACAGCAGATCTGCACCAATGACATATCATGAAATCAATTCTTCTGTAATTAAGTATAGAAACATTTATAATTTAGCTTTCTACAAAGTTTAAATACAGAGATGAATAAAGCAGATGTTCCAATTAATGTGGTGCACTTTTTGGCAATATAAGGGGTAGTGCAATGAAGCTTTACAACTTTAGGTTATAGTAAATCGAAATGCAACAAGTGTACAGAAAAAATGAAAGTCATTATTTGGATATCCCTTTTCTCTTCCTATCTTGTGTTATTGTTTGATAATGAAAGAGAAATAAGTAAAAGAATAGGTTGCAAGGCTGAAGTAAGGTGCAAGGAGGTTTGTATGGAGCATTAACTCAGCTCAGCTGGTGACTTGTTTCTGTGTTGGAAATACTTGGTGAATACCACTCTGCATGTGGTATTATGGACAGGATTATTCTGTCTGTGATAAGAAATCAGCCCACAAAGTGGGCTTCTTGGAGACAATTTCCCCTTTTCTGACTCCATTTCCAATCAGGCATGAGCTTCAGCAGATCCGTGGTATCCAGTAGAGTGTTGACATAAAATTGGCCGGGGAAACTAATCAACTAGTAAACAAAAGGTTCTAATTATTAACTAACATTATGGAATATTTTACAGAGAATGAAGTAAACATTGGGACTTATTCCATCTTTTAATCCATGTGCACAATATAACATTTATAAAATAATTTTTAAAATAATGCACTGCTGAAATAATTGTTCTGAGAGAATGAAGCTTCACATTTCCACACTCTCAAAATCAGTTTATGAGAGCCAGATTGATTAATAATGATGGATAAATATGTCATTAGATACTCAGTTGCACCTCATTCAACAAGGTTCAATATGTTGGACAATAACTGTTCTTATGCAGCATAGTTCAAAGGATTTGCCCCAACAGTTCCAGATGTCATTTATATGCTGTTGAATGACGTGGCATGTTACACAGTAATATACACTGCAACGTTTCCTGAGAGTTTTAAAAGCTATGCAGTTGTGAGGATATATTATATGACAGGCCTGGTCCTCTTGCTTTTCATCCTGTACGCTGGCTCCTGTGGGACATGTTTTAAACATAGAACACACACCACGGGAACAGGCCCTTCGGCCCACCATGTCTCTGCCACCCATGACGGCAATTAAACTAATCCCAGCTGCCTTCACATGGGACACCCCTCCATCCCTGCCTGTTCATCTGTCTGCCTGAATGCTTCTTAAACATTGCTATCATATCTGCTTCCACTAGTAGTGCGTTCCAGGTGCCCACCACTCTCTGTGTAAAGAAAAGACTTGCCTTGCAAAACTACTTTAAACATTTCCCCTCTCACTTAAATCTATGCCTTCTAGTATTTGACATTTCCGCCCTGGGAAAAAAATCTCTGACTTTGATCAGGTTGCCCTCAGCTTCCGGTGCTGCAGAGAAAACCATCCAAGTTTGTCCAACCTCTCCTTATAGCCAATACTCTCTAATCCAGGCAACGTCCTGGTGAACCACTTTTGCACACTCTCCATAGCCTCCACATCCCTCCTGTAATACGGTGACCAGATCTGCACAATGTGGCCTAATCAAAGTTTTATAACGTGACTTCCCGACTTTTATACTCACTGCCCCGATAGATGAAGGCAAGTATGCTGTACTCCTCCTTTACAACCCTATCCATTTGTGTTGCCACTTTCAGGGAGCTATGGAATTGTATCTCAAGATCCGTCTATGATCCTGAGGATCCTGCCATTTACTGTATACTTTCCTCTTATATTTTACCTCCCAAAATGCATTACTTGTCCAGATTAAACTCCACCTGCCATTTGTACACCCAAATTTCCAACCGATATACATCTTACAGTATCCTTTGAAAACCTTCCTCACTAACCAGAACTTTGCCAATTTTTATTTTTGTCTGCAAATTTATTAATCATTCCAACAACACGTTTGTCCAAATCATTTATATATATCACAAACAACAGAGGTCCCAGCACTGATCCCTGCAGAACACCACTGGTCACATACCTCCAGTCGGAATAACACCCCTCCACCACTACCCTCCGTCTTCTATGGCCGAGCCAGTTTTGATTCCAGTCGACCAGGTCTCCATGGATTCCATGTGCCTTAATCTTCAGGATCAGCCTACCATAACAGAGCTTGCTGAATACTTGAAGACAACATTCACTGCCCTACCCTCATCAGTCATCTTCTCCGTATCATCAGAAAAACTCAGTCAGGTTTGTAAGACATAACCTGACCCACACAAAGCCATGCTGACTATCCCTAATAAGTCTATGCTTTTCCAGATGTGAGTTGGTCCTATTCCGAGGAATATTCTCCAATAATTTCCCTACCACTGCTATAAGGCTCACCAGCCTTTAATTTCCTGGTTTGTCCCTATTGCCCTTTTTAAACAAAGGAACAACCTTGGATATTCTCCAATCCTCTGGGAACTTGCCTGTGGCTAAAGAGATTACAAATATCTCTGTCTCTGTTTTGACTGTCTTTCTCCTGGGAAGGTGTTCCTAACAGACAATAAAACATCAGTTTGCATTTAACGTTTTTAAAATGGTAGAACCTTCAAGGGCAATCCCTGTATTTCATTGCATGCATAAACAACTGAAAGGCACTGAACATGCTTTCAAAATAGCTCATTAATGTAAAGCCAAAACACACAAAATATTCCAGATGATTCATTGATTTTAATTTAAAGTGCTTCTTAAACTTTTTTGCCAGTGTATTTTATTTGGATATCAGCATGGGAAATTTTTGAGTTTCTTATGACATCCTGCAACCTGTGGCGATTGCTTCTGAAGGAACTGTCAGCATCATGTGCCCTACTGAGCTCTACAGGTCCAGCTTTTCAGAACTGAAAAGCAACTGTGCGAATTCAAGTAAATGAATGACAGCACTCATTTATGAAAAATGCCATAGTTCTGTGTATTTCTACAACCCTGTGGTTTACCAAATCCATGCTGCTGCCTTGATTTTGCTTTATTATGACAGTTCAATGCATTCTCACCTTCGCCTTATTTCTGGGATAGCAATTGTAGTTGGGATTAATATAAAACAATATGAGTTCTCTCTTGGGCCGTATATTCATTCCAGTGACTCACACAGTGTTGGTCTACCAATCACAAATTAGTATTGTAAAAGCACTTAATAACAGGACCAATTAGCATCTTTCTCTGTGTATAAAAGTTGTTTCTGTTGCTTAGCAATATGTTTCCATGCTCTCTCTCTAAAGAGTGCTCACAATGAATAATATGTAGAATTAGTTTCTTCTTGCTACAGTTGCAACTCCTGGTGTGCCTGATCCTTGCTGTTGCCTGCTACAGAGATGGGACTATGCCTGCAATAGGAAATGAGCCTTGATCACAGATATCTCTGGGAGCAATCAGGCAACGTCCAAGCTGCAAGACACAATACTGCAAAATAATTCCTAGGAATCCTTAATATTTGCAGTTTGCAGAGGAATATTGCTTAAAGTAGTACTCTTGACAGAGACTTATCTCAAAGGAGCATTTTCCCCATGATCACATTTTACCATTTTCAAATTTGCACTCCTGAAATCTATTTTCACTTTGTTTCTGTACAGCCATCTGATGGATCACGGCTGTTGGCTCATCTGATCAAAGCACATGTGCTTTGAGGTGATAGATGACACAAATTGGTAGGCCAGATATACGTAATCAGGGAAGGAAATTTGTGCAGAGGTCTTTGTTCATTTTTTTGTTGGGGGTGGGGGCGGAGGGGAAATGTGGACATTGCTCGCAAGGCAAGGATTAGTTGTCTATCCCTAATTGCCCTTGAGAAGGTGGTGATGAGTCAACTTTTTGAACGACTGTGGTGTTTCTGATGAAGGCATTTGACAGTTGTCTGGGCAGGGATTTTCAGCATTTTGATTTGGTGTTGATAGAGGAAAAGTGGTATATTTTGTGAATTGGAGGACATATACCTCCTGCCCTTGGTGGCAGAGGGTGCTGGTTTTGGTTGGAGTAGTCTCGGCGAGTAACTGCCATTATGGTTCACTGGTGGTGAGTGAAATGAATATTTAGGTTGGTGGATAGAGTTACTCACCTTAGGATCGGTAGCCAACCTATTTACGTGGCTGGTCCAGCTGAAGTTCTGGTCAAGGGTATCTTCCAGGATGTTGATAGTTGGGAATAGTAATGCCATAGGATTCAACAGAAGATGGTTAGACTCCCTCGTTGGAGGTAATCATTGCCTGGCACTTCTGTGACACAAATGTTACTTGGCGCTTAGCAAAGCCTGCCTGAATATTATCCTAGGTCTTGCTGCATGCAGACACGAGCTGCTTCATTTCCTGAGGTGTTGATACAACAACCAAAAATGGCGAGGCAAATGACACTGTCCAGATAAACTCCTGACAGTGCTGGGTAGTATTAAAAATGTCAAAGGTTTTACAGTTAAGCATTAACAATCAAGTAATGGCTTTATGACCACTCTTACAAATGATAGAAAAGCATTTCAATCATTGTTCCCTGTCCATAATGTAAAATTACAAATGTAGAATTGCTACATCACAGAGAGAGGCAAATCCACCCATTGAGTCTGTGCAGACTCTGTTAGTCGGTCTCTTTTCCTTTAGCCCCCACCCCTCATTTTCCCTTTACCTGTTCCCAATTTTCTTTTGGAAGCTCTGATTGACTCTGTTAAAATGATCTGACAAGCTGTGAGTTCCAGATCGTAAGCAATCTCTGATTAAATCTGGATAAATCTCTGGACCTGGTGCTAGGCAATGAGCCTGATCAGGTTTCAGATCTCTCAGTGGGAGAGCATTTTGGAGACAGTGACCATAACTCCTTGACCTTTACCATAGCTTTGGAGAGGGATAGGAGCAGATGGTATGAGAAAGTATTTAATTGGGGGAGGGGGAATTATGATGCTATCAGGCAGGAACTTGGGAGTGTAAGTTGGGAACAGATGTTCTTGGGGAAGTGCACAGTGGAAATGTGGAGGTTGTTTAGGGAGTACTTGCATGGGGTTCTGGATAGATTTGTCCCATTGAGGCAGGGTAAGGATGGTAGAGTGAAGGAACCAGTTGACAAGAGATGTGGAATATCTTGTCAAGAGGAAGAAAGAAGCTTACCTAAGGTTTAGAAAGCATGGATCAGACAAGGCTCTGGAGAGTTATAAGGTAGCCAGAAGGGAGCCTAAGAACGGACTCAGGAGAGCTAGAAGGGGGCATGAGAAGGCCTTGGCGAGTCGGATCAAGGAAAACCCCAAGGTGTTCTACACATATGTGAAGAATAGGAGGATGATTAGAGTGAGGGCAGGACCAAACAGGGATAAAAGAGGAAACATGTGCCTGGAGTTGGAAGAGGTAGGGGAGGTCCTAAATGAATACTTTGCTTCAATATTCTCCAGTGAGAGAGACCTTGACATTTGTGAGGATGGTGTATGACAGGCTGATACACAAGGGCATGTCGACGTGAGGAAAGAGGAAGTGCTGGAACTTTTGAAAAACATTAGGATAGATAAGTCACCGGGGCCAGTTGCGATATATCCAAGGTTATTACGGGAAGCAAGGGAAAAGATGGCTGCGCCTTTGACGATGATCTTTGCATCCTCACTGGCCACAGGAGTAGTGCCAGATGATTTGAGGGTGGCAACTGTTGTTCCTTTGTTCAAGAAAGGGAGTAGGGATAACTCTGGGAATTACTGTCCAGTGAGTCTTACTTCAGTGGTGGGCAAATTACTGGAGAAGATTCATAGAGACAGGATTTATGGGCATTTGGAAAAGCATAGGCTGATTAGGGACAGTCAGCATGGCTTTGTGAGGGGCAGGTCATGCCTCATGAGCCTGATTGAATTCTTTGAAGATGTGACAAAGCACATTGATGAAGGTAGAGCAGTGGATGTGGTGTACATGGATTTTAGTAAGGCATTTGAGAAGTTTCCTCATGGAAGGTTCATTCAGAAAGTCAGTAGGCATGGGATACAGGGAAACCTGGCTGTGTGGATTCAGAATTGGCTTGCCCATAGAAGACAGAGGGTGGTTATAGATGGACCGTATTCTGTCTGGAGGTCGTTGACCAGTGGTGTTCTGCAGGGATCTGCTCTGGGACCCCTGATCTTTGTGATTTTTATAAATTACTTGGATGAGGATGTGGGAGGGTGGGTTGGTAAGTTTGCAGATGACATGAAGGTAGGTGGTGTAGTGGATAGTGTAGCAGGTTGCTGTAGGTTACAACAGGACATTGATAGGATGCAGAGCTGGGCTGAGAAGTGACAGATGGAGTTCAACCCAGAAAAGTGTGAAGTGATGCACTTTGGAAGATCGAATTTAAAGGCAGAATACAGGGTTAATGGCAGGACACTTAGCAGTGTGGAGGAACAGAGGGATCTTCGGGTCCATGTCCATAGATCCCTCAAAGTTGCCGCGCAGGTCGATAGGATAGTTAAGAAGGTGTATGGTGTATTGGCCTTCATTAGTCAGGGTATTGAGTTCAAGAGCCACGAGGTAATGTTGCAGCTCTATAAAACTCTGGTTAGACCACACTTAGAACATTGTGTTCAGTTCTGGCCGCCTCATTATAGGAAGGATGTGGAAGCTTTAGAGAGGGTGCAGAGGAGATTTACCAGGATACTGCCTGGGTTGGAGAGCATATCTTATGAGGATAGGTTGAGTGAGCTTGAGCTTTTCTCTTTGGAGAGAAGGAGAATGAGAAGTGACTTGATAGAGGTGCACAAGTTGATAAGAGGCATAGATCGAGTGGACAGTCAGAGACTTTTTCCCAGGATGAAAATGGCTAACGTGAAGGGGCATAATTTTAAGGTGATTGGAGGAAGATATAGGGGGATGTCAGATGTAAGTTTTTTTACACACATAGTGGTGGGTGCGTGGAACGCACTGCTGGCAGAGGTGGTGGAGGCAGATGCATCAGGGACACTTAAAAGACTCTTAGATAGCGACATGAATGATAGAGAAATGGAGGGCTATGTGGGAGGGAAGGGTTAGATAGATCTGAGAGGAGGATAAAATGTTGGCACAACATCGTGGGTCAAAGGGCCTGTACTGTGCTGTTATGTTCTTAAAAAAAACTTTTCCTTCTCATCCCCTTTAACTTTCGCCTATCACTTTGAAATTGCTCCCCCAGAACTCAAGCCATGTTCTTCTCTCTATTCATCATCAAACCTCCACTCAACTTTCTTGCTCCAAGCAGAATACTCCCAGTTTAATCATTTGAAATTTCCTTCGACTGGGATTCTTTGAAATGACTGGTTGTCAAGAGACTGTGATGCTCTGCTGCACATATTTTATCTGTTGCTGATCTATAATTTATTGGAATTGACCTTTTTTTTAAAAAACATTGAATCCTAACAAATCTGTGAGTTAAACTTGTAGCCATAAACATTTGAGGAATGCCATTCAGTAGTCCCTGCAAGAATTCAAATAAAGGCAGCAACCAATAGCTACTTTCCATTTCAGTAGCACTGAAGTGAGGCTATATATTTATATATTTACTGATGACATTGCCTCAGTGTCAGTTTATCTGAAGCTGCCGCAGTTCAGGCAAGAAAAAAACATGAAATGGAATAATATCTATTCAGGTTATCAAATTCAATTCTTCCACTGATGATGGAAATACTTAGCAGGTGTGGAGAGAGAAACACTTAACGTTTCAAGTAGTGACCTTTCGTCAGAATTCAGGTCATTGGTGACCTATGTTGTGACCTGCTTTGAACCTACTCAACTTCCTGGAGAAATGGCAATATTACCTCGTTGAATCCCTGTGCCATTGCACGCCAGGGTCCCTGTGTTAATTCTAGACCGTGAAGAAAATGGGGATGAGGGTGGATTTCCAGATAAAGAAACCAGGAGTACAGGCGTCTAATGGAGTTGGATATCTTCTACATTTCTCCAGCAGGCACCTTGGTTGAGAGCAGCAGAGAACCAGATACTAGTTACATAGTTGATGGCAGAGGCAGGGAGATTTGAAAATAAGGGTGGAAGATGGGAAATTGGGGATGGGAAGCACTGCCCATGGAATCACAGAAGGTTTATGACACTGAAGGCTCAACAGGTCCATATGTTGAAAAGGAACTCTCCAACCTTCCAGCACTTGATCCACAGCCCTGGAGGTTATAGTTCTTCAAACATATCCAAGTGCATTTTAACTGTAATAACGGTTTGTTCTCCTACCAATCTTTCAGTCAGCAAGTTCCAAACTCCTCTCACCTTCAAAGTGAAAGAGTTTTTCCTCCTCTCCCCTCTCACTCCTCCTTCCATTTGCCTTATATCTATGACCCTGGTTTTTGACCCCTCTGTTAAGGGAGATATATTCTTTCCATTTGCTCTATCGAGGGCCCTCATAATTTTATACAGCTTGGTAAAGTCTCTCCTCAGCCTCCCCCATTCAAAAACAAAATTGCAGCTTAACCAATCTTCTCTCATAGCTGCTATTTTCCAGCCAGTGCCATCCCCACTGCACCCTCTCCAATGCATTCAGTCTCCTGTACCGTGTGACTAGAACTGGGCATACTACCCAAGGAGGATTGCGAGCATTGTATATAACTCCAGCATAACCTCTTTGCTGCTGTGTGCTGTGCCCTGGCAGGTAAAGCAAAGCATTCCTCTTTATCAACTTCTGATCTGTTCTAGTAAAGGGATTCATGAATTCCAAGGGCTCATTTCTGTACTGTGTGATTCTATGATCCTGCACAACACTCAGTCCTGATATGTCACCACGATCTGCATCTCCCCATTGCCAGTCACTTCAACTCCCCCTCCCACTCCATCACAGATATGTCAGTCCTCAACCTCTTCCACTGCCAGGAGAATTCCAAGAGTAAACTGGAGGAACAGCACCTAATTTTCCCTCTTGGGAACTTACTGCCCAACAGCATGAACATCGAATTTTCCCACTTTAAGTAAACCAACCCCACCTCCACCCCACCATGCCTCCTCTTTTCTTCCCTTTCCTAACCTATCTCTCTCTTTTTGCCTCACCTATTTCTTATTTTTCCCTCTCCTCTCTTCCCCCCAATGCTGCCTGCCTCCATACCTTTGACCCATCTCCTGGTGGATCTGCCCTCCCCTCCTCCCCCGCACCTACCTATCACCACTATGTGCACACCCTGCCTCCCCTGTTTTGTCCACCTATCACTGCTCTGTTTTCTCCCCCATATTTTGGGCTTCCCCTTTTCCTATGTTCAGTCCTGAAGAAGGGTCCTGATCCAAAACATCGACCACCTGTTTTTCTCCACGGATGCTGCTTGACCTGCTGAGTTCCACCAGCATCTTGTTTTTTTTTTCATCTAGATTCCAGCATCTGCAGTCCTTTGTTTCTCTACTTAATCCTCCCATTTGAGTTCGGGGAATCTATCTCTCTATATTTGTTCACTTTCCTTTTGTCCCTCTGAAGTTATTTGAAAATTCAAAGAAAATTTATAATGGGGGAAGTAAAATTGAAATGAAAAAGCTGCCTGTCCATCTGTTTCTGTCTGCGCTCATTTTGTACCCCTTACTCTTGTTTAGCGTTAGTATTCCTGAGTATGATGAGCAGTTGCCATGCCTGCCAACAGTCAGTAAAAGTAGTTTGCCTCATAATTCAACTTTCTTTTTCTGTTTGTAACCTGGAGTAAAATCAAATGAATAAAGACTCTATAGAACCATAGAACAATACAGCACAATACAGGCCCTTCGGCCCACCATGTTGTGCCGCCCTTCAAACCACACCTAAGACTATCTAACCCCTTCCTCCCACATATCCCTCTATCTTAAATTCCTCCATATGTTTATCTTGCAATCTCTTGAACTTGACCAACGTATCAGCCTCCACCACCACCCCAGGCAGCGCATTCCATGCACCAACCACTCTCTGGATGAAAAACCTCCCTCTGACATCTCCCTTGAACTTCCCACCTATTACTTTAAAGCCATGTCCTCTTGTTTTGAGCATTGGTGCCCTGGGAAAGAGGCACTGGCTGTCCACTCTATCTATTCCTCTTAATATCTTGTATATCTCTATCATGTCTCCCCTCATCCTCCTTCTCTCCAATGAGTAAAACCCTTGCTCCTTTAGTTTTTCCTCATAATCCATACTCTCTAATCCAGGCAGCATCCTGGTAAATTTCCTCTGCACCCTTTCCAAGGCCTCCACATCCTTCCTATAATGAGGCGACCAGAACTGGACACAGTACTCCAAGTGTCATCTGACCAGAGTTTTGTAAAGCTGCATCATTACTTCACGGCTCTCAAACTCGATCCCACGACTTATGAAAGCTAACATCCCATAAGCTTTCTTAACTACCCTATCTACCTGTGAGGTGACTTTCAGTGATCTGTGGATATGAACTCCCAGATCCCTCTGCTCCTTTACACTGCCCAGAATCATGCCATTTACCTTGTACTCCGCCTTGGAGTTTGTCCTTCCAAAGTGTACTACCTCACACTTCTCCAGATTGAACTCCATCTGCCACTCGTCAGCCCGGCTCTGCATCCTATCAATATCCCTCTGTAAGCTTCGACAGCCCTCCACACTATCCACAACACCACCGATCTTTGTGTCATCTGCAAACTTGCTAACCCACCCTTCCACCCCCTCATCTAAGTCATTAATAAATATCACAAAAAGTAGAGGTCCCAGAACCGATCCCTGTGGGACACCACTAGTCACAGCCCTCCAATCCGAATGCACTCCCTCCACCACAACCCTCTGCTTTCTACAGACAAGCCAATTCTGAATCCACACTACCAAGCCTCCCTGGATCCCTTGGCCTCTGACCTTCTGAAGAAGCCTACCATGCGGAACCTTATCAAACGCCTTACTAAAATTCATGTAGACCACATCCACTGCACTACCCTCATCAATCTTCCTGGTCACCTCCTCAAAGAACCTTATCAGGCTTGTGAGGCAAGATCTTCCCTTCACAAAGCCACAATGGCTGTCCCTAATCAGTCCATGATTCTCTAAATGCTCATAGATCCTATCTCTTAGAATCCTTTCTAACAGCTTACCCACCACAGACGTAAGGCTCACTGGTCTGTAATTCCCTGTACTATCCCTACTACCTTTTTTGAATAAGGGGACAACATTCGCCACCCGCCAATCCTCCGGTACCATCCCCGTGGACAACGAGGACTCAAAGATCCTAACCAATGGTTCAACAATCTCCTCTCTTGCCTCATGAAGCAGCCTGGGGAATATTCTATCAGGCCCCGGGGACTTATCTGTCCTAATATTTTCTAACAACTCCAACACATCCTCTCTCTTGATATCTTCATTCTCTAGAAGATTACCCTTACCAACACTGTCCTCAGCATTATCAAGACCCTCTCCTTGATGAATACTGAAGAAAAGTATTCATTGTGAACCTCACCCACTTCCACAGCTTCCAGGCACATCCTCCCACCTTTGTCTTTAATCAGACCTACCTTTACCCTAGCCATCCTTCTGCTCTTTGCGTACGAGAAAAAAGACTTGGGATTCCCCCTACCCTACTCGCCAAATCCTTTTCATGTCCCTTTCTCGTTCTCCTCAGCCCTTTCTTGAGTTCCTTCCTTGCTACTCTATATTCCTCATGAGCCCTGTCTGATCCTTGCTACTTACACCTTTATGTATGCTGCCTTCTTCTTCCTAACTAGTTGTTCCACCTCTCTCGTCACCCACGGTTCCTTCACCCTACCATTCCTTCTCTGCCTCACCAGGACAAATTTATCCCTAACATCCTGCAAAAGATCCCTGAACATCGACCACATCTCCATAGTACATTTCCCTTCAAAAATGTCATCCCAATTTACACTCGCAAGTTCTCACCTTATAGCCTCATAATTCGCCTTTCCCCAATTAAATATCTTCCTGTCCTCTTTGCTCCTATCCCTGTTCATGATAATTCTAAAAGTTATGGAGCAATGGTCACTGTCCCCCAAATGCTCACCCACCGATAGGTCTGTCACCTGTCCCAGTTCATTACCTAAAACTAGATCTAATATGGCATTCCCTCTAGTCGGCCTGTCAACATACTGTGTCAGGAATCTGTCCTGGACACACTTAACAAACTCCACCCCGTCTAAACCTTTGGCACTAAGTAGGTGCCAATCAATATTTGGAAAGTTGAAGTCTCCCATTATAATAACCCTGTTACTTTCGCATCTTTCCAAAAACTGCCTCCCAATCTGCTCCTCAGTATCCCTACTGCTACTGGGGGGCCTGTAGAACGCTCCCAGGAGGGTAACTGCTCCTTTCTTGTTCCTAACTTCCACCCATATTGACTCTAGAGAGGATCCTTCTACATTATCCACCCTTTCTGCAGCTGTAACAGTGTCCCACATGGTCTTTCAAAAAAAAATGATCACTTGCAATAGTTACAAGTCATGCAGGTGATTGTGAGAGGTTGAGAGGGTCTGAACCACCTCTTTGACCAACTATCCTAATGTTTTCTTGTGGCTTAGAGTTCTAGAGTTAAACAGCACTGAAACAGGACCCTCAGCCCAGCTTGTCCATGCCAGCCAAGATGTCGATGTCAAAGTTGAGTTTATTATCATGTGCATAAGTACATGTATGCACAGATGCAATGAAAAACTTACTTGCAGCAGCCTCACAGGCACATAGCATCACATCAGCAGCATTCACGAGAAAATCATATACTAAACATAAATTATACACAATTTATATCTGAGCTTTTACCTTTGTTTGGCCCATATCCCTCTAAACCTCTTCTATCCATGTACCTCTAAATGCACTTTAAACATTGTAATTGTACCCACCTCTGGCAACGTTCCATATACTCACTACTCTGTGTGAAAAGTGTCCCCTTGAGTCTCTTTCCCCTCTCACCTTAATTCTATGTCCTCTAGTTTTAGATTCCCATATCTTGGGAAAAGACTGACCATTCACCTTATCTATGCCCCTCATAATTTTATATACTGTACCTCTGTAAGACCACTTCTTAGCTTCCTGTGCTCCAGCGAACAAAGTCCCAGCCTATCCAGCCTCTCCAAACTCAAGCCTTTGTGAATTTTTTCTCCTTATAACTCAAGCCTTTGTGAATTTTTTCTACCCAGCTTAATGACATCCTAACTATAGCTTGACAATCAGAATCATGCACAATACTCCGAGTGTGGTCTCACCAATGACTTGTACATTTAGAACGTAGAACATAGAACATTATAGCACAATACAGGCCCTTCGGCCCACAATGTTGTGCCGACATTTTATCCTGCTTTAAGATCTATCTAACCTTCCCTCCCACACAGCCCTCCATTTCTCTATCATTCATGTGTTTATCTAGGAGTCTCTTAAATGTCCCTAATGTATCTGCCCCCACAACCTCTGCCGGCAGTGCGTTCCACGCACCCACCACTCTCTGTGTAAAATCTTACTCCTGACATCCCCCCTATATCTTTCTCTAATCACCTTAACATTATGCCCCCTTGTGTTAGCCATTTTCGCCCTGGGGAAAATGTCCCTGATTGTCCATTCAATTTATGCCTCTCATCATCTTGTACACCTCTATCAAGTCACCTCTCATCCTCCTCCTCTCCAAAGAGAAAAGCCCTAGCTCACTCAACCTATCCTCATAAGACATGGCTCTCCAATCCAGGCAGCATCCTGGTAAATCTCAGCACCCTCTCTAAAGCTTCCACATCCATCCTATAATGAGGCGACCAGAACTGAACACAATACTCCAACTGTGGTCTAACCAGAGTTCTATAGAGCTGCAACATTACCTCACGCCTCTTGAACTCAATATCCCGACTATGAAGGCCAACACACACCATACACCTTCTTAACAACCCTATTGACCTACACGGCAATCCCATACTCTTTGTAACATGACATTCCAACTTCTGCACTCAGTGCCCTGACCAATGAAGGCAAGTGTGCTAAACGCCTTCTTTACCACCCTATCTACCTGTCACCACTTTCAGGGAGCTATGTACCTGTATCCCTAGGTTTCTCTGTTCTATAACACTCTCCAGGACGCTACCAGTTACTGTGTAAGAATGTAATAATAGTTCAATGAAGCACATTCCCTGAATACTGAATTATATGTCGTGCTTTTCAAATACATAACAGCTGTACAGTAGTAATGAAACATAACTCAAGAGCATCTATTTATTCCATATTTCCAATATTTGGCTATACAGATCCTACTGTTCTTAGATATTTTGGTTGGTAATTTTTACTCTATGTGATTGCTGACCTGCATTGGCTTCAGTTTTAAAAAATCTCATTCTCATTTCCAAACTTCCCTATGGTCTCATGTGTCCCTATCTGCAATGTCATCTATGGCTGTAGCCCTCTGAGATATCTGAGATTCTTCAATTCTGACCTCTTGAGCATCTCCAAATGTAATTGCTCCACTATTGGCAGCCATGCCTTCAACTGTCAAACTCTGGAATTCTCTCCCTCAATATCTCAACCTCTCTTCCCTTCGACAAGGTTGAGAGTGGCTAATCCACCTCTCTGACCAAACTTGTGGCCAACTGCCCTGATATTTCCTTTGACTTAGTGTCAAAGTTTGTTTGATAAAACCCCTGCAAAACATTTTAGAGCATTGTACTCTTTTACATGCTCTATGAATACATCATTTATATATCAATTAGTTACAATTCATCAGCACTGCTTTTAATTTTGCTCGTAGTCTGTTGAATGATTTTATGGTCTCCTGCTTAGGAGAATTTCTTCCATCCCTTGGTTTCTTTGAAGTCTCTTAATTTTAAACAATGTTCATTATTCAATTTTCGAATACATTAGGCCACTGAAACTAATATTTTTCAATGGTTTCAATATTTCTTTTCCTCCCAAATTTTCACCATAACTGTTTAATTCATTCTTGACTCTGTTCTGTGAATCTCTTACCAACTTATCAATGATTTTTGAAGCTAGGCTGGCTGGAATTGTTGAATATTGTAATTACCTTATACTAGGTGACTGATACTACTTTTCAGCCCTCGAATTCGAGTCCCATCTCCAAGGTGCTTTGAAGTGACCAATGCACATGCTGTACGGTTGAACAATTTTCTGAATGGAAAGCCTGTTACATAATCCACCCAATCATCTTAATTAGAAAGCTGCCCTAATGTTGAGGATGTTCTGCTTTGGTCCGTTACAGCACACAACCAGTCTCCACCTCTCCTCTAATTTTAGTGAGGAGAACTACCCGAATACCAGATCAAATGTGTCATTGAGCAAAAAGCATTTGCCATAGCTGTCCTTCAGCTAATGAAAGGATGTTGCAGTCTTCCATCACTGAGTTGCAAATATGTTCTTAGGGAGTTTAGTTCTTCTGATCATGATTATGAAGAATAATGATTGCAACATGTGAAAAGTGTGAATAAAAATAGATGAAGTCATTGAGTTTTATGGAACTGTGCTGTATGTGTGAGAGGTTCAGTAAATTCCAGTGGATGGTGGTTTTGAATGTGTGTATAGATATTAAACATGTATCCTATCCTCTTCAATTCTTTAACACTAGTTACCCTGGAAAGATCCACATGACCTGTCTGTTCACTGCTGTGACCGACATAAATTATTGGTTTCATTTTCTGAAATTATTGGAAAGAAAGTTACATCATCTTTTCACTGGTCAAAAGCACGGTGGAATAAGTGAGATGAGCGCTCTTTTCTCAGGATGATACCCCTATTATTAAAGTTTTCATGAAATTGTTAGAAAAATGACATAAAGTTTCCACAAAATCATAATAACTAGCACAAGAGGAAAATGAATTAATTGTTTTATAGATTGAAAGCATCAACTTTCTGTCAGTCATGTCTTCACTTCTAAAATTGGGCATTAAAGGAACTGGTCTGGTTCAAAAGCTCTGCAGTTTAATATAAGGCCTGACTAACTATTTATGAGAATGTTGAACAAATGGTGAAACTACTTGAGAACAAATGATACTCTGCTGCAATGTGATTGGATTTGGCTGTGGACTTGTGATTGTCCTCAAAGCAAGTGTGTGCCATGATGAAGTTCTCAGGTTGGGTGTTTCAGGAAACAATTTAAATCTGAGCCAAGGCAGAGGGTCACCATTCCTCTCTGGAGGAATTTCATGGCAAAGCTCAGGAACAGGTTCAACAACCCCTTTAAACGCAAGAAAATCCATAAAGTGAAGACAAAAATATTCAACTGCTGGGAAAACTCTGGGTCAGGCAGCATCTGTGGAGGGAAATGGGCAGTCAACAAAAATCTTGCCTTTTTTTAGGTTTACTTTCTAAAATAAACAGCTATAGTCTGGGTCTTTGCATTTCCAACAAAGGATGTCACATTGTTTATAAACTTACAAATCTAAAATTAAATTTTTTTCCAGAATTTGAACTACCATTATCTTTAACTCTGTGTTTGAAGATTAGCTGTCTCCTTAAATTGTTCTTTGATTTATCTATATGTTAATATGTCATGTTTGCAATTTCTTTTTTTTGAGGATGTAATGTTAAAATTGTAGTTAACTTTGCAGAGGTTGTTGTACGTTGACATTTGTGTTTCTTTTCCTCTTTTATCCCTTGCTTAATGAATTTGTTTCCATAATTCCCACCCACGTTGCTTTTTTTTGTCTGGTTGTGTTTACCTTCCTCCTCTCCTCATCCTGAAATCCCTGCTGCTATAGCCTCACAGGCTGGGGAAGCTGACCGAGCAGGTAGGGAATCTTCATGTTCCCTATTTACCCACCAATCAGCTTCCAGCAGTAGGTCAGACTAGAGCTGAGTCTGGAGATCTGGGATGTTGGCTATGCTATCTAAAGCTTTCCTATCTATCCACTTCATTGCCTATCAACAATTGCAGGATCTTTGTCAGTGAGTTTTAAGGATACTGTTTGATATTGAATCTATTATTTTAATACTTCTCATTAGGCATAGAAGTATTGAGATTTAAAAATGACAGGTTAAACCATGGTAAGTTTCCATGCAGCTTACTTTTGGGAATGTCCCCCTTTTTTCTGTTCACGTGGTTCCACTGCTGTTAATTTTCATATTCTCTGGATGACAATGGAGGAAAATGAAATGAATAATCTCCCTGCTCAGCACTAGTCTGTTTGCTGCTGAAATTTTTTTTACAAAAGTTAAATGGGAAAATCTTCCACTAACTTCTGAAAGGACGGTAAATTCTCTATCGTGTACCTCTGAACCTGTGTTAGACTGGGACTAACCTGCATGTCCAGGTCTTTGTTGGGGTTTAATGGCAGGGTGATGCCATGATAAAGTACTGGACCATTTAAGTGAAGGATGTTTGGAGCATTGAGGCGATCCTGTCAAACAGTGGTTGAAATTTGATCCCCATTATCAGTGGGTTGCATGATATCTGCCACATTCTGCCAAAAAAAATCAAAAATAACAAATGGTATGAAGAATTCCATCAGGCAGAAATTTCACATGAGTCTTTTAATGTGGTATTTATTTAAATGAGACTTTGTTTGTCTTTTTGGTAATATTTTCTCTTTTTATCCCACAAGTTCTTGGACTGTTTACTTGTGTAGTTAGAGGCTCTTTCAGTGCCCCAGTGAGGAAAATGGAGTCAAGGCAAACTGGATGAGAGATCTCCAGCTTTGAATTCCAATCAAGCACCAGATTTGAACCATAATTTCAAATCCAGTGCGGTGGTTTGGCATTTTTTGCAGGAAAGGTATTACAACTGGGATTGGAACTTTCGGGTCTGTATGTTTCTGGCACGGGCCTAGTGTTAATTTGTGCTGCCCATGATCACACCTTGCTTGAACTTTCTTAATCCAGGTCTGGGGGATCTAACCCGCTGACCAAGAACATCCCAGGCGGGGGCCTCAAACATTATAGTGGAGAAATCCAACCTCTGAAACTCTCCTAAGTTTTGACAGCTGGCAAAGCCCCACCCAGAGCTGTCAGTCTTTAAGTATTTCTGAGTCTCCATGGCATTAAAAATGAAATAAAGAACTTTTATAAATTCAAAACGCATTACATTTTAAAAACTCAACTAAAAATACTTTAATTTATTAAAATAATTGAACAAATCAGAGTTTATTTTCCTAAAAAGTGAATGTTTTGCTTTCCTTTCCTCAGCCTAACAACCCTCCTCCACCCCTGAAATTAGTTGCTCTAGGATCCTGCATCAATTCTTACCTGATGCAGGAATCTCAAGAACTGTGTCCCCAGAATAATTCCTGTGCTTGATTAAATAGTATCACTGGACTCTGGGGAGTGCAGCAGAAGAGCACTACTATCAGTGTGTGAGTTCAGGACTTCAGTGTTTGATTACACATGTGTAGAAGTCTTGGACTTGTAAACATTTAAACATGAAAGTTGGCATTCACCAGCAAAGTCTGTGTTGAACATTTCCAGTATTGAAACTAACTCTAAAGTAAAACCACATCCACGTCATCAACCTCCCTCAGCCCTAAATGTAGGAGGTGGCTCTCTCTGCTTGTGAATGTTCCCATTTCCTACTTGAGCCTTTTTCATAGTAATTTTTGAATAATATTGTCAATTGGTGCTGAAATTGGAGCAATTTTTGCTGCCTCTTACAAGGAGAATCGAAACCATTTGGAACTTACTGACATACAAATGTGCAGAAAACAGAGAGTTTGTAATTTTGCCAGCCTGGCCCAGATTTGAGATGTTTTTATGTGAGGTTCAAGTGTGCTAAACATGACACAGTCCTACTGCCACACTTGATATGTCCGGTGACAAATTGTTTCTTTGAACAAGGCCATTTAAAAAAAAATTATGGAGCTATTGAAATGTTCGTCTTGTAGAAATGTGTAGAAGCACTTTAAAACTTTATTATGTATGCTGTTTAGTACATTTTGAACTTGGGATTTGAATGTAACTCTTTGTTCTTAATTTAAGAGCAAATGAGATGTTCAGCAGATCGCCACAACACAAGTTTGTGACTTCAATTCTATATTAATATATTATAATAATAATAATATAATAATATAATTATAATAATATATTGTGCTCTTATAAGTCATTTCTTTTTACTTTGTTGGCTTGACATGGGTGTTGTAGGAAGCCCATTGTCTCCCTCAAACTGTGAGTGCCTTTTGCTTAGGTTCTGGAGTCCCATATAGGCCAGAAGGGTTAAAGTTGGTAGATTTCTTTCCATAAAGGATATTGGTGAAGGCACTCTGGTAGTTTTGTGGTTACCATTACTCGCTTTTAATGTCTTCAGATCATTATTCTTGGTCTCCAGACTATGTGTCATGTGGTTTAACCACAATACTACCATATCCCTTATGACTGGTCCTCAGAATTTTGAGTTGCGCTGTACCATGGAAGGTAAAATAGGAACGTCCTTCTGCTGCCAGCTCATGCTGATGCTGAGTAGCTGAAGCAAAATGATTCGGTTGCAAAGTACAGTAGCCTCCACTCGGTAGGATTGATGAAGGAGGAAAAGCTGAGGAGCTGAGTGAGGGTCCCACAGATGCTAAAGGGTAAGGTAATAAGATATCAAACAAAGTTGTTATCTGTTGAGAGAACCACTGCAGCGCAAGTGGGCAATAAAAGGTTTACTTGGGAGTTCCAACCAATCCATCTGTGAATGTTACAGTGGAATTCATGAATTTCCAATTTTATTCTGTCCTGTCCTTTCCTAAGTTGTTCCCAATTAAGTAATGAGCAGACACTAACGCATTAAAATCTATTTCATGGAACATAGAACAGTATAGCACAGGAACAGGCCCTTTGGCCCGCCAGGATGTGCCGAACTAATTAAGCTAATGACACCTAACCCCTTCTGCCTGCTCGTGGTCCATATCACTCCATTCTCTGCATATTCTAAGAGCCTCTTAAATGCCTCTATCATATCTGCCTCCACCACCACCACCCTTGGCAGCGCATTCCAGGCACCCACCAGTCTCTGTGTAAAACTTGCCACGCACATCATCTTTGAACTTACCCCTCTCACCTTAAATGCATGCCCTTTAGTATTAGATATTTCGAGCTAGGGGCAAAGATATTGGCTGTGTACTCTATCTATGCCTCTCATAATTTTATAGATTCCACATTGTAATTTTTGGTTTCTGCAACATCAGCCGTACCTGAATGTTTTAACGAAAAGAATCTTGCTAACAGTCGTACAATGACTTATGGATAAGGTTCTCCCAAAACAAGTGAAATTGGTTTCTGCACTCGCATGTGGACAGTTGCATGCTCATGGATGTTCTCTCATTCTTACACACATACTTAAAAGGTTTGGCAATAGTCAAGTCTTCCGCTCACTCAGTTAATTTTTGATCATTTTCATTATTTTTAGCTTCATGAATGAACCAGGTGTTTATGACATCTGGATTGGGACAAATTTTTATTGGAAGTCTTGTGTAATTTGTTCTGCATTATTGAAGTGCACAATAAAAAGTTTATTAAGGGATATTTCTTGCATTTGGTTATGAGCGGCTTTTAAAACTTTGGAAAACAGTTTTGAACTCCCAAACAGAATGTATTCACTTTTAGCAAGTGGATTGGCAAAGACCCTGTTATGATGTAATTTACTTTTGTTCTAATAAAGAAATTAGGTTGACTTAAAGAGAATGGAAGGTTGATGCTCTATCATATTCTTGCACTGTTTCGTTGCAATTAAAAATTGACCTGCTGTGGCGTGCTTTTCATTGTTGCTGTTGCATGTTAAGCATGCCCTCTGAGCTGGCTGTTGTACCAGTGAAGGCTACTACATGTGCCAAAAGTCTAATGCATTTGTCCATGTGTGTTGATGTTTATTGCATCTTTTCCCTGCATGAATTTAGCTAATTACTTTTGTCATGGTGTAATTTTGGCATTGTTTGCATAATTTGTGTTTACAAGTTTCATGGCCAATTAAGAAATGAAAACCTTTGCATACACGTTAACTGTGAATGAACCAACAATTTGTATTTTAACTGAGGATACTTTAAAATATTGGGTGTATATTTCAATCAGTAAAACCAAATTATGGAAATTGTGCCTTTGCTACACTTGCATTAGTAAGTTAGTAAAAAGCGTTGATAATACTATTGCATTGAAGGTTTCATCTGAAAGTTTGATTCAAGCTAGCTTAATTCTGAAGAAAGACACTGCTGCTTTTCTGTGTTCGTTTCCTAACCACTTCATGCTGTTAATTGCAGGGTACGTCGGGACCTGATCCCACAACTGTTTATGTGGATATGAGAGCACTGAGGCATGACAGGTAATTGAAGCAATCATAACCATATATTTTGATGAGACATTAACATTTTCCCACAGGTAATCAATAGCATTGAAAAGGCCTGCTGAATGTATCCTCACATCTGGCTGCCAGAGGAAAGTTGTATGGACATGTTAGGGCAAGTTTGAAATGATATAAACAACTGACAGTGTGTAACAATGCAGTGAATGAACTTGAGGTGAAAATTTTGCCATCTAATTCCTTATACATAGCTTGCAAGGGAATTTGAAGGAATGAGCCTCCCTTATTTTTTTTCTTTAAAACTATTGATTTCTGGCAAACTTTGGGGAATGGGTACTCACTTTGAGTGATAGGGTTGTACAGCACAGTAAAAGACCCTTCAGCCCATACGTGTCAATGCCGACCAAGATGTATTTTCAAGCTAACCCCATTTCCCAGCACTTGGTCCATATCCCTGTAAGCCCTTGTCATCCATATACCTGTCCGCTTACTTCCTAAGTGTATCTAATGTACCCTCCTCAACCACTTCCACTGACAGCTGGTTCCATATGTCTACCACCCGCTGTGTAAAACAAAAAGTTGCCCCTCAGGTTCATATTAAACCTTTCACCTCTAACCTTAAAATGAGGTCCTCTAGTTTTCAATTCCCTAACCCTGGAAAAAAGGACTGGTCACCCTACCTATGCCCCTCATAATTTAAATACCTCGATGTGATCACCCCTCAGTCTCCTACATTCCAAGGAGTAAAGGTCCACCCTGTCTAACCTCTCCCTATAATTCAGTCCCTCGAGTCCTTACGACAACTGCTCCTATTTGCAACCTGAGCTCCTACTTGCTTTGCCCTCTCAGTATAGTGGAATACTATGATGCTGCTGGTTTCATAGAGCTACGTTTATTTATGTATTTGTTCTTTGATCATGGCAAGGCTTCACTTAGTGTCATTGCTCTTTGCACTGCATTGGATAACCCTCTGGTACGCTATCCTATTTGCTTCTCTAACTCCTTTCACTCTTTGGGCTGGAAAGCTGGGGTTTTTTTCCCTGGAGCTTATAAAATCATGAGGGGCGTGGATAGGGTGACTAGCCAAAGTCTTTTCCCCAGGGTGGAGGTGTCTAAAGCCAGAGAGCATAGGTTTAAAGTGAGAGGGGAGAGATTTAAAAGGGACCTGATGGGCAACTTTTTCGCACAGAGGGTGTTGAGTATATGGAATGAGCTGCCAGAGGAAGTGACAAAGGCAGACACAATTACAATATTTAGAAGGCATTTGGACAGGTACATGGATCAGAAAGGTTTAGAGGGATATGGGCTAAATGCAGGCAAATGAGACTAGCTCAGGTAGACAACTTTGGCACAGATGAGTTGGGCCAAAGGGCCTATGTCTGTGCTGTATAGCTCTATGACTCTAAATCCACCAGTATTCCCAAATGAGTATGTAAGACCATTGAGTTTTGCTCTGATCTGGTTGTGTAGCCATTTATCTCTGCTACAGCATGGTGTTTAGCAAGTACGTGATCCATTGTTTCCTACGCAACATCCATTGGATGTTAGCTTCAGAGCAAGGGCATAATTTAGCGCCAACATCACAGGTGAGGATGAAGGTCATTGCACTATGTACATGTTTAATTGCATGTTTAGCATTTCTTACCCAACACGATGGGAGGGATACAAAAGACGAAACTGCACTACTGATCAGAGAGAATGTCACAGCGGCACTCAGAGAGGACTTCCTGGAGGGCTCATCCATTGAGGTGATATGAGTAGATCTCAGGAGTAAGAAAAGTGTAATCACTGTGATGGGGCTATATTATAGGCCTCCCAATAGCCAGCAGGAGATAAAGGAACAGGTATGGAGGCAGATTATGGAAAGATGTGAAAGCAACAGAATTGCTGTAGTGGATGAGTTTAACCTCCCCAACACTGACAAAGACGTCCTTAGTGCCAGAGGCTTAGATGGGGCAGAATTTGTTAGGTGCATCCAGGAGGGTTTCTTGACACAGTATGTAGATAGTCCAACCAAACTACATATCTTGTATTGGGAAGCAAGCCTAGCCAGGTGATCGGAATTTCAGCAGGAGAGTATTTTGGC
The DNA here is from genome assembly GCF_009764475.1 of Pristis pectinata. NCBI lineage: Eukaryota > Metazoa > Chordata > Chondrichthyes > Rhinopristiformes > Pristidae > Pristis > Pristis pectinata. The sequence goes on along the minus strand of NC_067409.1, from coordinate 18,855,076 downwards.
AACAGTGATCATAACTCCATAAGCTTTAAGATAGTTATGGATAAGGATAAGACTGGACCTTGGAAGAGCTAAATTGGGGAAAGGCTAATTAAAACAGTATTAGGTGGGAGCTGGGGATTGCAGACTGGGAGCGGCTGTTATTGGGTAAGTCCACATCTGACGTGTGAGAATCGTTTAAAGGCCAGCTGATCAGAATTCAAGATCAACGTGTTCTTGTGAGGAAGAAAGTCAAGGATGGCAAGGTTTGGGAACCTTGGATGAAGAGAGATGTTGTGAATATGGTCAAAATGATAATGGAAGCACTTGTAAAGTCTATGAAGCTGAAATTGGACACAGCCCTGGAGGAATATAAAGGGAGCAGGAGAGAACTTAAACAGGGAATTACAAGGGCTCAAAAGGGACGTGAAATGTCCTTGGTGAATAGGATTAGGGAAAATTCCAAGGCTGTTTATACATACATTAAAAACAAGATGGTAGCTTGGGAGAACATAGGACCACTCAAGGAATCAAAGAGGGAATTTATGCCTGGAGCCAGAGAAAGTAGGCGAGATGCTAAATTAATACTTTGCATCGGTATTCACCAAGGAGAAGGGTATGGAGCATAGTGAGATCAGAGAGGGCTCTGTTGATATTCGAGGGCATGTTGATACCAAAAAGAAGGTGCTGGGTCTTTTGAAGAACATTAAGATGGGTAAGTCCTCAGGGCCTGGCGAGATCTATCCCAGGTTATTGAGAGAGGTGAGAGGAAATTGCTAAGGGCTTGACAGAGATCCTTGTATCCTCTTTAGCCATCGGTGAGGTCCCAGAGAAGAGCCATCGTTTTTCCTCTGTTTAAGAAGGGCAACAGGGACAAACCAGGAAATTATAGGCCGGTGAGCATTGGTAGGGAAATTATTAGAGAAGGTTCTTAGGGGTAGGATTTACTCACATCTGGAAATGCATGGACTTATTAGGGATAGTCAGCATGATTTTGTGCGGTGTAAGTCATGTCTTCCAAACTGGATTGAGTTATTTGATAGTTGAGGAAAGTAAGGCAGTGGGTGTTGTGTACATGAACTTCAGTAAAGCTCTTGATAAAATCCCTCATGGTAGGATGATCCAGAAGATTAAGGCACATGGGAGGCACAGAGAATTGGTACATTGAATTCAAAATTGACTTGGCCATTTAAGACAGAGGGTAAGGGTGAAGGGGTGTTATTCTGTCTGGAGGTCTGTGACCAGTGGTGTTCCACAGGGATCAGTGCTGGGACCTCTATTGTTTGTGATATGTATAAATAAATTGAACGAAAATGTAGATGGGCTGATTAATATGTTTGCAGACAACACATAACTTGTGGAGATGTGGATAAAAGGAAGGTTGTCAAAGGATACAGCAGGATATAGGTCATTTGGAAATATAAGCAAAGAAATGGCAGATGGAGTTTAATGTGGACTAGTGTGAGGTGTTGTACTTTGGGAGGTCAAATGCAAGTGGAAAGTATACAGTAAATGGCAGGATGCTTAGGAGCACTGATGTACTGAGAGATCTTGAGGTGCAAGTCCATAGCTCACTGAAAGTGGCAACAAGTAGATTGGGTGGTAAAGAAGGTATTGGTATTGATTTATTATTGTTACTTGTACCAAGGTACAGTGAAAAACTTGTCTTGCATACTGTTCGTACAGATTAATTCATTACACAGTGCATTGAGGTAGTACAGGGTAAAAACAATAACAGGATACAGAGTAAAGTGTCACAGCTACAGGGAAGTGCATTGCAGGTAGACAATAAGGTGCAAGGGCATAAAGAGGTAGATTGTGAGGGCAAGAGTCTATCTCATCGTATAAGGGAACTGTTCAATAGTCTTATCACTGTGGGATAGAAGCTGTCCTTGAGCCTGGTTGTATGTGCCCTCAGGCTCAGGTGTATGGCATACTTGCCTTAATCAGTTGGAGCTTTGAGTATAAAATTTGGGAAGTCATGTTACAGCTGGATAAAACTTTGGTCTGGCCACATTTGGAGGACTGTGTGCAGTCTGGTCGTCGCATTACAGGAAAGATGTGGAGGATTTGGAGAGGGTGCAGAAGAGGTTCACCAGGATGTTGCTTGGATTAAAGAGTATTAGCTTGTAAGGAGAGGTTGGACAAACTTGGCTTGTTTCCTCTGGAGCATTGGAAGCTGAGGGGCAACCAAACTGAAGTATATGAAATTATGAGAGGCATTGATAGGATAGATAGTTAGAGTCTTTTTCCCAGGGCAGAAATGTCAAGTAGTAGCGGGCATAGATTTAAGGTGAAGGTGGGGGGGACTTTTAAAGAAGAGTAGCAAGGCAATTTTTTTTGCACAGAGAGTGGTAGATGCCTGGAATGTGCTACCAGTGGAAGTGGTGGAAGCAGATACAACAGGAACATTTAAGAGGTATTTAGACATGAACATGCAAGGAATGGAGGGATATGTATGCAGGCAGATGGGATTCGTCTAAATTAGTGTCATGGTCAGCACATTCATGGTGGGCCAAAGGGCTTGTTCCTGTGTTGTGCTGTTCTATGTATGTAATGCAACTGTGAAGCCGTAGATATTGTTGAATTCAGATAGATTTAAGTGGGATTAGCCGCTGGCCACTTCTTCAGCCAGCAGGGACATGATGAGCTGAATGGCCTCTTTCTGCGATTCCACGTTGTGTGGGAATTTTTCTATCTCCCTATTTGGGCATAAATTGGTAGTGACATTTGGCTGCATCACAGCGCAAGAGGAAAGTTCTCTGGCCTCTCCTGCCTGTACCTTGTCGGACCTGAGCATGGCTGATGTGGACCTCGTCCATTTGGCTGACTTCTCTTATTCCTTGACAACAATCTGGTCTCAGTTTTGATGCTTTCATCATCACTATGGGAGAGAAAATTACTGTTTCATACCACCCTTTCTGTGAGGACAAAATGCTCAGAATCAGGTTTATTATCACTGACATATTGTCATGAAATTTGTTGTTTTGCGGCAGCAGTACAATGCAAGACAAAGACACAAAAACTACTATAAGTTACAAAAATAAATAAATAGTGCAAAAGAGGAATAACGAGGTAGTGTTTGTGGACCATTCAGAAATCTGATGGTGGATTTCTGATTGAGGAGGAAATACTCCTGAATGGCTCAGCTCCAATTTTAACCATGTGTACAGGCCATCCCCAGATATGGACGACTAACTTACAGACACAGAGGAGCTCCCATAATATTATTAAATTGAAAAGTCTGACATACATATATACATTCGTTCCTACGAATGACAGAACTAGTTTCCTCTCTGTCTCTCTCTCCACTTTCAGTAATTGTTTTTTCTTATGCCATTCATTACATCACTGTGGAGGTATGGTTACCATATCAAGTGATTTTTTTTGTGTATTTTCCCACTTATGGACAAAATCGACTTATAGAAGTGTATAAAAACAGAATCCATTCATTACCTGGGGACGGCATGCACTCCTTCTACAATTCCCCAGTGGCAATTAAACATGTACATAGTGCAACTACACTGCACCCATGTATTAAATTCTTTTTTTTCTTTACCTTCTTATTTTGATAGCCCTTCAACAGTCAACATTCTAAACTTAAGGGAATACAAATCCTCTGTTGTTCTAGAGATTTTGAATGGAACCCTTTACTTAGAACATAAAACAGTATTGCACAGGAACAGTCCTTTCACCCACGATGTTGTGCCAACCTAATTAAACTGGTAATTAAATGCCTACACAAAACTAATCCCTTCTGCCTACACAATGTCCATATCCCTCCATTCCCTGCACATTCATGTGCCTATCTAAGAGCCTCTCAAACTCCTCAATTGTATTTGTCTCCATTACCACCCCTGGCAGCACATTCCAGGCACCCCCTACTCTCTCTGTAAAAAAAAACCTTGCCCCGAACATCTCCTTTGAACTTACCCCCTTTCATCTTAATTGCATGCCCTCTAGTATTGGACATTTCGACACTGGGGAAAAGATACCAGCTGTCCACTCTAGCTATGCCTCTCCTAATCTTATAAACTTCTATCGGGTCTCCCCTCCACCTCCACAACTCTGGAGAAAACAGCCCAAGTTTGTCCAACCTCTAATTACAGCACATGCCCTCTAATCCAGGCAGCATCCTGGTAAACCTCTTCTGCACCCTCCGCATCCTTCCTATAATGGGGCAACCAGAATTGAATGTCTTTCTAAGGCAATTTTTCCTCTGACCTACATAAAGACAAAAATCGGGATACATCTTGACATAGCTCTTAGATGTGGGCGAGTGGTGAAATGGAAGTGTACTGAAGGGAGTTTACAGTGGGATGGAGTTTCCGGTAGTTTATGTAGGTTTGTAGCATCTATAGATATATAAAAAGGAAAAGTTTAGCAAAAGTCCATGTGGATCCCTTACAGACTGAGGTAGCAGACGTTATATTGGGGTATGAAGAAATAGCAGATAACTCAGAAGAATATTTTCCAATAAAAAGAACATTTCATGGATGAATACACTGTAAAGTTCCCAAAGTGGTAGAGGGCTATCAGACTGGAGTAAGTCAAAGCTGAAAGGAATCAGCATTAGTTTTACTACAAAAACAGAACAAAACAGTATCATGAGCAATTCTGGTTGTCCCATTACAGGAAGGAAGTGGGAGGCTTTGGAGAGGGTGTAGAAGAGGTTCACCAGGATGTTGCTTGGATTAGAGAGTATTAGCTTATGAGGAGAGGTTGGACAAACTTGGATTGTTTTCTCTGGAGCATTGAAGGCTGAGGGGCGATCTGATTGAAGTATATAAAATTATGAGAGGCATTGATAGGATAGATAATCAGAATCTTTTTCCTAGGGCAGAAAAGTCAAATACTAGAGGGCATTGATTTAAGGTGAGAAGGGGGAACCTTTGAACTAATTGCCCCTTAGTGGGGCAATTTTTCTTCACACACAGAGTGCAGCCAGTGGAAGTGGTGGAATCAGATACAACAGGAACATTTAAGAGGCATTTAGACAGAAGAGGGTATGAGCTATAAGGAGAGGTTGGACAAACTTGGGGGTTTGTTTTCTCTGGAGCAGTGGAGGCTGAGGGGAGACCTAATAGATGTTTATAAAATCATGACAGACATAAGGTAGACAATGAAAATGTTTTTCCCAGGGTGGAAATGTCAAATACCAGAGGAAACTCATTAGAGGTGAGAGGGGGAAATTTTGAAGGCAAGTTTTTTTGTTACACAGAATAATAGGTGCCTGGAATGGGCTGGTGGGGGGAGTAGTACTAGCAGATTCGATAGTGGTATTTAAGAGGCTATTAGACACATGAATATGTAGGGAATGGAGGGATATGGATCATGTGCAGACAGAAAAAGAGTTAGTTTAATTTGGCATCATGTTCAGCACAGACATGTGCAGTACCATTCTTTGTTCTAAAAAATAGATACTGGAGAAATTAATAGAGCTAAAAGCCAATGAATCCCTAGGACCTGTTTACTGGCATCCCAAGGTTTTGAAAAGGATTTCTATCAAGGTAATGGATAGACCCGTTGTCTTCTTCCAAAATTCCATGGATTATTGAATAATTCCTACAGACTGGAAAATAGCAAATGCAACCCCACTATTTAATAACAGAGGGAGAGAGAAAACAAGAAACTACTGATCATTTAATCTAACATCACTAGTGGGGGAAAATGCTATTGTCTGTTATTTTAAGGAAGTGGTGACATGGCAGTTAGAGATAATAATAGGATTTGACAAGAGTCAACATAAATTTAAGAAAGAGAGATCACAATCTTAGCTTTTTTCAGATTGTAATCAATGGAGTAGATAAGGGGGGGAACTGTGTTTGGACTTTGATAAGGTGCCATGCAGAGATTATTAGAAAAAAAAAGCACATAGAATTGGGAGTAATATGGTTTGAGGATTGATTAACAGACAGATCAGAATAAAAATTTTTATGGTGGGATACTGTGACAATTGGGTGCTGCAGGGATCGGTGCTGGGTCACCAGCTGTTCACAATCTATATCAGTGATTTGGATGAAGAAACCAAGTGTGATATATCTAAGTTTGATGATGATACAAAGCTGGGTGCAATTGAGTGTTGTGAGAAAAATGCAGAGAAGCTTCAAGGGGATATAGACAGACTAAGTGATTGGGTGAGGACATGCCAATTGGAATATAATGAGAAAAAGGGTGAGATCATTCACTTTGGTAGAAAAAAGTACAAAACTATATAATTTTTATATGGTGAAACATTGATGCTCAAAGGGACCTCAGTGTCCTTGTACATGAATGACTGAAAGTTAACATGCAGGGAAACAAGCAATTAGGAAAGGAAATAGTAGGTTGGCCTTCATTGCGAGAAAGTGTGAGTGAGAGTTGAAGACATCTTACCACAATTACATAAGGCTGTGGTGAGACCATACCTGGAATATTGTATCCAGGTCTCAGCCCCTTACCTGAGGAAAGAAATATTTGTGATGGAAGGAGTGCAATGAAAGTTCAGCAGATTGATTCCTGGGAGGAGGTGAGATTGTTGTCCTGTGAGGGGACATGAAACGGTCAGGGGCTTGAGTTTGGAATAATGAGAGGTGATCTCGATGAAACCTCGTCTTACGAGGTTTGCCAGGGTAGATGTGGAATTGATGTTTCTCCTTGCTAGGGTTCTAGAAGTGGGGTTACAATCTCAAAATAAGATACTGGCTATTCGGGACTGAAATGTGAAGAAATTTCTTCACTCGGTAATGAATCTTTGGAGTTCTTCATACAAGAGAACTGTGGAGGCTCAATCAGTTTATTCAAGACAGTGATTGATAGATTTTTGAAGACAAAAGAGACCACAGGTGCTGGAATCTGCAACGAGAAGCAGAATATTAGAGGAACTCAGTGGGGTCAAGCAGCATCTATGGAGGGAAAAGGTGTCTATTAAGGGAATCGAGGGACATTGGATTATGCAGACAAGTGGTACCAAGATAGAAGTTCATTATTTTATGAATGGTGGAGCAGGAACAAGAGTCCAAATGGCCATTTTCTACTTCTGTTTCTTATATTTTGTACATTGAGTGCAATTCAACCATAATCAGTTCAGCCAAACACAGACGTTTGCAGAATTTCAAACACAATCTTTTACGTTGGAAATCATCTTTGCCTATAACACTGGCCCACCCCCAGATCAAATTACTTGGCATGCTGTTACCCCTAATTGTGCCCATGTGCCTGCCTGCATGCAGGGTCTCGTATATTAGGTATCGAATCATGTTTTAAATTTTTTATAAAATAATTAATTCACTGTAGCTTTCTATTGAGACCAATGACACCAGATTTCTGCTTGGATCTTTTAAACTCATCCAATTATTGAAAAGCAGATTAGTCACAGGTTGTGGACTAGCTACTATTAGGAAAATTATTTTTTTTGTGTGGTTAAGTTTGTAGTGTTACTTATAAATCTGTATCAGGTTACTACTCCTCGATACATTAGGGAATGTTTTGTAGCTCTCATGACTGCTTTGGTTACCACTAGTTCATAGATGTCTTTACACCTCATTACACAAAGAGTTTGAGTAATAATTTGAACCATAAAATCACAAATCAGGGAAGTAGTATGCTTTAGAATACAAGTTATGGTTGGGTAGCTGATAGTGCCAGAATTGACAACTCCATTTATTTTTATAGGGTCACCTTAAGGGGCTGTCACTAGTGATGTCCATTTTTAGTAAGTGTTTTTGACTGAAAAGGTCTGCCAAAAGCATTACCCGCTATGGGACGGTTGGATGCTTTTGTCATTATAAACCATAGCCGATACCCTCACATGGAATTTAACATCTTTGTTCTTGTATTTCATTATTGATTTGGGAAAGTGATTAATGAAAAGAGCGCTGTTTGGAAAAAATAGCTTACTGTACAGAATATGGTCTACTGATTAGATTAGCATTGATATTGTCATTTGTTATATTGATTCAGCGACAAGTAAACTATTAGGAAAGGATAGATGAAATGAACTAAAGCACTCAATTGGAATTTGGTTAAAATTGAGGACTTTAATATGTACGGCAGGGGAACCCGTGGGAAATTCAGTAATATATTAACAAATAACAATTTACTTACTGTCTTAGTGGGAATAAAAAAAGAAAATTCTGGAAATACTCATTAGGTCAGGCAGAATGTGTAGAAAGAGAAACAGTGTTAACATTTCAGCTTGATGATCCTTCAGAACTGCATTTTTATTTCAGATTTCCAACAACTGAAGTTTTTCTTGCTTTTTGGCTTCTTAATAAATTGTTCCCAGTGATGAGGGGTTTTAATATGAAATAGTGCAACTTGCATATTAGTGAGTAAAGAGAAGAAACTCCATGGTACAAGTTTAATCAGAAATTATTTCTCAAAGTGAATGTTATCCTGTTATAAATCATGAATAATTGTAAATAGTATGTATTAGAAATTCATAATGGAGTTTGCAGAGAAACTCAAGTGGAACTTTTAACCCTAAGAGGGATAAATAATATGGAAGGTCCTTGAAGTGAAAAGAAAATTTGATACACCTCACACCAAGATGGGTGGTATTGTAAGTAGTTTAGATAGAAATGGTTCATGAATATATTCAAGCAAATGGGCAGAACTGTGATAAATTAATTACAATATAAGCAAATTGAAAACATCCACTGTGAACTTAGAATATTTTGCCTGATCCTTAAAAAAGTTGTAAAAAGCTAGAGACATTGCAGGTCCAAAGAAAATGTGTGTACATAATTAAAATGTTCTAGAGAAGTACGGAAAAAGGTAATATACCTAATGAAATGCTGGCCCTTGCATCTTGAGGATTGCAAAGGGGTGGGGCTAATTAAAACCCTGATTAGACCACACCTCGAGGATCTGAAGCAGTTTTGGGTTCCACGCCTTGGGAAAGATGCACTAACCTTGGAGGCCATGCACCGTTTATTTTCCAGGTGAACATTATCAAATACCAACATCATCCTCGCTTCTTGCCTGTACATGGAGAGGAGGAGGATGAGAGGTGACTTGATAGAGGTGTACAAGATGATAAGAGGCATAGATCGAGTGGACAGTCAGAGACTTTTTCCGAGGGTGACAATGTCTAACACAAGGGGACATAATTTTAAGGTGATGGGAGGAAGATGTAAGGGGGATGTCAGGGATTTTTTTTACACAGAGTGCTGGGTGCGTGGAATGCACTGCCGGCAGAGGTTGTGGGGGCAGATACATTAGGGGCATTTAAGAGACTCTTAGATAGACACATGAATGATAGAGAAACGGGGGGCTATGTGGGAGGGAAGGGTTAGATAGATCTTAGAGCAGGATAAAATGTTGGCACAACATTGTGGGCCGAAAGGCCTGTACTGTGCTGTAATGTTCCATGTTCTATATTTTCATTATTAGCTGGTAGTTATGACCTGGTAAGATTGAGGTTTTAATTTTTCATGTTCAGTCTTCAGCTAATGGCATTTAAAACATGGTTGTGACAGTTCTCTCGGTAGCTGTGCTATTTTTCAGACTCTTCACGGTACTAAGCAGAAATATATTTAAGTGCTAGTTCTCTCAGCAACAGTCAGCATTTGTTGCAATGTGAACTAACTTTTGCTGTGGATTCCAGGAAATGGAAATGTAAGGTATTTGAAATTGTTCAAGCCAAATAGAAAATGAATCTCTTTGTGAACAGCAGTTCCTGTCAATTTGCCAGAACCTAACAGAAATTATCCCTCATGTATATCAATTTTTATCTACGAACCTTATGACTGACTGACATTTAATAGCCCACAGAATCAAGCATCCAAATGTGTTACATTAACTTTCCAAACTGGCACTTTTTACAACTTGCTTGATATTACTGGAATCAGCATCAGACATGGCACTTTTTTTTTAAACTTAAATTCTGCAAATGAACATGGGTCTAAAGGAGGAAGTATTCAGATTAAATGTAATACTGCTTCCTGAGCTGCATTTAGATGTTTTGTACACTAGTTGGATGTTGTGTCTTCCCATTAACACCAGGTCTCTCTAATGACCTTCTTATTCATTAATTTGATCCCAACATTGGTTGCACAAATTACAATAAAACATGTCAGTGTGAGTCATAGAGTCACACAGCAGGGAAACAGGCCCTTCGGCCCAACTTGTCCATGCCAACTGTGTTGCCCAGCGAGCTAGTCCCATCTGCTTGCATTTGACCCAGAGCCCTCTAAACCTCTCTGCAGCATGTACTTATCTAGATGGCTTTTAAATGTTGCTAATGTGCCCGCCTCAACCACTATTTCTGGCAGTTCATTCCAAGTACCATGCCACCCTTTGAAGAAGCTACCCCTGGTGTCCCCTTTAAATCTCTCATCCCTGATTTTAAGCACCCTCCCAGGGAAAAAAGACACTGTGCTTTCACCCTGTCTATGCCCCTCATGATCTTATGAGGAAGAAGAAAACACAATGCACTGGTGTTCAGAGCTGGTGTAGAGCAAGACTACTGTTCAACCCTAGACGTGCCATGGAAAAGGCAGTCTGAAAGGAGTGGAGTAGGATTGCTGTTCATTCTCATGTTTTTATTTATATAATTTCTCCTTGACCTTTTCCATTACTGCCTATCCTTTATAAATATATTTCTTTCCACATCTTTCGTCCATCAGGTTTGCGTGACAGTTTGGGCTGGATTTCGTGTACTGTGCTCTTTGCTGACATTTTATTTATTTTTTGGTTTACTTGCATATTTTATTGCTTAAGTTATGAAAATATTTCTGTAGCCTCTACGCATGGGTTATGGAGTTTATTCAGTTGCAAGGCCTCTCCTTATCTGACACCATGTTTTCCACACAACCTGTCCCATGTAACCCAGTGCGTTGCCAGGTTGGCAGCCCCAAGCCAGCAGCTCCAGCTGAGCAAAGCGAACATGTGGATGCTCAGCAGGGCTTCATAGCAAAACCCACCACAGGGTGGATTCCCCTCGAAGCCAACGGTCATCCATGTCAGGGGGAGGAGAGATGGGTGCCACCAGGTCACACTGCCTGACGCAACTACAATACAGTGCAACTCCATGAACCTGCCACTGGTGAGTTGAGACCCAGGCCAAGGAGGAGAGTCTGGCACAGAGCAGGGTGAACGAGGCTTGGTGCAATGTCTAAGATTAGCCGTGTCGCAGTGGCCGGGGTGAGGCAGGACATGAAAGGGGTTCATGGTTTAATAATGATTCACAACAAAGCAACCCTCTGTGCAGTGCCAGAAATTTAGGGGAGTATCAGGTTCCAAATAACCTTGTAAAAATGACAATATAACAAATGAACTGCCCAGGATCACTGGGGGGAAAGATCTACACAATCTCAGGCAGCTGGTGAGTCAACTCTGCCAACAAAATAAGGCACGGAGCTGGGGGGTGAGGTAAATCGCAAAGGATCCAGCCAGTGGATGCAGTGGATCATGATCAAGGTCCACATGGATGTTGTGGGCCAAATGGCCTGGTTCTGTGCTGTATGACTCTAACGCTATGACACAAGGGTACTAGGCAGTGAGTGAGGTGAATCGGGGGTGGGGGGGGCGCGGTGGTGGTGGTTGGCGGTGGACCTGGGCAGTGGGCGAGGTGAATCACGAAGGGCCCGGGCAGTGGGCTATGGTAAAAATGAAAAGCTTGTCTAGTGTGAGCTTCATGTCCTCAGAATATTTCAAAGCACGATACTGCCAGTGACAGGGTTTTTGAAGTGTGGCCGTACAGGAAAGATGGTCTCCTATTTGCATGAGCAAATCCCATAGCCAGTGGAATAATGATCTGATAATATCTTTCAGTGGTATACTTGAGGAATAGTATTAGCCAATGAAACGTGGATAGCTCCCCCTGCTGTTTGTCAGAATAGTACCATTGGCTGGCATTGCATCCTCCCAATAAAGCAGATTGTAACTGCATTTAACGTGACCTTCCTACTTAAGAGAGGGGGCTGAGAGAAAACAAAGAATTACAGAGTAGTTAGCCTAACATCGATAGAAGGGAAAAGGCTGGAAATGATAATTAAGGAAGTGGTAACAGGACATTTGGAAAATAATAATAGGATTGATCAGGGTTAGCACAGGTCTATGAAAGAGAAATAATGTTTGACAAGGTTGTAACCAATGGAGTAGATAAGATGAAAATCAATGCACAATGTGCTGGAAATGTGAAAGAACAGCACAAAATGCTGGAAACACTCAGCAGGTCAGGCAGCATCTAAGGAAAGAGAATCAGACTTAATGTTTCAAGTCGAAGACCCTTTGTCAGAATTTGAGTGGATAAGCAGGTTGTATCTGGACTTTCAGAGAATCTTCGAGAAGGTGCCACTTGAGATTACTGAGCAATTTTGGACCAATGACATTAGGGGGTTTCATATACTGGTTTGTCTAAGGGTTGGTTAATAGACAGGAAATGAAGAATAGGGAATGGAGGTGTTCTGCAAAGCCATGCCCCAATCTGGATTTGGTTTCTCCATTGTAGAAGAGGCAACACTGTGGGCACCGAATGTAGTACACTGAACTGGAGGAAGTGTAAGGCAATTGTTGCTTCACTTGATGGGAAGGGAAGAGGTAAAAGGGCCCCTGTTTCTTTTCACACATTGGCATGGGAAACTCCCATGAGGAGGGAAGTGGTTGGTTGAGAAGGAAGGGTGTGGAGATAATGGTCTGGTTGGAATGCTGACAGTGGTGGAGTTAACAGAAATTCTGAAGGATGACCTACCAGTCAAGTTATCTGTAGGGAAACACTTAGCGACCAGCTCATAGGAAGGAGGGAAACATGAGTGTCATACGGTGAACTGCACAGAAAGACTGAAAGACTTAGAGGGAAGCAGCCAATTGTAGTGTTGCTTGGTAGTGGGGTGAGCATGGTATGGCCACCATTTCAAAAGGTGAAATAACTATAGTTTTCCTTGGATAAAGTTTAACCAAACTATAGTTTGTACTTTAGAGATCAATGCCAACAAAAAAGCCCAGACAGACAAGCTGTTTGAAAAGTCTGTCCTGGTGGAACAAATCAATTAACTAAAATGTGGGAGGCAAGGTTTTAAATGATTTCTGCTGCTTAAATTGCATAGATCACTGGAAGACAAAGCACTGATATCGATGCATGCAACTGCACAGAGTCTGATTGAAGTGTATTTATGGAAATGGTATGTCTATTGATTAGCTTAATGCTTATTGAGGCCTGCAATTCTATAGTACATTTAACAAATAACAAAAAACATACTTCAAAGTTTATTGCATCAGATCTAAAGGAAATTGCATTTACATTTTAAGCATGTATAGCACAAATCTGAATTATAATTGAGTGGATAATTTTGCAGTGGTGAGATGGCATTTAAAATAATGGGCAATCAAATAGTAATTGTGAGAGCTTACAAATTACTCCTCATCGTTGATAAGTTAAGTTTTTAAAACCTTGTTTCCATTATTATTGGAATATAAGATGGGGAAATTGTCGGCTATGGCTTATTGTTGGCAGATTGGATAAAAAGTTATTGATTCTAAAATAATTTAACACAGATGTGAGTTACTGTGACTGTGGTCAAAAAATATTACAAGGATAAACTTACTGTATAAAAGGGAGACCCGGGGGTTGATAAATAACAAAGCAGCTGCAGTTGCTGTCTTTTCCTTCCTTTGCTTGCTTTTTCTACTTTTAATATAACAGCAGATTGTGTTACATTGGGAGAAATCTTTTGAACCTGCTACTGAATATATTTTTGGGAATTTAGACTCTTGTACTACATAGACGTGGCTATTAGCAGAAGCCTACAAGACATCCCCTTTGTTGCTTGCAGGGTCCGTTTAGTGGAAAGAGGATCTCCCCACAGTCTACCACTAATGGAGTCCGGAAAAGTGAGTAACAGATTCTATTTTGCAAAGATGGATTTTAAAAACAAGAAGCAAGTATTCAGGTGTTTGCAGTTAAGTGTGTGTTGATATTTCCAGAAGCACAAACTGAATTTTATGCTCAGCAAGGTGAAGGATGTGTGCGCTGAAAGGATCAAACGTAGTGGAAAGAAAACCGAAAATGAGGGCTAGTAATTCTGCCTTATCTTCAGATAAATGTACAACACTGCATTATTATATCATCTTGGATGCCGGCCAGCTTTGTGCTCAAGACTACCAGCTGAGTTTCTTTTGTGAAGTTTGTTCTTGTCCACGAGGCACTAAATTGAAACTAGTAAAAATTAACGTCATGTGCGACTCCTGCAGTTGGCAGAGCTTGGTTGGGTTCAGCCAGAGTGGAAAGAAGTGTGTTTTGGCAGTTCTTCCCTCAATATTTAATGAAAACATCCTGGTTGTTTATTTATGTCGAAGATGAGCTGCCTTCATTGGAATTCCTTCCCTGAGAGCAGTGTCGTCCTCTACTGAAGTTCATGCCTGCCATAATCCAATGGTGGGGGCAGTGCACTAATTGCAAAGGATCAGGAAAGAGTCGTACAGTTATTCAGCATTGAAAACAGGCCCTTCGGCCCAACTCATCCATGTCGACTAATTTGCCCAACTGAGCTAATCCCATTTGCCTGCATTTGGCCCTTATCCCTCGAAATCTTTCCTATCCGTGTACCTGACCAAATGTCTTTTAAATGCTGTAATTATTCCAGCCTCTGCCACTTCCTCTGGCAGCTCATTCCATATCTGTATAGGGGAGAAAGTTGCCCCTCAGGTCCCTTTTAAGTCTTTCTCCTCTCGCTTTAAACCTATATCCTCTAGTTTTAGACTCCCCTACACTGGGGAAAAGACTGTGGCTATTCACCTTATCTATGCCTTTCTAAACCATTATTAGGTCACCCCTCAGCTTCAGGGATAAAAGGTCCCAGTCTATCCAGCCTCTCCTTATAACTCAAACCCTCCAGTCCTGGTAACGTCCACGTAAAAAGATTTACAAAGGTGGAAGGTGAGTCAATCCTGGGACTCAGTTGCATAACTCTCAGCAGTTGACTGGGGCAGGTGAGGTAGACGATTAGCAGCTTTTTTTATTTATTCATTTATTGGGATGTGGGCACCCTTTGCCAAGGTCACATTTATCGCCCATCCATCACTGCCTTTGAGAAGTTGGTAGTGGGCAACTTCCTTAAACCACTGCAGCTCATCTGTTGATGCTTTCAGGTAGGGAGTTTGAGGATTCAGCCCAGTGAAGGACCAATGATATGTTTCCAAGTCAGCGTGTGGTGTGACTTGGAGGCGAACCTGCAGGTGGTGGTGTTCCGGTGCATCTAAAACCCTTGTCCTTCTTGGTGGTAGAGGTTGCGGGTTTGGGATGTTCTGTTGCAGTAACCTTGGTGAATAACAGCAGTGTGTTTTGCGGGCGGTACAACAGCCATTATATGCCAGTTGTGGAGAGAACAATTTGGTTAATGGGGTGCCACTCAAATGGCCGCCTTTATCCTGGATGGCGCTGAATTTCTTTAAGAGTTGTTGGGGCTGTAGTCATCAAGAAGATGAGAGTATCCCATCAAGCTCCTGACTTGTGCCTTGTAGATGTTTGAAGATACAAGCTGGAAAAGAAATCACATTTATGATTTTAACTGCAACATTTTCAAGTAGAAATTTGGTTATGTGCCCTAAGCACACTGTGCAGAAGCTGCCACAGATTGGATTTCACCTCTGAAATTGGCTATATTGTGATTCAGAAGCAGATGCAATATTGCCCACAACTATGTTGACACAGCAGGCAAGGACGAATTCCTGCCCTACAATACCTCTCACAACCCTTGCCCCTGGTGCCGGATAGGTGCAGTTTGTTTGAGGTTTGCTACACCAGATCAGGACACTGCATTTCCAGATTTGATGGGTTGGGGCAATTGTCTGAACAGGTAGCCCCACCCCAATAGGGTATCACCATCTGGCATCTGTAACTGAGGACAGAATATGGATCCTTTTACAAGCCCACAAAACCTATAATGGATCCATATTTCTGTCCAAAAGCCAGTGGTCTTGACTTCTAGTTAAAGTGCTGAAAGAACGGCTGCCTTCATGCTTCTGTGGCTGCCTTTTGTTTTGTTCCCTTCCTCCCTTGTCTGCAGTGGTGGCTGCTACAATGCTCGTGATACCTTGCTTGGGTCACCTTCTAACTGGGTGTCCTTTTGTCAAATCCCAGGAAGAGACGATCCAGAGGACAAGAATTGCTCTTGCTCTGACCTTGGATCTATGCCTGTAACATTTGTGATTCATGTGTACCCCTTTAGCAACTATACAATGTTCCAGTGAGAGTGTTGAAGAGGCTGGAAGTGATTGCCTGTCTGATAGTTGGCACAGGGTAATTCTCTCTCCCTGTAATTTCTTTTGCTTTTCAAAAAAAGTCCAGTTTAAAACACAAAATGCTGGAAACACAGGTAGCAGCTGTGGAAAGAGAAATTAAGTTAACATTACGGTTAGTTGACCCATCATCAGAACAGTGAAGAAGAGAAATTAAGTTGGTTTTAAGTTGCAGGTGCATTTAGTGCCTGGAACTTAAAACTAACTTGTTTTCCCTCTTTCCCTGTTCTGATGAAGGGCCTTTGACCTGAAAAGTTTCCACTCTTTTCACAGCTGCTGTCTGACCTGCAGAGTGTTTCCAGCATTTTCTGCTTTTGTTTCAGATTTCCATCCTCTGTAGTTCTTCTAAATTTCTAAATTTTCTTTATTAGTTTAATTTACCAGCTACCCTCCAGTATCTTAGAGAGTGACACTGATAAATGGTGTCAGAGTGTTAGTGGATATCACCATAAAATTTTAGAAGCCGTGTCTTATTCCAGACATTGAACGTCAGGCAAGGTTCCTCCCACAGCTAACATGTGAGATACTACACCATGCAATAAATAATGACTCGGGCCACTGGATTTGCAATGCAAGTAACCTGTCCAAACAATGAAGACAGTGACAAGAAAACTTTACATCCCATATTGAGCTGCTATGCAAAATAAACCAAAACCAACTAAAGTAAAGACGATCTTGCATCTCATTGGCCACAAGGATGGAATATTAAACCAAACAATAAACCACTCAAATGAAACCCTGGAAATGCATTACAGTCGACCACTCTAAGTTCTTTACTTGCAGTCAGGAGCAGGGGGAATCCTTTGTTACTTTTTTAACAAAGGTAAGATTGATTACCTAAGGTTTGCAGATCTGAAGGGCTCCCTGCCCATTGTGGTGTCTGAGGTTCAGCCTGAGGAAGCAGCTACTATGTGAGACACTGGAGCTATCGAAGCCAGGATAGAAACATTGGTTGGTGAACAGAGCGAGTAGATGTAATGAAGTGGTGGAAGACGAAAAACAGATTAGGGAAAGTAAAGGGTGGCAACTTGAGTGTCTGAGAGGGAAATGCCCTGTGTATGCTATGCATTGGAAAATCCTTTCCACAAACAATGGGCAATTGAAAGTCAATGAGGTGGATAAGATGAGCTGTTGAGGGACTGAGACGGGATCTGATTCATGGTACCAGTTGAACACAATGTACCTGACGCTGAAGGAGGTAGAACTTCTGTTAAAACCAAGACATTGGTGTGACATCTTGTCTTGGGCTATAATGGTATTTAATTTAACTTCTATTACAATGGGGAAGCAAACTACTTGGTATTGATGATCATTCATAACTTGTAAGGAGGATTTCTGTATAGTCAAAAACAGTTGTGTGTTTTTGCCTGAACAAAATTATCTGCCAATTCTCCTGTGTAAGGAGTATCAGTTGTTATCTATGATAAGAAGGACATAAAATAATTGGAAAAGACCAGGAGTTTTAGGGAGACAGGGTATGGGTTGTGGTTGCAGTTATGAACAGGTTCTTGAGAAAGGAATTTTATTTTCATTTGAAGTCAGGAAGTTGAGAGATCTGAACTGAACCTTTATGGTTGTGATCAGTACTGATGAACTCGCATTGCCATTGGCAGTCAGGTTCTGAAAATCATGTTTTAAGAATTCTCTGTAGGCTAATGGTTAGTTGTGCAAGTTTGGTTCAGGAAGCTGTGCTCATAATCCAGCATGTATGAAATGTACAATGGTGCCCACTGTGAATTTGTACTTTTTAAAAGAAAAGGGTCGTGTATTACACTGACTGATGTTGTGTTTTGTAAACTGTCTTATAGATCCTTCCTGGAGTGAGAATAATTATTGCCAACCCTGAAACAAAAGGACCACTTGGGGACTCGCACCTTGGCGAGGTGAATTGTCCACAATTTCTTTATCCACTAAAAACCGGTTTCTTTGTGATGCAATTCAACTTATCTTATGAATGGCTGATTTAATTGCACATTGGGCGGTGAAAACTCTACGCTATCGCAATGTGCACCCACTCTGAATGAGTTAACGTACTGTAGCTGTTCAGTAAACTTCTGAGAAAGTTGGGTCAGCAGCTGTGTGGGATTAGCCGTGTTTTGGGGGATTTCACAGGCGTGACGTCACCTTCTTTCTCTGGTCGTCTTTCCACTTGCTCTTCGCCAGCTCTCGGCACTCACTGCCTAGGGCCAGGCCAATGTCAGCAATAGGAACAGCCCATTTGTACGTTAAGAGTTTGTTCATCTGAGCAGCTAATTGTATTTAACCCTGCCGTGCGATTTCAGATGTATCTTGCTCGGTTAATCTCACTTTTTGGTTACAGAGGTTTCCTCAATTGCTGTTCATTTTAATTTTCATGACGGAGTTAGGTCTTCTGATTCCACTGTCTGTGGGTCCACAGCAAGTGTGGCTGCTGCAGGGAGTTGAACAGGTGTCGCAGGGCCGGTTGCTTCACCCTGAGGGGGACACTTCTGGTTGTACTCGCTAAAGTCCCTTCGCCCTCAAACAGGGTCACCTCGGCACCTTCCCCTCCCCCTCCCCCTTCCCTTCTGGGTCCACTAAAGACTCTTGTTTATTTTAATTATTTTAAAATGAACAAGTTTTCACTTGCAAAGCCCCTTTCACGGACCACCAAGGAGTTTACAGCCAAAGACCCGTGTTGTAACATAGGTAATGTGGCAATGAACTTATGCACAGCAAGTTCCCATGAAGTATAATGTGAGAGAAAACTATTCTGTCTGTGCTATTTTGCTCTATTGTCCTGGAGATCGCAGCTACCTCCTCTGCTTTTCTTCAAAAGAGTGTTGTGGGTATTTTGCCACTCAACATTGTGTGCAGCAAGTGCCTCAAGTCTATTATCTCATACAATAGAGAGCATCTTCCCTCCTTGCTACACTGTGGTGTCAGCCTGGGCTGAAGTCTCTGGAGTCAGACTTGAACAAGAAGCAAGGGTGCCCCCAGCTGAACTACAGATGGTGTCAATAAAGCTAGATTTCGAGCCTCTAAACAAAGTACTAACTTTACACTTGCATCCACCTCTCGGAATACCTCTGGCCTTCTCTCAGTTGGGCGAACTTATTTTCCTTGCGTCTTTTATGGTTCAGAGAGCTGCCTCTCTGCTTAAAGTGCTGGTGACATTCCTGTAAAATGGGGTTTCTATTTAATGTTGTGAATAAAGATCACAGCACGATATGGACTTGTGTGATTGTGTAGAGTCACAGAGCGATACAGCTCGGATACAGGCCCTTCAGCCCAACGAGTCTATGCCGACCATGGTGTCCACCCAGCTTGTCCCAAGTTCCTGCATTCGGCCCATATCTCTCCAAGCCCCGCCCCTCCATGTACCTATCCAAGTACTTCTTAAATGATACTATTGTACCTCCCTCAACCACTTTCTCTCGCAGCTCATTCCATATACTCACCACCCTCAGTGTGAAAAGGTTGCCCCTCAGGTCCCTTTTAAATATTTCCCCTCTCACCCTAAATCTATGCCTACTAGTTTTGGACTCCCCTACCCTGGAGAAAAGACTCTTAGATCCACCTTATCTATGCCTCTCATAATTTTAAACACTTCTATAAGGTCGCCCCTCAATCTCCGATAGGCACCGAGCCCAAGGGTATTCACTTCCCCTTTAGTGGAAATTACTGTTGGAATGTGAACGCCAATTTTATTTGAAGACTGAGGAAGCTCCCTTGTAACTACCTCTATCTCTCTCCAGTGTACTTTCTTATTTTTCATCCTTTTATTTGTGTCTTAATTTTCTCCTTTGGTTCTTTCCACCTTCTCCCACCGTACTTCTGTAAACATTAATGTGTTTGTTATTTATGATATTAAAGGCATTGTGGAGATTGTGCAACAGATTGCAAAAGCAGTATTTTGCTGGATTGAGACGAAAACAATGATTCACATCTCTTTCCCAAATGAACAGATTTGGGTTCACAGTGCTCATAATGCGAGTGGGTATTTCACCATTTATGGAGATGAATCTCTTCAGTCAGATCATTTCAACTCCCGCTTGAGCTTTGGAGATACACAAACAGTATGGGCCCGAACAGGTTACTTGGGATTTCTTAGACGGACGGATCTTACTGACGCCAATGGAGGTAAGGGCTGGGAAGCACAGCCAGATTTTAAAAGATTTTCATTATTTTTTCTTTGTAGTCATGGAGATGTACAGCATAGAAAATGACCCTTCAGCCCATCTACATTAATCCCATTTACCTGCATTAAGTCTATGCCTTGCCTATTCAAGTGCCCGTCTAAATGTCTCTTCAATGCAGTGATTGTATCTGACTCCACCGTCTACTCTGGCAGTGAGCACTCTGTGTTTAAAAAAAATACTTTCCCCTCAAATTCTCTTTAAAACTCCTTCCTCTCACCCTACACCTATGGTCTCTTGTTTTTAATACTCTACCATGGAAACATATGATGAGTATCTACCCTTTCTGTGCCATCTGGCCATCTGCCCTCTTTGCTCGCAGTCCTGATGCAGGGTTTCAACCCCAAATGTCAACAATTTCTTTCCTCCCCCCGCTGCTGCTCGACCCGCTGAGCAGATTGTTGCTCCAGATTCCAGCATCTGCAATCTCCTGTGTCTACCCTATCTATGCCTCTTATAATTTTATATAGCTCCATTGAGTCACCCCTCAGTTTCCTTCACTCGAGGGAAAGCCAGCCCAGCCTATTCAATCTCTCACCATAGTAACATCCTCCAATCCAGGCAACACCCTGGTGAATCTCCTCTGCACTGTCTCCAGTGCAACCACATCCCTCCTATAGAGCAGTGACTAGAACTGCACACAATACACCGTGCAGTCTAATCAGTGTTTTGTAAAATTGCAACGTAATGTTCCAACTTTTATATTCTATGCACCAACCAAAGAAGGCAAGCATGCATATGCCTTCTTCATACCCTATGTTGTCACATTCAGGGAACTATGGGCTTGAACCCCAGGTCCTTCTGTTCATCAATGTTCCTTAGAGCCCTGCCATTTATTGTATATGCCATTTCCAGATTTAAGATATCTTTATTAGTCACATGTACATCGAAACACACAGTGAAATACATCTTTTTGTGTAGTGTTCTGGGGGCAGCCCGCAAGTGTCGCCACGCTTCCGGCGCCAATGTAGCATGCCCACAACTTCCTAACCCGTCCGTCTTTGGAATGTGGGAAGAAACCGGAGCACCCGGAGGAAACCCACGCAGACACGGGGAGAACGTACAAACTCCTTACAGACAGTGGCTGGATTTGAACCCAGGTCGCTGGCACTGTATCCTAGCTTGTCAAGGATACAGCAGGATATATGGGCTGAGAAATGGCAGGTAGTGTTTAATCTAGACAAGTGTGAGGTGTTGCATTTTGGGAGCTTTGGGTCAAATGCAAGAGGAAAGTATACAGTAAATGGCAGGACCCTTGAGATCATTGACGTACAGAGGGATCTTGGGGTGCTAGTCCATCGCTCCCTGTAACACAGGTGGATAAGATGGTGAAGAAGGTTACGGCATGCTTGCCTTCATTGACTATAAAAGTCAGGAAGTCATGTTGCAGTTTTATAAGACTTTACTTAGGCCACATTTGGAGTTCTGGTCACCACACTACAGGAAGGATGTGGAGGCTTTGGAGACGGTGCAGAAGAGGTTCACCAGGATGTTGCCTGGATTGGAGAGTATTAGCTATAAGGAGAGGTTGGACAAACCTGGATTGTTTTCCCTGGAGCATCAGAGGCTGAGGGGCAACCTGATCGAAGTGTATAAAATTATGAGAGGTGTAGATAGTCAGTCTTTTTCCCAGGGTGGAAGTGTCAAATACTTGCATTGCATAGATTTAAAGCGAGAAGGAGAACGTTTAAAGGAGAGGTGTGAGACACTTTTTACAGACAGCAGGAGGTGCTCGGAACACGTTGCTGGGGGAGGTGATGGAAACAGATATGATGGCAACAGATATGATGGCAACACTTAAAAGGCATTTAGACAGACAGATAAACAGGCAGGGAATAGAGGGCTATGGAGCATGTGCAGGCAGATGGGATTAGTTAGATTGGTATCATGGTCGGTGCAGACATGGTGGGCTGAAGGGCCTGTTCCTGTGCTTTACTGTTCTATGTACCCCTATTTGACTTCCCAAAATGCGTTACCTTGTACCTGTTGGAATTAAATTCCATCTACCAATGCTCTGCCCAACTGTCCATCTGACCTATATCCTGCTGTAGCTTTAGACAACTTTGCCTGCTATCCACGACACCAATTTTCAAATCGTCAGCTAACTTACTAATCATACCTCCAAGCTGTGGCTAAGTTGTTTCCCTTGGCGGGTGAGTCTAGGACTGGAGGGCACAGTCTTAGAATTAGAGGGTACCCATTTAGAACAGAAATGAGAAGATATTTCTTTAGCCAGAGGATCACGGATTTATGAAATTCGTTGCCACATACAGCTGTGGAGGCCCAATCATTGGGGGTGTTTAAGGTGGAGATTGATAGGTATCTAATTAGTCAAGGTTTCAAGGGATATGGGGAAAAGGCCGAGAATTGGGGCTAGATGGGAATAGTTTTGCTCATGGTGAGGTAGCGGTGCAGACTCGATGGGCCGAATGGCCTACTTCTGCTCCTTTGTCTTGTGATCTTGTGAAGCTGTTAATATCTATCTCAACCAACAAAGGTCCCAACGCTGATCCCTGCAGTACACCACTGGTCACAGGCTTCCATTCAGAAAAGTACCACTACCCTCCGCCTCCTATCACTGCCAGTTTTGGACCCAGTTAGCCAGCTCATCTTGGATCCCATGTGCACCAGCCTACCATGTGGGACCTTGTCAAATGCCTTACTAAAGTCCATATAGACAATGTCCACTGCCTGCCTTCATCAATCTTCTTAGTAGTCACCTCAGAAAATCCCAATGAAGTTAGTAAGACAGGATTTGCCATGCACAAAGCCATGCCGTCTATCCCTGATCAGCCCCCACCTTTCCAAATGTACACAAGTCCTATCCCTTAAATGTGTATAAGCCAGCTCACCGACCAGAGGTTACCTGGCTTATCCTACTGCCCTTAAATAAAGGGACAACATTCGCCATCCTCCAGTCTTCTGGTACCTCACCAAAAAGATGCAAAATTCTCTGTCAAGGCCCCAACTGTCTCCTCCCTTGCTTCCCATAGCAACCTGAAATGGATCTCATCTGGCCCTGGGGATTTATCAACCCTTACGTGTTCCAGAACAATTAACACCTCCCCCTTCTGATTACTGACATGCTCCAGACAGTCAATGCACCCCTTCCCCAACTCATTTGGCAGGCACAATAGTGTAGCGATTAGCGTAACGCTATTACAGCGCCAGTGACCCGGGTTCAATTCTGGCCACTGTCTGTAAGGAGTTTGTACGTTCTCCCCGTGCCTGCGTGGGTTTCCTCCGGGTGCTCCGGTTTCCTCCCACTTTCCAAAGACGTACGGGTTAGGAAGTTGTGGGCATGCTATGTTGGCACCGGAAGCATGGCGACACTTGCGGGCTGCCCCCAGAAGACTCTACGCAAAAGATGCATTTCACTGTGTGTTTCGATGTACATGTGACTAATAAAGAAATCTTATTTTTCACGTCCTTCCTGGTGAATACAGCCAAAGGCCCTCTTAGTGGACAATTTCACTAGCAGCAAAACTGGGTAACTTTCAGATTTAGACTGAGAGCTTCCCTGCAGCATTCACATCACAAAAAATGCCAGGCAGTAACCATCGCCAATAAGAGTAGCTTAACTATTTCACCTTAACATTCAGCATTACTTTCAGAAACTCACCATCAATACCCTGGAGATCTCTATTGACCATCAATTTAACTGAACCAGCCACACAATAAAGTGGCTACAAGAACAGGTCAGAGGTCACTGTTCAGCAAGTGACCTCCTGGCTTCCCAGTAGCTACATGGTACAATTCAGGAGAGTGTGCCTGCATGACTGCAGCAACAATAACTCCGGTCAGGAAGCAGGCACACTCTGCTGGCTCAGCACCTCATCAATCATCTCAAATCTTCACTGCCTCCACAACTGGCGTT
This sequence comes from Pristis pectinata, assembly GCF_009764475.1. Lineage (NCBI taxonomy): Eukaryota > Metazoa > Chordata > Chondrichthyes > Rhinopristiformes > Pristidae > Pristis > Pristis pectinata. The sequence continues at coordinate 18,830,845 of NC_067409.1, read as the reverse complement.
GGTCAGACTGCTTTTGGAATCCAGGAAGTCCCCGGATTACGAACGAGTTCCATTTTTGAGTCTGTTCGTAAGGTGAATTTGTATGTAAGTCGGAACAGTTACGTGCAGTTCACATCTAACATCAATTAGTCCTAAATCACTACAATCTTCAGTTATTTATTGCGATATATTAAGATCCAGAATTTTGATTCCAGTTTCATTATAATTGCACACATAATGTGAAGCAATCTAAAATACAGCATAACTTGTCATTGCCGGGACACGTGAAGACTGTCATCAGTGTTATGTACGTTTGGTGTCATTCATTACAGTACAGTACCGTGGAGGTACAGTTACCACATTGAGTGAGTTTTGTGTATTTTCCGACTGACGGACAAAATCGACTTAAGGACATCTGTAGAAACGGACCTCGGTCATTACCCGGGGACGACCTGTTGGGGGAGAGCGAGTGCTGGATAGATAGATGGATAGAGTGGGAGATAGAGAGAGAGATAGATATAGTGGGTGGGGGCAACGGGAGAGGGGGCTGGTGACCATACATGGCGTCCTTCATCATTCGGAACTCCTCGAACATCCCTGCCCCGAAATAGCGGTACAGACTGTAACACGTGAAATCCACGACCCAGCCGTTCACCACCTCCATCACCTGGAAAAAGTCAACACTGACAGGCAAACAGTTCTGTGCCCAATTCCGCGCCTTTCTCCCGCCGTTCGTAAGTACGGGTGTTCGTAACCCGGGGACTTCCTGTATTGTGAGGAATTTTGGGCCCCATATCTAAGGAAAGATTGTGCTGGTCCAGAGGAGGTTCACAAGAATGATCCCGGGAATGAAATGCTTAATGATGGCTCTTGGCCTGTACTTGGAGTTCAGGGGTATGAGGGGGTATCTCATTGAAATGTATCAGATACTGGAAGGCCTGGATAGAGTGGACATGGAGAGGATGATTCCATTAGTAGAGTCATCGAGGATCTTTGGGCACAGCCTCAGAATAAAGGGATGTCCCTTTAAAACAGAGACGAGGAGGAATTTCTTCAGCCAGAGGGTGGTGAATCTGTGGAATTCGTTGCCACAGATGGCTGTGGAGGCCAAGTCATTGATGTATTTGTGGCAGAGATTGATGGGGGGGGGGGGGGGGGGGGGAGGGGTTAAGGTTTACAGGGAGAAAGTGGGAGAATGAGGTTTTAAAAAAAAGCAGACTCGATGGGCCGAATGGCCTAATTCTGCTCCTATATCTTATGGTTTTATTGTGTATCATCTGCATGACACACAGCAGCACCTCGTCTAGGGTTCCTTGACAACACATCACATGGTCATAAGTTTCATGTACAAGGGCAACTCAATGCAGCCACTTCCAAATCACACACTATCAATAACATGGGAATAGACTGTTGTTCCTCTGTTACTGCTGAAATTGCCTACCTAACATAACTGAGGCAGTACCTCCACTACAGCAATTGCAACAGTTCAAGAAACTTAAGGGTAATAAGGATTGGCAGTAGAAGCTGGACTCTGCCCAAGACCACCTGCTGCCTCGGGAAAGCAGCTAACGTAATCAAGGACCCCTCCCACCCCGGTCATTCTCTCTTCTCCCCTCTCCCGTCAGGCAGAAGATAGAAAAGCCTGAGAGTACGTACCACCAGACTCGAGGACAGCTTCTATCCCACTGTTATCAGATTCTTGAATGGACCTCTCATACATGAAAGATAAACTTTTGATCTCCCAATCTACCTCATCATGGCCCTTGCACTTTATTTGTCTACCTGCATTGCACTTTCTCTGTAACCGCAACACCATGTTCTGCATTCTGTTTTTTTATGACCTCAATATAATTTTCTATGGCACAATCTGTCTGGATGGCAGGCAAAACAAAAGTTTTTCACTGTATCTTGGTACATGTAACAATAATAAATCAATATTCCAATACTTACCAATGTTACTAACATGCAGTGAATAAATACAATTAAAAATAAATGTTTTTACTATTCTCCCATCATTCCTGCTCCAGCTTTATTTGAGCAACTGAAGTGACATTTACAATCTGTGTACAAAATAAAGCCACGATTAAATTTCAAAATGGGTTTGATGAAGTCCATGATTTGTATTTTGTCAGAACGCCACGATGCATTGTATGTTGTGGGTGCTTTGGATGAAGCAATGGAGTTGCGAGGAATGAGATATCATCCCATTGACATTGAAACATCTGTGATTCGTGCTCACAAGAGCATCACTGAGTGGTAGGTCTTTCTCAGCCTGGCAAGCAGTTTCCGTGCAATGAGAATGTTTTATTTTCTCGCTTTTAATGCACTTTGACCTATTCCTGCAAGTCATGAAGTTGGTTTGTTCATCAAAGTGCTCTGTAATGATGTTAACTTCCTTGTTTATATTTCATGTTAATTTGTGTGGTCAGCTCATTCTCCAATGGCTAACAGAATCTACTTACCTTAGATTCCGGGGACTTTTATCTTCCCACAAAAAGTGATCAACTGAGAATTCAGGGCAGTTCTCAATTGTGGCTTCATTCCCTGAGTGAAAAATAGAAACATCAATCGAAAGATACAAATAATTTTAAAGTTGTCTAAACTTCTGAAAGTAGCATCAATCTGTGAGGCTACAGATCAAGAACTGTGAAGTGAAAGTGTCCAAAGTAGCTCCATTTTTGACCAGCATTGGACATATAACCATACATGCACACTATGTATGTATTTGAAAAGAACCATACACGATTCTTCGCATTACAACCCCTTCTATGCAAAAAAAGATATTCAAGGCCATGAAAATTTAAAATAAATGTGTGGGAAAATAAATGCAAAGTCACAAAAAAGTCAAGGAATGCAATGATTGAGTAAGTGCTCAGGCAGAAAGAAAATAGATAGGAAGTATCACCTTTAACGTACATTATTTACTAGATATCTACTGGTGCTGCGCCAGGAGATATGGTCACAGCACATCTCTGAGTGACTGCTGAAGAAGACCAAGGTCACAGCATATATAAAAAATACTGAAACCTTTACAATGTACTGGGTAGATTCAGCAGGAAAGTGTCAAGGATGAGGAATCTAGCTTTGGGAAGAAGGATTCCTCCTGCCACATAAGACTATGACAAGACTTAAAAGCAGCTTTGAAAATTAGGGTAATGTGAATAGGGAAAGGTTGTTTTCTTTGCCAATGGATTTAATGCTAGACAAATTGTCGGTTTAAAATCGGCATATGAATATGGATGCAGATTGGGGAAATTTCCTTCATAGTTTCCTTCACAACAGATATATTACATGGGCAGTGTATTATATCTCTTGTGGGAAGCATACATGTTTGAAGTTGATGAAGACACAAGGTTAAAGGGAAAGGCTGGGATGTGTTTTAGATGGTTCTAGTAAGGAATTGGTACAGGGCATGAATGTTTGAGACAGACTCTGAAATAATGTGGGTATAACCTAGTTCACTGTATTTAATCCTACATACATTTCCAATATTATAAACTGTGGTTATTTCCTTCTTTGTAGTAGTGAGATTATAAAGTTTGCAAACGATACCAAACTTGGCAGTGTAGCAGTGAAGTTCTGAAGACCTCCGAGAATTGTGCATGCACGGAAATCAAAGACTTTCTGTGGCCTGAGTCTTTGATTTCCCGCCATATTATTAGGCACTGGGGACCTGGTGGTAACAGCTGAGCTGCTTGAAAATGAAATAAATCAAATAGGGAGAGGGCAGATTGAAGTGAAATCTTGCAACAAAAACTAAATTGGCAAACAGATTGGAACGTGGCTGGATGGGTTGACCGCGACAAACCAGGTCCTGATCAGAATCAGGATTAGGTCAAGGCTAAGGACACTTTGTAGTGTGGGACACAGCGGGATAAAAGAAGAAATGCAGTTAATATCTCCTGCAAGGAACAAGTATTTGCTTCTGGTGAAATTGAATAGTGAATACAAGACAAATAACTGAAGATATGTATTGAATCCAAATTATTATTTTTAAGTAAAGCACTGCACTATTACTTCCTTATATCTCTCTTTTTTGTTTTCCTCCAGTGCGGTGTTTACCTGGACAAATCTCTTGGTGGTCGTTGTGGAACTAGATGGATCAGAACAAGAGGCTTTGGACCTTGTTCCCCTGGTCACTAATGTGGTTCTGGAGGAACATTACCTTATTGTAGGAGTTGTAGTTGTGGTTGATGTCGGAGTGATCCCAATAAACTCTCGTGGAGAAAAGCAGCGCATGCATCTAAGGGATGGGTTTTTGGCAGACCAACTCGATCCTATCTATGTGGCCTACAACATGTAGCCTCTTGTCTAAGGCTTCCATTAACTATGTGTATGTACATATGTAAAAAGAACTCTTGGTGTTCACCACAAATGTGCAGAAACCGAAAGACAAATGGTTGCTCCAGAGGGGGACTTTCTGCACGCACAAGCACTAGTGACTCGTCACAAAGATGTGAAACTTTCCTTTGTACCACAAAGACAATGATTAGTACACAGCCCTTTGAAGGTCGAAATCCCGTCATGGAATCTATTTCTTGCTTGTTGGTTGATTAACTGCTTTTAAAGTAAGTGTACTATCTGCGCTCTGTATTTTTAAGTTATATCAGCTGAAGTTGCTTACGTTTTTTAATCTGCCCTCTAAGGGGGTGCTTTTTATGTATTCACATACTGTGGCAAAAGCAAGTATTTTAGGTTGTTGATTCTTGAGATTTGGTCAAAAATTGTCAAAAAATTGTAAACAAGGAACCTTCTACCTAGAAATGATTGACTGAAGATATTTTGTTCCTCCTTTTTTTCTTGTATGTCTGGTATTTGATATTAAGAGGTACGAGAGTAACATCTACCCTGTCGGCACCTTAATAGTTGCAACTAAGTTATGAGCTCCCTCTCAAAGCAGGACTTGAGAAAAACCTGCAAGGGCAATCAGGAGGTGTCTGCTACCTAACAACAGGGGTGTAGATTAGAGGTGCATCCAGTAAAAGGGTTCAGATATGTTTTCATGTGTGATGATTATCATTGTACTACAAAAAAAGGAGAAAAATACTGAGTAACTTCATATCGTGTAATTATGTACAAAACAGTTTTAATTTATTTTGTTCTTTAGAAGTATATTAAGAGAGAGACATCTGAGAATGTTTTACTCTTTTAAATGTTTGCTATTAAGAGGCAAAGTGTTGCATTATTTTATGTGGATAGCTTCACATCTGCACACTATATTCGAGGTAACTCATCAGATCTATGGTTTTACCAATGGAAGAAATATTGAAAAAGCAGTAATTCTTACTTGCATGGTGTCCCAGTTTTTAAATGAACGTAAGGTCGTGTTATTCACTCGGTCCACCTCAGAGGTGCAGTATCTCAGCACGTGATGTGACGTAACGCAAGCACCTTCCATCAGAAGATAAAGTTTGTGAAAAGATCTGTGGACATCTTTATGCTTGTGAATTAACTGAAGTTTAAAGTGCACTAAAAAATATTTTAAAAAAATCAATAAAAAAATTGTATTGTGCCAGATTGGCTGGTGTTCATTAATAACTTTGTGTTCGCATGTGCACACATACACTGACGGTTGTTAGACTCTCCACATGTGGCAGGTTACACAGAGTAGATTGTTTGGTTTTCCAGGACATGCACATACTTAAATATCCTGTGTGCTTCAGATTCCAAGCTGACAGCTATTTATGATAGTTTCAAACTTTTTACTGCTGCTAATTGTGTTTATAATAAGACATTTTCTTAACCTGTTATGGAACTTAAAGAGGAAAAAAAATCACAAAATAACTAACTGCAAAAGAGCCATTTTTCAAGTAAACCTTTTTAATTATAGAAACTAATGTACAAGAAACGGTGTTAATTTTTTTACACTTAAAATCTTTACAACAATATTTTGCAATAAAATGTCAGATATTTAATTTTTTTTCTAAGAAGATGCAGTGTGTACACAAAATGGTGGCTGGTAACTTTTCCCTTACTCCATTTTGTTGTAACCCCATGTTCCATTGTAGGTCATTTGCCACTTGTCAAGCCAAACGTTCTCCCACATACTTCATGTCAGGAGACGGAGTCTGGTCTACAGTTGATTTCTGAGCTCCTGGAAATATTGCTGGGTTCGCGATTAACTGGTAAGAAGTGCTAGATAAACAGAGACAGGTTGACAACATTTTAAAAATTCATTCAAATGCTAAATTGTGTTCTGACAGCAGCACTGCAGAAACTTGACAGAAGATTCACATGTTTAGCGTGACAGGCAGCCTGGAGCTGCCTAGTTGGGTACGAAACACAGAATACTGCCTTAATGAGTGACTGAGCCCTTGGCTATTGAATATCCTCCAGTGTATGAAAATGGCGTTTGCCATTACTGGGAAAGGAATTAAAGTGGAATAAGTAGTAGTCATACTGGTCCCAGTCCCCCAGAACCAAATCCAGCACATTGGGTAATATTGCCTTAGTAAGGTTTATTATATTTTTGATGCCAGGTTTGTTGCGTCCTCTGCTACCTGCCATTTGTAAAGAGAGTCTAACATTTACTATTTGTAGTAAAGTAGGTTTCTTGTTTTGTTGTGAGAGTGGAAGAAGCAACCATCCAGAGTCCTACCAGACTCAGCAATAAAGAAGGCTTGTCCCGTATTAGAAAACTTACTATAGATAAACCATGCATTAGAATGTATAAAAAAAACTGTTTGTCTTGTGATCTAGTGCTTTGAAGTAAAAGAAAACCATGTAATCAAATGATGCACATGCACAAAATGGAAGGTACATTAAGATCATATATCAAAAACAGGATCAGATTCCTCACGGTGCTTGTTATTATTATCCTGCTTGACACTTTACCCAAGGGAGGACTGTCCCTTTTATCAGTTGAATGTTAGCAGCGTTCAGTCATATCGTCTAGTGACTGGTAGAGAATGTCATGTACTCAACCAATCACAATGGATTTTACTGTGCAAAGGACAACAATCTTTCTTGTATGTTAAACCACCAGTACGCTTTGTACATCTGTGATAACGCCTGTTTTATATTCAAATGAACAAATAAAAGCTTTTATTTTTGTTGCTCTGAAAACAATTCATCTGTCTTCATTCAACAGTCTAAATTTCCTCACAATGGGCTTAATTAGCTTACACTCTTGTACCCTTCAATTTGCTTTCTCAAGATTAGACAAGATCCTTTGCCAGCAGAGTTCTAATAGCTATTGTTTTGGCTGAATGCAAGTAACAGGAGCATGACTATTTATAGAAAATATGCACCATAAAATAAGAGTTGGCACAATAAACAAATAAATAGCCTGGTATAACAGATAATCCCAAATTGGTTCTATAATCTAATAATTAAATTGCCCAATCCTCCAAATATTTATCCAAGCCACGATTAATTTTTCTTCACACTTTGTCTTACTGGTAGTTGATTTGTATATAATGCAATGAAATTTGAACAGTCTGCACACTTTCCTCCTTTAAGCTTGTTTCTGTTCTCTGATCCTAGACTTTATGGCAATTGAACATTTATCAGGGTAATTTGTGTACTGTTATCAAATGAGAATACTGTATTTAAAAGGGCACTATATAAATGCAAATTGTTGTTCCTCCATCTAGCTATTCCTTTAAGAAGCTTATATATTGATATTAATATCTTCTCTGAGTTATCACCTTAAGAGAAAACAGGTCAATATTTTGTCACGATTTGGATATTTTTACTTCTGAATTTAGTTGCCATTTACAGAACAGATCCTAATGGCAAGATATCCCACTATAGAACAGTGAGAAAAATTGCTAATTATACCGAAGTAAATTTGAGCCTACACTCTCTTCCAGGTTTGGCCACACAAAAGTCTTGCACAGACATCTGACGTTTGAATTCCATTCCTCCAGCTAGACATGCCTTTCTTCAGAGTTGAAGGGTTGTGTTGATTTCGATGAATGATCCAACAGAACTTTCAGACCCTTCCCGTGTTGTCCATTTGGTTTTATTCCCATCCTCTGGTCTCAATACCTTGCATCTTTTCCATTCAGTGCATGTGCCTTGCATCAGCCCACCTTTCTGGATTCCCCTTAATGATATAGAACAAGGTTAATTATTCCTTAAACTTCCGTCTATAGACATGATTTAGTCCAGGGTGTAGAACGAAACATCCAAAGTTGTGCTTGCACTGCAAGTGACAACAGGCCCAGCACTCACCACACTGATAGCTTCATTCACAGTCAAACTTTCCTCTATTTCAGCTCATTTTTAATCCAAGTCAGAATTTGGCCTATTGGTTCCTGCACTACCCCTGCAACCTCATTTAAGGTTTGCTGTAGGGCTAACTACCATCTGATCTTTGGGCATTAGTAGCGGTTTGTAATGTTTTGCGACTGATCATACAAGGATATGATTGATTGATTTTACTAAAACCTTTCTTCTAGTCCCCTCCTGAATTTAATCTGGGAAAGTGCCTTGTTTGCCTTTTAATTTCCTATCAGTATCCATCAAATCTGAGATTTCTATTTTAGTACTTCCTCCATTCGAAGTACTGGGGAGACTGATTGATAAACAGCTGAGCACACAGCTGTGCTTCTGTATATCTGTTATTCTTTCAATAATTTACTACCTTGCTTTTAAGATCTATAAATACTCCAACATTTTCTTTTTTGCCTGCAGTTTGCAGCTGTACTTATAGAAACACTCGACATTTCTTTCAATGTTTCCTTCAATTCTAATATTTTCAGATTTTTAAGAAACTGGTCAGGAGCATTATAAAATAGAAAAAAAAGTATTTCTCAGAACATCTATAATCAGTAGATTGTTTTAACCAGAAGTTTAAGGTAAAAAAGCTCACATAGCTAATTGTGTTGATCACTTATAGTCACTGGCTAGGTTTTGAACCTACATTTGAGCCACACTGGTGTATTTGCTACTGTGAGCAACTGATGATATTAGATACATTAGAAAGCAATGAGTCATTTACATTGGGCCAATGCTATGTAGGTCAAACTGGGTGAAGGTGGAAGGTGCCCTTCCAGGAGAAGAGTGGACCAGGTTGATTTTGATTATAAAGAGCAGCCTGCAATTAACATTTTTGGGGAGCTAACTAACTCATGAATAGACAAGTTGTTGAGTTCTATTTCACAACCTGCCGTTCATTTGAACAGCCAGCATCTGGATGCTGATCCAATATCATAAACTCTAGAGTGTTGTTTCATTATAAGCAACACTTAAGTGAAGTTAGTTTATTTTGCATTTGTAAACTATATTTTCAGAATTGAAATTGAAATACATTATGTGTCTTTTTATAAATAAAAGCTCTGTTGCTACACATTAGAGCTCTGTGTGTCTTTATCTGCTAACACCTTGCCCAACTTTCCTAGTACTGATACCAACTCATCACTGGCAATGGATTTGCTTCCTCAAGCACAGTGTTCTTCCTTTTGAAACCAGTGTTGCCCTGTTCCACAAAATCCATTCTTGGCCCATCCACCTACTCACTCATTCACTCCCTGACTCCACTTTAAGCCCTTTCTTTACCTTAACCATGTCAGTGCCTCCTGGTTCCATGCTCAGATGTTGCAAAACTACAACACATACTATAAGATGATGACCTTAGTGTGCTGACTCTCATTGTCTCTTATACTCATGCTGCGCTTGATGTACTAAGGAATAGATACAGCACAGGAAGAGGCCCTTCAGCCCACGATGTTGTGCCAAAATAATTAAACGCCTAACTAAACTAATCCCTTCTAACTACACCATGTCCATATCCTTCCATTCTCTGCACATTCATGTGCCTATGAGCCTTTTAAACGCCTCTATCATATCTGCCTCCACTGCATTCCAGGCACCCACCACTCTCTGTGCAAAAGAAACTCACCCCGCACATCTCCTTCAAATTTAGTCCCTCTCACCTTAAATGCATGCCCTCTAGTATTAGACATTTCAACCCTGGGAAAAAGATACTGGCTGTCTACTTTATCCATGCCTCTCATAATCTTATAAACCTCTATCAAGTCTCCCCTCAGCCTCCGCTGCTCCAGAAAAAACAACCCAAGTTTGTCCAACCTCTCCTTATATCACATGCCCTTTAATCCAGGCAGCGTCCTGGTAAACCTCTTCTGCATCCTCTCCAAAGCCTGGACATCCTTCCTATAATGGGGTGACCAGAATTGAATGCAATACTCCAGATGCAGCCTAACCAGAGTTTTATAAAGCTGCAACATAACTTCCTGATTCTTGAACTCAATACCTTGATTAATAAAGGCAAGCATGCCATATACCATCTTTACCACCCTATGCAGCCACTTTCTACGGACTCGGACCCCAAGATCCCTCTGTACATCAACACTCTTAAGCGTCCTGCCATTAACAGTGTACTGTCCCTTTACATTTGATCTCCCAAAGTGCAACACCTCACACTTCGCCGGATTAAACTCCATCTGCCATTTCTCCACCCATGTCTGCAACTGATCTATGATGTCCCGCTGTATCCTTTGGCAATCTTTTACAATTCCACAGCAATCCACAACACTACTAATCTTTGTGTGGGAATCCACACCATCACTTAAAGAGTGATTTCCATTTTTCCTGCCCAATTGTAGACACAGCTCCAGCATCATTTCTTCTCACCCATCATGATCTACAACCTCCTCCGCCGAGAACAACAAAGGCAAGAGGTACAAGGGAACATGACAACCTGCATGGTTTGTTCCCCCGCCCCCCCCCCCTCCAAATCATGTACAGTCCTAATTGGAAATACCATTGTTCCTTTTTGCTGGGTCTAAATTCTAATGTCTTACTCAACAGCACCATGGGACTGGCATCACACGGATTGCAGTGGCTCATCACCAGCTTTTTGAGGGCGATTAAGGATGGGCAATTAATGCTGGATTTGTCAGTGATCCCAAGCAAACAAAATAAGATATTGATCTTTATGCATTCACTGCATTGTTCTGATGGAATCATCCTCCCCTAGTTGTGGGAAGCTTCTACGCGACTGCTTTGAGTCAGTGGACTGGGCCACATTCAAGGATTCAGCTGCCAGCCTAGATGAGTAGGTCACCACCATCACAGACTTTATCAGCAAGTGCATTGAGGACTGTGTACCAAAGAGGATGATACGGGTGTTCCCAAACCAGAAACCATGGATGAACCAGGAGATCCACTCCCTACTGAAGTCAAATCAGGTGACCCTAACCTTTACAAGAAATCAAGATATGACCTCTGTAAAGCTATTAGAGATGCCAAAAGGCAATACCAGTCCCAGACCAGCCGTTAGTTGTGGCAGGGTTTACATACTATAACGGGCTACAAAATGAAGTCAGACAGCATCGCTGACAACAGCACATCCCTTCCTGATGAGCTTAACCCATTCTATGCATGTTTTGAACAGAACGGGATTGGTATGTCACCACCTACCCTGACAGCCTCCAACGCACCTGAACCCACTGTCACCATTGTGGACGTAAGATCAGTCTTCCGGATAGTGAACCCGTGGAAAGCATCTGGCCTGGATGGTGTCCCTGGCTGTGTCCTCAGATACTGTGCTGATCAGCTCCCTGCTTCAGTCTGAGGTTCCCACCTTTTTTTTTTAAGAAGACTGCTATCATCCTGGTACCTAATAAAAACAAGGTAACATGCCTTAATGACCACCGCCAGGTGGCTCTGATATCCACCATCATGAAGTGCTTCGAGAGGCTGGTCACGGCACGCATTAACTCCAGCCTCCCAGACAACCTTGACCCACTGAAATTTGCCTCCCACTGAAACAGGTCCACGGCGGACGACATCTCCCTGGCCCTACACTCATCTCTGGAGCATCTGGACAGTAAAGACATTTATGTTAGGCTATTGTTTATTGACTACAGCTCTGCCTTCAATACTATAGTTCCAGGCAAACACACCACCAAACTCCAAGACCTAGGACAACTCCCTCTGCAACTGGATCCTTGACTTCCTGACCAACAGACCGCAATCAGTGAGGTTAAGCAGCAACACCTCCAGGACAACTGTTCTCAACACTGGTGCCCCACAAGGCTGAATCCTCAGCCCTCTACTCTACTCCCTATATACTCAAGACTGCGTGGCCAGATTCTGCTCTAACACCATTTTCAAATTTGCAGATGGTACCACTGTAGTGGGCCGTATCTCAAATAATGATGAGTCGGAGTACTGGAAGGAGATACAGAGCTTAGTGACATGGTGTCATGATAACAGCCTTTCCCTCAATGTCAGCAAAAGAGTTGGTCATTGACTTCAGGAAAGGGGGCAGTGCACATGCATCTTTCTACATCAATGGCGCTGAGGTCGAGAGGGTTGAGAGCTTCAAGTTCCTTGGAGTGAACATCACCAATAGCCTGTCCTGGTCCAACCATGCAGTAGCCACAGCCAAGAAAGCTCACCAACACCTCTACTTCCTCAGGAGACTAAAGAAATTTGGCACGTCCCCTTTGACACTCACCAACCTTCATCGATGCACCATAGAAAGCATCCTATCCGGATGCATCACTGCCAGCATAATCAAAGACCCCACCCACCTGGGACATTCTCTCTTCTCCCCTCAGGCAGAAGGTACAGGAGCCTGAGGGCACATACCACCAGGCTCAAGGACAGCTTCTGTTATAAGACAATTGAATGGTTCCCTTATACGATGAGATGGACCCTTGATCTCACAATCTACCTTGTTATGACCTTGTATTTTATTGTCTACCTGCACCCCACTTCCCTGTAGCTGTGACACTTTACTCTGTATTCTGTTATTGTTTTTACCGTGTACTACCTCAATGCACTGTAATGAATCGATCTGTACGAACGGTATGCAAGACAAGATTTTCACTACATCTTGGTACAAGTGACAATAATAAACCAATACCAATACTATGGATTGCCTTTTCCATTCCTTAAATAGACAGACTAAATTGATTTTGCTTAATGCTAACCCAATTTCAACTCATTGGATGATAGTCTAATTTCATTGTATGTAACTCAGTACTAGTAAAAAGCTAAACAAAATTATAGATCAAATACAGTCTCTACATCGGTCATCATCCTAAAACATTAACACTTACTATTTTCAGAATGAGAATTTATTATAGTTCCTATTTTTCAAAATTTGAGCATGTGCATATTTTTAATGGATACAAATATTGTGGCTTATAGATGGGATAATCATACTGGCAATTGTGCACATCATAACTGCCGTTGACTGTTGAATGCATAAAACTGTTGGAGGAACTTCATTCCTCCAGCAGTTTGCTTTTTGCTCCAGATTACAGCAGTCTCTTGTGTCTCTATTAAGAATGCATGTTTGGCCAGGACTGACGTTGGAGGAACTATTCTTGGCTTTCAATGACAAAAGTGATGATGCCTTTACTGTAAATTCTGATGGAATTGAGCTTTATTGCCACCAACCATGGAATCTTTAAGCTGTTTTTTGTATAACATGATTGATTTGTTCAAGAGATCGACAGCAGACAATCAAAATGATTTGGTTCTGTTAATAAACAAATAGGTTGTACATTATATGCTGTTGTTAAAAATGTAAGTCAGTATTTAAGTACTAGTTGAGGATGCTCCAAAAATCTGTAAATATCTCTTTCTCCACCCCTCAGTTTAGCAGGACAGGGAAAATAAACAATCTTCTACTGGTACTACAACAGGGAATCAGGAGCCGCTTATTCAATCTTTCAACATGTTTTAGAAAATGTTTCACATGGAAGATGCCCAAATTAAATTGTCACAGGAGATGTAAGTAGATGTTGGAGAAGGGAGGGAGGAGGACAGAGGACAGTTCATGCTCAAGGATGACTTGGACGAGGAAGTGGAGGGGGGGGGGGGGGGAGTAGTAAGTTTGCAGATGACACGAAGGTTGGTGGTGTTGTTGATAGTGTAGAAGGTTGTTGAGGGCTATAACAGGATATAGACAGGATGCAAAGCTGGGCTGAGAAGTGGCAGATGGAGTTCAACCCGGAAAAGTGTGAAGTGATTCACATTGGAAGATCGAATTTGAAGGCAGAATGCAGGGTTAATGGCACAATTCTTGGTATTGTGGAGGAACAGAGGGATCTTGGGGTCCAAGTCCATAGATCTCTCAAAGTTGCCGTACAAGTCGATAGGGTTGTTAAGAAGGTGTGATGGCCTTCATTAGTCAGGGGATTGAGTTCAAGAGCCATGAGGTAATGTTGCAACTCTATAAAACCTTGGTTAGACCACAATTAGAATATTGTGTTCAGTTCTGATCGCCTCACTGTAGGAAGGATGTGGAAGCTTTAGAAAGGGTGCAGAGGAGATTTATCAGGATGCTACCTGGATTAGAGAGCACATCTTATGAGGATAGGTTGAGCGAGCTAGGGCGTTTTTCTTTGGAGAGAAGGAGGATGAGAGGTGGCCTGATAGAGGTGTGCAAGATGATAAGAGGCATAGATCGAGTGGACAGCCAGAGACTTTTACACAGGATGGAAATGTCTAACATGAGGGGGCATAATTTTAAGGTGATTGGAGGAAAGTGCAAGGGGGAGATCAGAGGCAAGTTTTATTTTGTTTACACAGAGAGTTGTGGGTGTGTGGAACATGCTGCCAGGGGTGCTGGTAGAGGCAGATACATTAGGGACATTTAAGAGACTCTTAGATAGGCACATGGATGATAGAAAAATGGAGAGGTATGTGGGAGGGAATGGTTAGGTTGGTCTCAGAGTAGGTTAAAAGGTTGGCACAATATCGTGGGCTGAAGGGCCTGTACTGTGCTGTAATGTTCTATGTTCTAAGATCCTTGCTGCTTCTAATCTGCACCAGAGTTCCAGATACTGACACCAACCACGTTCATAATTTTACTAAAGAATGCCAGCAGATTCTATGGTGATTTTATGTTCAAGCTGAAAAAAAAGTGACATGCATTTCCTGATGGCAGATTTTCTTTTAGGAATCGACTGGAGATAATAGCCACACTATTTCCAATATTTTGATGGTATAATTCAGCAATTTAAAAACTGTAATTATTAGCATGATGGAATTACAGTATTACAGGAGAAAAGAAGTCTTGTTTTGTCTCTACTCATACATCAAGGTAAGAGATGAATAGGTCTGGCTGAATACAGTTGAGCATCACACATAGATGTAAATATTACATGGACTCCCAACAATAGAGACAGGGGAAAGAAATCTGTAACATTTTAAACTTCTTAAAAATCATTTGGAAAATAAATGCTGCGCAGTATTCTGCCTGTGGTAATGAGACTTACGTTCACCAACTAGTGGACAGTCACTAGTTTATATATGCCCTGGATCACCTCTTAAGATCATTCGTTTTACTGCTCTTTCTCCATATCCCCGCAGTTTTTTCACTTTCAAGTATTTATCCAATTCCCTTTTGAAGGCTTCATTTAAATCTGTATATCTCACCATGCAAGGCAGTATATTCCAAAATCTAATCATTCAAACTTTATTTGAAGTAACTGACGTGAAAACCATGTGACTACGTTCCACCTCTAGGACCCAGACAGTTTAATACTGCAGTGATACGAGAACATGCACATCATCATTCCCTGGCATGGTCCATTGGAATGCTCTATGTTATTGCATTATATGCACTCATCTCAATCCAGAACATGGGCAGTATACTGACTCCCAAATTCATCATATTTTAACACCTTCAGATATGCTTCTTTAACTGAATTGTTCAGCAAGGTTTAACTTCTGTTAGTCCCGTAACGTATATTGGGCCCAGAGAACACATGGCAACCAGATTCAATTGGTTTACTGTGGTGTAACGTTTCCACCTTTCTTCAGCTCACTCAATTGGTATGTCCTTCTGTCCCATTCAGGGCAGTTCAGCAATGAACTTGAAGGAATCATGGAAACATAGAAAATAGGTGCAGGAGGAAGCCATTTGGTCTCATTCAACATCATCATCCACTTCAGAACACTGTAACTCTATCTTCTGCCCATATCCCCCGATCCTACTACTATTAATATATCTACCTCATTCCAAAATATATTTAATGACTCTGCCTTTGCCGGTACGAAATTATTCTCTTGATCTCGGTTATAAATGCCTGCCCTGTGACTGCTGGCTCTGGATCCTTCCAGCCACTGGCAACATCTCCTCAATCAACCCTGACTAGTTAGTCCTGTTAGAAATTTTTTATGTTTGGATGCAATCCTCCTCATTCTTCTATAATCCAGTGAACAGAGGTTTAACCAATTCAATCTCCCCTGATAAATCAGTCCTGCCATCGCAGGAGTGAGTGTAGTAAATCTTCATTCCAATCCCTCCAGATAAAGAACATCCTTCTTAAGACAACTAAAGCTCCAGATGTGGTCTCTCCAAGGCCCTGTACAACTGCAGCAAGACATCCTTGCTCCTGTACTCAAATTCTCGTGCATTAAAGGCCCACGTACCATTTTTGCCTTCTAACCACTTGCTGTACAAGGATTCACCCCCAGCTTTGTCTCATCTGCCTGCCTAGAAATGTTATCTTTGGTTCCCTCATCCAAATCAGTAATATCTATTGTAAATAGCTGGGGTCCAAGCACCAATCCTTGCTGCATCCCACTAGTCACTCCCTGCCACCGAGAAAAAAAAATCCCATTTACCGGTTTATTGCCACCCATCCCATGGGCTTTAATTTAAGCTGTAACCCCTCCACTCTTCCCCTAGTTCTGAGGTAGGGTCCATGACTCAAAACATTTACTGGTTTCTCTTACCACAGGTGCTTGCTTGACTGGCTGAGTTGTGTTTCGGTCTTTCTCACACTGTTTCTTTCCTAATACGGATTTCCTTCGGTTCCTCCATGGTATTGATGTTAATTTGGTTTAACCAATCAATACATAGATTACCGTCACCCATTACAACTGCACCCTTCCTGCATTCATTTCTAATTCCCTGTTTAATTCCAGCCCTTACAGGTTCCATATCATGATTTTCCAAAACATCCTCATCACATTGATTGCCTCTGTTACTAACAGTATATGGAATTACAATGTTGTGGCCATTACAGAGACTTGGCTATCGCAAGGGCAGGATTGGCTGCTTGATGTTCCAGGGTTTAGAAATTTCAAAAGGGATAGGGAGCAAGGTAAAAGAAGTGGGGAAGTGGCATTGCTAATCAGGGATAGTATCACAACTCCAGAAAGGGAGGACATCATGGAGGGATCATCTACTAAGTCAGTGTGGGTGGAAGTCAGAAACAGGAAGGGAGCAATCACTCTATTGGTAGTATTCTATAGGGCCCCCAGTAGCCACTGGGACACTGAGGAGCAGATAAGTAGGCAGATTTTGGAAAGGCTGCTGTCATGGGTGACTTCAGCTTCCCTAATATTGATTGGCATCTCCTTAGTGCAAAAAGTTTTGATGGGGCAGAATTTGTTAGGTGCGTCCAGGAAGACTGGACAGGCCGACTAGAGGAGAGGCCATACTGGATCTAGTACTAGGCAAGGAACCTGGTCAGGTGACAGACCTCTTGGTGGGCGAGCATTTCGGAGATGGTAACGACAACTCCTTTAGTATAGCCATGGACAGGGTTAGGAGCAGATGATTTGGAGAAGTTTTTAATTGGGGGAGGGCTAATTACGCTGGTATTATGCAGGAACTTGGGAGCGTAAATTGGGAACAGATGCTCTCAGGGAAACGCACAGAAGAAATGTGGAGGCTGTTTAGGGACCACTTGCATGGGGTTCTGGATAGGTTTGTCCCACTGAGATAGGGAAAGGATGGCGGAGTAAAAGAACCATGGTTGACAAGAGAGGTGAAGCATTTAGTCAAGAGAAAGAAGGAAGCAAAAATCAGCTAGGGCTCTTGAGAATTATAAGGTAGCCAGGAAGGAGCTTAAGAAGGGACTTAGGAGAGCTAGAGGGGACATGAGAAGGCCTTGGCAAGTAGAATTAAGGAAAACTCCAAGGCGTTCTACAGGGCAGGCACAGTAATGTAGCAGTTAGCGCAACGCTATTACAACGCCAGCAACCTGGGTTCAATTCCAGCCACTGTCTGCAAGGAGCTTGTATGTTCTCGTGTCTGCATGGGTTTCCTCCAGGTGCTCCGGTTTCCTCCCGCATTCCAAAGACATACCGGTTAGAAAGTTGTAGGCATGCTATGTCAGCGCCGAAAGTGTGGCGACACTTGTGGGCTGCCCCCAGAACACTCTACACAAAAGATGCATTTCAATGTACATGTGACTAATAAAGATCTTATCTTATGTACATGAAGAACAGGTGGTTGACTAGAGTGAGGGTAGGACCGCTCAGGGATAAAGGGGGAAACATGTGCCTGGAGGTGGAGGAGGTAGGGGAGGTCCTTAATGAATACTTTGCTTCAGTGTTCACTAGGGAGAGGTACTTCAACAAATATGAGGTCAGCGTAGAACAGGCTAATGTGCCGGAGCATGTTGAGGTTAAGAAAGAGGTAGTGTTGGAGCTTCTGAAAAACATTAGGATGGATAAGTCCCCGCGGCCAGACAGGATATACCCCAGGTTGCTACAGGAAGTGAGGGAAGAGATTGCTAGGGCATTGACAATGATATTTGTGCCCTCCCTGGCCACAGGAGTGGTATCAGAGGATTGGAGGATGGCAGATGTTGTTCCATTGTTCAAGATAGGTAATAGGGATAATCCTGGGAATTATAGACCAGCGAGTCTTGTGTCAGCGGTGGGCAAACTATTGGAGAAGATTCTTAGGGACAGGATTTATGAGCATTTGGAGAAGCATAGTCTTATTAGGAATAGTCAGCATGGCTTTGTGAGGAGCCGTTTGTGCCTCACGAGCCTAATTGAGTTTTTCAAGGTGGTGACAAAACAAATTGATGAAGGTAAATACACTTTAGAAGAACAGACTTGAAGGCAGAGTATAGGGTTAATGGCAGGATTCTTAGCAGTGTGAACAGAGGGATCTTGGGGTCCAAGTCAATGGATTCCTCAAGTTGATAGGGTGGTTAAGAAGGCGTATGGTGTGCTGGCCTTCATTAGTTGGGGGATTGAGTTCACGAGTCACGAGGTAACATTGCAGCTATGTGAAACTCTGGTTAGACCACACTTAGAGTGTTGTTTTTTAGATCTGGTCACCTCATTATAGGAAGGATGTAGAAGCTTTAGAGAGGGTGCAGGATGCTGCCTGGATTAGAGAACATGTCTTATGAGGAAAGGCTGAGTGAGTTAGAGCTTTTCTCTTTGGAGCAACGGAAGATGAGAGGTGACTTGATAAAGGTGTATAAGATTATGAGAGGCATAGACAGAGTGGACAACCAGCACCTTTTTCCCAGGGCAGCAATGGCCAATACCAGAGGACATCCATTTAAGGTGAATGGAGGATAGTTTAGGGGAGATGTCAGAAGTAGGGTTTTTGTTTTACACAGAGTGGTGGGTGCCTGGAACGCACTGCTGGGGGTGGTGGTAGAGGCTGATACAATAGAGACATTTAAGAGGCTCTTAGATAGGCACGTGGTTGTAAGAAAAATGGAGGGTTTATGGGCTGTGTAGGAGGGAAGAGTTAGATTGATCATGGAGTAGGTTTATATGGGTCGGTACAACATCGTGGGCTGAAGGGTCCATACTGTGCTGTACTGTTCTATACCACTCCACCTCCTTCCCCTCTTTGCCCATCATTCCTAAAGACTGAGCATCCCAGATGGCCAGTTCCTGTCTTTCAGTACTGTTAGGGAGAGGGGAATTGTAATCTGCATTTCGAGGGCAGTAACCATTAATACAAATTAGAGCCAGCCTTGAAACTATTTCAAATGTAACCCACAGCGTAGTCAGTGTTGAAATTAGATGAATAGCTATGTGAACAAACTACACCGTCTGTGAAGAGAACAAGCCACTTAAGAGATATGATTTGGAAACCGACAAGACCATAAAACATTTCAGTATGCATTGAACAACTGCATAAACAATAGAGCTATGTTAATTGGCCTCATCAAACCAGATATCTTAAGCAAAGATATTTTGCACCATTGTACAGACAAAGTTTCCAGACTGCCTATTTTGACAACATGCATTGTCATATTTAGACCATAATATAGGAGCAGGATTAGGCCATTCAGCCCATCAAGTCTACTCTGCCATTCCATCATGGCTGATACCTATTTCAACCCCATTCTCCCACCTTCTCCCTGTAACCCTCTTACCAATCAAGAATCTACCAATCTCTGCCTTAAATACACCCATTGACTTGGCCTCCACAGCCCTCTGTAGCAACAAATTCCACAAATTAACCACCTTCTGGCTGAAGAAATTCCTCCTCATCTCAGTTTTAAAGGGACGTCCCTTTATTCTGAGGCTGTGCCCTCGGATCCTAGACTCTCCCACTAATGGAAACATTCTCTGTTCCATTTGTTGTGTTAATCACTACTTGAGGTATTTGTGTACCCAGCCCTCACAATATTAATTTTGAGAGTCTGATTTTGTCCTCAAAAGATTTTAGACCATCCATGTGAATGACTATCTCAACAAAGGTGTTTGATGGCCTTGTCAGTTAAGGTACGCTCCCATTGTAAATATATAATTCTATGGAAACATTTGTCTGCACCCAAATACTGAAGTAAACTGTGCAATTGTAACTGTAGAAATTATATTCAATCACCTGCTGTCTCAGTGCATTTTGAGTTCTTACGGGTTCTATTGAGAGATTCTCCCAGGAGGTTCCACCAAGAGAGTCTCCACCTGAATGTCTGCTTGTGCTGAATAAAGAACTATTATACCTACAGTTCTGGTTTCCATGTGGCTCATTCAGTCACTCTGTCTCTACACAATAGCAACAATATTGTAACTGTATACATCTATTTGTCTAATCTGTTGCATTATACGTGTTGGTCTACTTAAACATATCTCATTCCCCAGAGTCAAAGCCTCAGATATGATCATCTTGCCTCCTATAAAGGATCTGATCTAAATTTATTTTGCTTTCCTGGTTCAGTATTTTGGAATGGAAGTGAAATTCCAATGGCAACGAGACTCTCAAATTGCAAAAGTATAAACATACTGTGGCAATATTTTCCTGGTGTTGTTATATTTCACCTCATATTTTAAAATATTTTGCCCTTTGAGAATAATGCTTAGAATACAGTTATCCTGAGTTTCTTCGAGGGTGACTGTATTCTAATGTTCTGGGTTTGCAGGGACAATGCCAGAGATTTACCTCCGGTAAACTGTGGTTGGCTAGAACACTACTGCCCTCAACTGTCAAGTCATGGCTCATTCCAGACAGCACTGAAATATTAGCTTTCGAAACAATGTAAAACACTTTCCGTTACATCTGATATTTTTCCACTTTTCCAAAACCATTGAATATACTCCATCACATTAGAACTACCTTTGCATCTTTGGTGGTACAGTAGTGATTGCAATGACAGCACAGTTCCACCTTATTCTACTGTCCCTACAGAATACCTGATGTTTTTCTGAGCTTTTTATTCACTTGGTTTCTTTCAGCTCTCAGGCTTTTGTTTCCAGTGATGACAATTGTTCCCTTCAGTTACTTGATCAAGAAAAACCTGTAAAAGGATACATATAATTCAGCCAACTGTGAACTACTAGAATAACATAAAAGTGGAGCATTTTTAAAACGATGCCAGACTGGAATATGTTCAAATAGACACCAGTGTCCTTGTCACCCATGTGGGTGGAGCAAGGAGTTAGGAAAGCAAGAGATACATTGGTCTTTAGTACAAGACTTTGAGCACAAAAAGTAAAGGTGACCTACTGTAAATTAAATAGTCCTTGGTGAGACCACACCTGGAGTATTGTGTACAGTTTTAGACACTTCTCCTAAGGATGTACTTGCTTATTGGAAGGAGATGCCTGGAACGCACTGCTGGGGTGGCAGTGGAAGCAAATACAATGGTGGTGTTCAAGAGGCTTTTAGAAAGGCACATGAATATGGAGGGATATAGATCATGTGTGGGCAGAAGGGATTAGTTTCATTTGGCATCATGCTTGGCACAGACATCATAGGCTGAAGGGCCTGTTCCTTTGCTGTACTGTTCTATGCAATGGCAAGTCCATCATACAATGGATTAGGCCTCAATACTCCAGAGTTCAGAATAAAAGGGTGTCCTCGAAACTTAGAAGGTCTTAAAGAGCTCGGCAGAGTAGATGTGCAGGGAAGTTGTTTCCACTGGCTGAGTCATTGAGAAATAGAGGTCATAACCTCAGAGTAAAGGGATAAGCCATTTAAAACCAAAGGACAAACTTATTTACTCATGTGGCGAGACTAGAATTCTCTATCCCAGAAGATGTGAAAACTCTGTCATAGGGTTCATTCAAAGTAGCGACCAATACGTTTCTGGATATTACAGGAATTGAGGGATATGGGGATAGTGCAGGAAAATGGAGCTGAGGTAGATCCTCAGTCATGAACTTAATGAATTGCAAACACCAAAGACGTGAAACAAACTGTGCTCCAAGTTTCTGTAGAAAGGGATTACCAGGCAGACAAGAGGAAGACTCAAGAATGTGCTTATCGCCTCCTTGAAGAAACACAAATCTCCCCTCTCCCCCACCTTTTTAACTTCTCTGACCCACGGCCACAAAGTGAGGGAGCACTTGGGACAGTTTTGAGAGCCACAAGCCCATGCATCTGAAGCACACAAGAGGCCCTGCACAAGTGCAAAAGGAGCAGACCACCCCTCAAACTACCCAGCCACCCTGTTGGTCACCTTCTGTGCCATCTGCAGAGAGTCTGCCATTCCCACATCAGCCACCTCTGAACCCACAAAACCAGAGTAAATCACCCTTGAATTTGAGGGCTATCTAAGAGGAGAGCACCCCGAGTATTGAGTTGAACTTGGATTGTATCCTCTGGAGTGTTGGAGGCTTGAGGGGAGACCTGGTAGAGGTTTATAAAATTATGAGTGGCACACATAGGATAGATGGTCAGAGTCTCTCCCTCCTCACCATCCACCCACCCAAGCTGAAATGTAAAATACTCAAGGACACAGCTTTAAGCTTTGGGGGGGGGGGGGCACACACGTGCGGGGTGATGTTTAAAGGTGGGTATGCAGGTTAAGTTTTTTCTTTTATGCAGAGATAGGTTCCCGGAACATGCTGCCAGGGGAAGTGGTGAAAGCAGACATGATCGAGGTGTTTAGGTGGTTTTCAGACAGGCACCTGAACATGCAGGGAATGGAGGGATATGAATCATGTGCAGGCAGATAGGTTTAGTTTAATTTGGCATCAAGGTTGGTACAGACAACAGGTAAGCAGAATTGTTGGAGAAGCTGAATACCGATCTATTGCATCATTTTTATTTTCATCTTATAGATGGACTTATTCTCCAGCCTCAAGGCCATCCTCTCCCTGCCCCCACCAAGCATCACCATTTTGAAGAATGGCAGAGAAGACTTGAAGGGCCAGATGAATTATTCCTGCTTCAAACTTCCATGTCATTAGGTTTTATATGGACCTGTAAATCTGCATGAAATGGTGGGACAGAATAGTGTAGTGGTTCTAAGTCAGAGGCCAGCTTCAAATGCCAGAATAACAAGTCATGGACTTTTATTCAACAAATCTGGTAATATGGAATTCTACCTACCGTAGTCTGAAAATCTGCTGCACTTGTATGGATGGGATCATTTTGTCTGGACCTTGACTGGCTTAAATGCACTTGAGCCAGTTTCTGCCAGGTTGACTCTTATTGCCACTCAATTACCGAACAACTGCTAAGAGAAACCAAAAAGTCCCTAGGTGAGGGACAAACAACTAAAAAAAAATGGCCCATAGACAGGGAGCAGATTTTTTTTTCCAAATTTTGGGTTAATGACAACTGAAAGACATCATTCAAGCTCTGCAGGAAGTAAAGGCAATATTAGGTACTAGTTTATATAGGTAAACACAGTTTAGCTGCTTTGTCCCAGGCACCACACTAAATTTGGGGGTTGGATGCTTTTAAGTATGAAACTTCCTAACACCTGAGGTCTACAGTTCTCCCCCTTAGTCTTTTCAATTCTTGGTAGTAAATTGAACGATAGCCATGTTACTCAGGTTTCATTATTGGTAACTAAAACTCCGCGGCTGTTGTTGAGTTGCATACTTATTTATAAATATTTTAGCGAAGATTTCCCATAGGGAAATGAAGTAATGAGTGAAGTTTTAAAAAGTGATAAACATTAGCAGAAAATTTTTTTAGTCTCTAAATGGTGGAGTTAACAAATCAATGAGGCAGTAACACAGAAAATGGAAGCTCTAGAGAAGTATACAGAAAATAAAACTGGAGAGCCTGATAAGAAAAAAACGAAGCACCTATGGTTGAAGAGGAATGCAAAGACAAAAATCCTACTTTACATCGTACTTTGGAATGATGAATTCAGAGTGGTTCACTGAAGAACAAATTACCAGCAACAGATCTTGGCATTTCTTAGCATTAACATTTATGTACAATTATAGAATTACACATTTGCAAGAGAAGTGTTGCAAAGATTTAAAAACAGCACAACTTCAAAAGGTCCACGTTAAAACATCCTTTTTGCAAATTTCCAAGTCAATACATTTGGGTAGTATTTCTTATTGACAGCTACCTCTGATGCATGTGAACATTAAAACCTTGTCATTGGAAACCTTTACTGCAAGAATGTATTAGTTTTGTTTTGCAGATTCTGACTTTAAGAGTATTAACAAGTATTTGAAGCGTGAGGTTAAAAATAAAGCAAAATTAAAATGGTGAAAATACTTAGGATCTGTGGAGACAGAAAGAGTTAATGTTTCAAATCAACAACCTTTTAGTTCTGATTAATTTTTATTCCCTCTGCCTAAATCTTTATCGAGAGTGCTTCAGCTGTGCAGTAGTTTGAAGACAGGAGACTGCAGATGCTGGAACCTGGAGCAAAAAGAAATCAAACCTGCTAGAAGAACTCAGCATCTGTGGAAACAGAGGGATAGTTGACATTTCAGATCCGGATGCAGGGCCTTGACCTGAAACGTCCACTATCCCTGTGTCTCGACAGATGCTGTTTGAGCTGCTGAGTTCCTCTTGTAGTTTTTTTTTTGCTGTCATAGTTTGAAAACTATTAAAGGGGCACAACAGGCTGAATGCCTTCCAGTTTTGTAAATTTCTATGCTTCAGTGAAATATGTTAAAAACAAGGAATTTACCAATAGTGGCCCAGAGGAAAGTGCAGCTTATCTGGAAGTATTACAAATAGTACACCGTGTAATATAAATGGAGTGGGGGGGGGGGGGCAGCAGGGGGAAATAACTGAATTAAAAATCAAGTGAAGATTTTTCACATTGGGTTGGCCAAATAAAACCTTGTTAATAAACTGCTTTGAAATGGCCATAGCAACAAAAATCTGCTTTACAACAAAAATCATGAAGCGAATTAAAAGTCCGCACTCTGCATTGCCAGGTTTATGGAATGATGTTGCTGCTTGTATGGATTTGCATCTAAATAATTATTAACTGAAGTAGACCCACCTCTCCTGATGGGAAGACGACATTGCATCAGTCCTTGCCAATTATTTTTATTTTATATATTTATATATAAATAAACACCAAAAGTTAAACATTCAAAGTACATCTCTGAAATACATTTATTGCCCAATGTAAACACAGATGATTTAATATATTGCCAGTAAGAAAAACTTACAAAAAAGCCCAGAATTTGCCATGTCCTAATTGAACTGCCATGTGATGCCACACTAAAATGAATAAATGTGCAGAGTGGCTAAACCTTACATGATGGAGTTACAAATGGCAACTATATTTAGCTATGAATTGATTTTAACGCATCTAAAACAATCCAGAGCAGGTCAATTTAGTGATAATTTAAAACAAAATCAGGCCACAGTCATGTTTAACAGAGTGTTTATACTGCATAATTTGAAGGTGCAATGGTGTCACCAAGACATGAAAACAGAACAGTCAAAGTTACACGTGTCTTACTTTCATGCAGCTACTAGTAAAAGGTTTAAACAGCCTTTGGAATGATTCTATATTTAAATTATTTTCCATTTTCTGCAATACCACAAAACATTTACTGGTATATGTTTTGTACCAGACACTCAGCAAGGTACAGACCCACCACAATCACAATGTCTTTTATAAATGGATTGACATGCAGTTACGTAATTCTGTCTAAGGTGACAAGGACTGTAAGCAAACAGGCAGCAATAGCTAAATACAATCCAAAAATCTAATAGCTGCTGAGAAAACTAAGTGCTTCATTTTATTTTATACAATTCAACTGCAAGA
Organism: Pristis pectinata; assembly: GCF_009764475.1. Classification (NCBI taxonomy): domain Eukaryota; kingdom Metazoa; phylum Chordata; class Chondrichthyes; order Rhinopristiformes; family Pristidae; genus Pristis; species Pristis pectinata. The sequence goes on along the minus strand of NC_067409.1, from coordinate 18,804,728 downwards.
CAGACGATCGCACAGATATTCAGTGAACACTGGTGCAGAAAGCAAAATTTACTGTAATTTTTCTGTTCATATCTACTGGTACATAAAGGTAGTATTTGGCAATTTTACATGCGTGTGGACTCATTTGGGTTAGGAAATAAAAGAAATGTGCAAATTACAAAACCAGAACTAAATGTTCATTCCATCTCTAAGGTCCAGCTCATTAGAAATCCCATTTCCCTGCTTTAATACATGATCAACATTCATTTTTTTTTATTAATAAAAGTAGCATACGTAAGAAAAATATAAAAAAGCAGAGTTGGGAAATATTAACAGTTATTTTTTTTAAAGCAGGTTTATTACCTGCTAAGTCAACCCTGTCCCGAAGTACTGATCACATGACCACTGATGTAAAAGAATTTAAAAACACACACAAAAAGGTATCTGGTTACAATTAAAACAGGCCATCTTGGTTCGGCTCTCTGATTATAGTGGGTGGGGTGGGGGAAACTAAGCTTGTAGATTAAAATGCTGGTGCAAATGGAAAGCAAGATTCACAGAAACATGGTTCTGAAATAAAACCAGCACTGTCTGTGAAAAGGAAACTGTTTCTTAGTATGGCTCTTGAGAAGGAGAAAACTTTCATCTTTTCCGACGACAGGTTCGTTTGTGCTCGGCATGCCAGTGCTCCTGCTGACATTTGATTGAGCAGTAAGAGGTGTTCCAGCAGCAGTGGTACATGGCTTCTTCCTCACAGTTGTAGCACTGAGAGAGAAGGAAAGGACAATATTAATTACAATGCCTGGTGAATTTTCCAACACCATTTCAGAGACAGTTTTAAAGAACAGCATTTCCCGCTCTGATATGCAATGCAGTGATCAGAATGGACATTTAAAAATTAAACCAAACTGAACAATGAGATCTGATCATACTGTAAATCCGGATTTCTTCTGTGATCAAATATAAAATGCTTCAATACACCTGTTGAAAACTGTCAAGATGCAAGCCACAATATTACCCCTAGAGGGCCCTGATGCACAAATTATTAGTCTACTTAAGGAAAGTACTCTAGCATGGCAACAGATAATTGAGAAACTGTTTTGCTAGTCAAGCCCTATCACCAGTGCCGCATGTGAATGAAATTGATATTATGCCTTTTCTTAAAAGTAACATTCCTTCACCTACTGCATTTTTCCATCATTAGTCACCCCAGTTCTTAAAAAAGTTGTGGTAGTTTTCCCATACTCTTTCAACACACACACACACGCGCGCGCGCGAATCGACTTACATACTGTTCAACAGACATCTGCTCTCCCAACTCTGCATGCTTTGACCATAGTCTCGTCGATAGTATTTATTTAGTTGAATGACTCCAGCTCCAACTCATGGCTAACGCAGTGTTATTAATAAATATTCAAATTTCAGTACAATTATTCTTCAAGCAGATTTCTTCAGTAGTAACTGATTTTGAAAACTGGTGAAACTGAACTTCTCAACCTAGCTTTTTAATTATCATCTTTAGTAGTATTACTAAAAACACTTAGCCACGTGTAAAAATATGACAGTCAGAATGGCAGTTCTGTAACAGACAGGTTTCTCCATCCTTCCATCTACCCTATCTATGCCTCTCAGAATTTTACACTTTTATATACCCCTCAACCTCTGCTCTGTGAAAACAACCTACATTTTCCCAGTCTCTCCTTGTATACTCTCCAATCTAGGCAACATCCTGGTAAACCTCTTCTGCACCCTCTCCAAAGCCAACACCAACAATTTGAATAAGCCTTAGTCATGCAAGTTATGTTAACCTGCTTTGACAATGTTGACCGAGATTTTTTTAAAAATCCCGGTTCTTCAATTAGTCCCATAGGATCTCATACTCCTGAGCAGGTGTCATACAAGTTGAGACACAGAAGGAAGCCATTCAATGAAATTCACATGAGCATTTTGAAGAACAATCCTGTTAGTCCTATTCCCTCTTCTTCCCCCACAGCCTTGCAAAATTACCCAAGAAGTGCCCATCCAAAGCCAACACCGACAATTTAATAAGCCTTAGTCATGCAAATTTGAGTCAGGAAGTCACATTGCAACTGTACAAAACTTTGGAGTACCGAGACTTTGAGTACTGTGCGCAGTTCTGGTTGCTGCATTACAGTAGAGTGGCAGCTTTGGAGAGGGTGCAGAAGAGGTTTACCAGGATGTTGCCTGGATTGGAGAGTAAACAAGGAGAGACTGGAAAAACATGGGTTGTTTTTGCAGAGGCTGAGGGGTGACCTGATAGAAGTATATAAAATTCTGAGAGGCATAGATAGGGTAGATAGTCAGATTTCTGCCCCCAAGGATGGAAAAACCAGTATTATGGTGAGCGTGGTTGGGGGGGGGGGGGGGGTGGGGAGGTGGAGTTTAAAGGAGATTTGTGAAGCATTTTACTTTTAAGAAAAGTGGTTGGTGCCCAATACAGGCTGCCAGGGGAAGTGGTGGAAACATGTAAAATAACAAAATTCAAGAGGCATTTAGAAAGGCCTATGAACAAGCAGAGAGTGGGGTAGAATATAGACCATGTGCAGGCAGATGGAATTAGCTTGGATTGGGATTGCAGTCAGCACAGACATTATGCCGAAAGATAGTGCACTTTGGAGCATAACCACTTTCTGAATAATACAAATTCCTCACAATCTTGCACTTGTACCTTTGTGCTTCATTTTAAATCTGTCTTGTGTTCACTGAACAACCTGCTAATGGGAACAGCTTCCCTCTACTTACCCCATCTAAACCAGTCACGATCTTGCACACTAGCAGATTTCCTCTCAAGATCCTTAACCCCCTGCACCCCCTACTAGCCCCACAGAACATCAGCCTCTCTAGTGTACGGTTATAACTGAAATCAATAGTCCTGAAACTACTTTAGAAAATCTTATTCACATCCTCTCTAGAATTTTCACATCCTTCCTAAATAGTGGGTTGATTAGATCTGCAGTTCTGATCTAACCTGTGTCAAATAATGATTCAACAGGATTTCCCCATTTTTGCACTCTGCCTCCAATATAAAACCTAAAATTTCCTATACTTTCCTGACCACTAGCTCAATATGCTCTGCAATTACTGAGGATTTATACACAGATACACTCAGATCCCTCTGTTGCTGCACATCCTAAAGAACACTGCCACTTAATCTATATTTCCCTCTCATTCCTTCTCCCAGTGTATCAAATGTTGAACTCAAAAATCAACAAACATTCAACCTAGATTACATGGTTAGATTGCCAAAGTGGGCCTCAACCTAAAACTCAGCCCATTTAAGAGGCTGGGGAACTATCACAGAGCCAGGCTCACGCCACATCAATGTATTCCTTGCATTGATTATCCAAAAGGGATTTTGTTCTCCAAGAAATGCACGACCATCATAGTTCTTACTCAAAAGAATGCCTTTGAACATGCAACACTGTAAAACAAGTTTACCTGTGCTTCAATGAATCATAGAATAAAAGTACAAAAATAAATGTTTAACACATGCCCTGAGCCAGTCCCATGAAACTATCCACTCACTCCTGTGCCCTCTCTCAATCCTGTAAGTGTCTTTCCTTCAAGCACTTATTCAATTTTCAAAGTTATTATTTAATCTATACCAGCCATCCTTTTAGGTAATGCATCTCAATCAAATCTTGCTGTGTAAAGACTTGTCTTCAAGTCTTTTTGCCTATAGCCTTGTCTGATACCTGCTGTTGACTGACTTTTGATGGAAGCAGTTTCTCTTTACTTTTTTCCCCCCAATTTTTATTGAATTTCAAATGAATATACATAACATGATTATACATACGGTGCGAAGAGATTGGGATAATAAGTTTATATAAATAAATAGAATATATATGTACACACACACACACGGAGTAAAATATATAATCCAGACCTCCCGCTCTCTTGCTAAGTGAGTGTGATACAAAAAAATCGAAATTTAATTATATGAAAAGAGAACCCCCAAATAAAAAAAAATAATACACAAAAACAAGCCAAAAACTTCAAAAAATAACTGGACTGATATTTCTTCGGTTAAAAAACACATTATGTCATTAGTTCCACTTCTCTATATTCAATGGTTACTGAAAGAGATTCGAAAAAGGTCAGCTTATATCATATGGAATAAATGGACTCCAAAAACTTACTCAAATTTAAGTGAAGGATCAACAGTACCACTATTTTTTTCTAAGTTTAAACATGTTATAGTTTGAGAAAACCATTGAAATGTGGCAGGAGGTATAGGGTCCTTCCATTTAAATAGAATGGATCTCTTGGCCATTAGTGTAACAAAAGCAATCATAGGACAAGCAGAAGCAGATAAATGGCCAGAATCCATCATTGGTAACCCAAAAATTGCAGTAATAGGATGGGGTTGTAAATCAATATTCAATACAGTTGAAATATATTGGAAAGAGGACAAGACCAAAACATGTGTCAGGGAAGCCACCTCTGAATTACATCCGTCACATATAGGATTTATATGGTGATAAAAACAGGCTAATTTGTCCTTAGACATATGGGTCCTGTGAACCACCTTAAACTGTATCAAAGAGTGTCTGGCACACATTGAAGATGTACAAACTAATTGGAGAATTTTCTTCCATGTCTCTGTAGGTAAAAGTATCTGGAGTTCTGTTTCCCATTCATTCTTAATTTTATCAAGTGTGTCTAGATGTATTTTCATAATCAGATCATAAATTATTGCTATCAAGCCCTTCTGATAAGGATTAAAATCTAAAATTTTTTCCATTATTTCAATTTTATATTGTATCAGAAAAGGGAAAATAACTTTAAAAATTGCTAATCTGTAAATATCGAAAAAATGTGATCTAGGCAAATTGTATTTATTAGACAGCTGTTCAAAAGGAAAAAACAGTTATTGATGAATAAATCACGAAAGCATGTTATTCCATTTTCCATAAAGAAAAAGCTAAATCAACTCTGGATGGTTGAAAGAAAAAATAATATTGAATAGGACTTGATAAAATGAATTTATTCAATCCAAAAAATTTACAAAATTGAAACCATTTTCGTATTGTATGTTTAACTATTGGGTTCGTCATTTGTTTACTCAATTTAGTAAGAGCAAAAGGGAGTTAGGCTCCTAAAATATAAACTAATGAAAATCCTTGTACGGATTCGTACTCAAGATACACCCATCGAGGACATTGAATTACATCTAAATCTTGTGCCCAGAAAATTAAATCTCTAATATTAAATTGCCCAATAGTAAAATCTAAAATTAGGCAAAGCCATACCGTCATTCTTTAATTTTTGTAAAAACTTCTTACTTAACCTTGGGTTTTTATTCTGCCATACATATGAAAGAATTTTAGAATCAATAGTATCAAAAAAGGATTGAGATAAAAGTTGGAACCACCTGAAATAAATACAAAAATTTTGGTAAAATATTCATCTTAACTGCATTAATTTGGCCAATCAATGATAAAGAATGGGGACAATTTAGTAAACAATTGTTTAACATGATCAATTAAAGGTAAAAAGTTAACTTTGAATAAGTCCTTTTAACATCCAATGATAATTTTAACATCCAGATACGTAAAATAATCAGTCACTAATCTAATTGGTAATTGCCTATAAATTGGGACTTGCATATTTAATGAGAAAAGTTCACTCTTATTAAGATTTAATCTATAACCAAAGAAAACACTAAACTGAGCAAGCAATGATAATGCTGCAGGGATAGATTTCTCCAGGTTCGAGATATAGAGTAACAGGTCATCTGCATATAGTGATATCTTATGGGTCCCCTTTCCACGAGTGATACCAAATATGTTAGAAGAGTCCCAAAAAGCAATTGCCAAGGGTTCCAAGGCAATATCAAATAATAAAGGACTTAAAAGGCAGCCCTGTCTAGTGCCTCAAAAAAGCCTGAAAAAGAGGGATCTCTGATTATTACTAAGTATTGAAGTCATAGGTGTATGGTAAATCAATTTAATCGCGGATATAAAATTTGGGCTAAAATTAAATTTCTCAAGTATGTTGAATAAATATTCCCATTCGACTCTATCAAACGCCTTCTCGGCATCTAGCGAGATAACACATTCTGGAATTGAAGATGAAGGGGTATATACAATATTCATTAACCTCCTAATATTAAAATGCAAATAACAATTCTTAATAAATCCTGTCTGGTCATCAGAAATAGTTTGTGGAGGTACCTTTTCCAGTCTAGAAGCCAATATTTTGGAAAAAATTTTGGAATCCACATTCAATAAAGAAATAGGTCTATAAGATGCACATTCAGTGGGATCTTTATCCTTTTTAAGAATTAAAGAGATAATTGCTTCATAAAAGGATTGTGGTAAATTACCTACTGATACGGCATCTTTAAAAATTTTACCTAACCAGGGAGAGAGAAGATCAGAAAAGGATTTAAAGAATTCAACTGTATACCCATCTGGACCAGGTACTTTACCCGAATTCATTGAAGAAATTGCTTTGTCTTCCTCTGAAATGGGTGCATCTAATATTGAACATTCATTAAGTGATAGTTTCGGAGTCTTCAAATTCCTTAAACATTCGTGCATTGATGTAGAATCCTCAGGAAATTCTGACTGATGAAGTATAAAATTCTTGAAAAAATTTATTAATTTGATTATGGTCCACCATGTAATTACCATCTCGTTTACAAACTTTAATAATCTGACGTTTAATTGAAGCAGCTTTCAGTTGGTTGGCCAACAATTTACCAGATTTATCACCATGTATATAAAACTGACTCCTGGTTTTAAGTAATTGATTTTCAATTGGAGATGTTAATAATAAATTATGTTGTAATTGAAGTTCAGTTCTCTTTTTATAGAGCTCCAAATTAGGAGCAGAGTATTTTTTTTAAAAATTGATTTCTTTAATCTTATCAGCCAATATACGTAATTCATTATTAGTTTGATTTTTTTTTCAGTCCAGCAGAGTACGAAATAATTTGACCATGGATATAAATTTTAAAGGTATCCCATAATATCCCACTGGAAATTTCTTCTGTAAAATTAGTTGGAAAGAAAAAGGAAATCCGTTCTTTAATAAAATGAACAAAGTCTAAATCCTGCAATAGAGAAGGATTAAGTCGCCATTGCAGTTTCTCCTTTTAGTTAAATCCTTTATAATATTGAAAAGCTCTATTAAATTTATCCTAAGCCATTGATCTGCTAAGAAAAACAACCCCCACTTTTCTTTTTTCTCCATGTAATCAAAGAACTGTGATGCACTCGGAACTGGCCACGATATACTGTACTTCAACTGAGGCTTGAGCAATGAATTAGTAATGTAAAAGCACAACTTCCTTGACTTTGCACCATATTTTTGTGCATGCTTTAACATGCATCTTACATTAACAAAATATATGGATGTTTTTCTGGTGGACTTACACGTTTAATTTTGCTACTTGTTCTATGCCAAATATTTGTGGTTGCAAATGTGTCATAGTTCTACAAATATACAGCCATAATTACACTATCAGACAGGGATAATTTTGGGACTTATACAAAGCTACCGGGAGGTAGGCAAGGAGTGTTTCTAAACAAACTCTGGCTTGCTAAAGTACAGTTAAGACAACTCATTTAATGCATTGTGAAACCAAAGCTTGCTCAAAAGGCATTTTATTTCAGGACAGTTGTTAATTTAATTTTAGCATTTTTAATTATAGAACATAGAAAACCTACAGCACAATTTAATTTTAGCATTTTTAATTATAGAACATAGAAAACCTACAGCACAATTCAGGCCCTTCAGCCCACAAAGCTGTGCTGAGCAGGTCCCTACCTCAAATTACCAGGCTTACCTATAGCCCTCTATTTTTCTCAGCTCCATGTACTTATCCAAAAGTTCCTTAAAAGACCCGATCGTTTCCACCTCCACCACCATTGCCGGCAGCCCATTCCATGCACTCACCACTCTGAGTAAAAAAACTTACCCCTGACATCTCCTCTATACCTACTCCCCAGCATCTTAAACCTGTGTCCTCTTGTGGCAACCATTTCAGCCCTGGGGAAAAGCCTCTGACTATCCACACAATCAATGCCTCTCATCATCTTATAAACCTTTATCAGGTCCCCCCCCTCCTTATCCTCCATCGCTCCAAGGAGAAAAGGCCAAGTTCCCTCAACCTGCTTCCATAAGGCATGCCCCGCAATCCAGGCAGCATCCTTGTAAATCTCCTCTGCACCCTCTCTATGGCCTCCACATCCTGCCTGTAGTGAGGCGACCAGAACTGAGCACAGTACTCCAAGTGGGGTCTGACCAGGGACCTATATAGCTGCAACAATACCTCACGGCTCCTAAATTCAATCATCAATTCAATTTCGATTGATGAAGGACAATCCACCATTTGCCTTCGTAACCACAGAGTCAACCTGCACAGCCACTTTGAGCGTCCTATGAGCTCGGACCCCAAGATCCCTCTGATCCTCCACACTACCAAGAGTCCTACCATTAATACTATATTCTGCCATCATATTGACCTACCAAAATGAACCACTTCACACTTATCTGGGTTGAACTGCATCTGCCACTTCTCAGCCCAACTTTGCATCCTATCTATGTCCCGCTGTAACCTCTGACAGCCCTCTATACTATTCACTACACATCCAACCTTTGTGTCATCCACAAACTTACTAACCCATCCCTCCACTTCTTCATCCAGGTTGTTTATAAAAATCACAAAGAGCAAGGGTCCCAGAACAGATCCCTGAGGTACACCACTGGTCACCGACCTCCATGCAGAATACGACCCTTCAACAACCACTCTTTGCCTTCTGTGGGCCAGCCAGTTCTGGATCCACACTGCAATGTCCCCTTGGATCCCATGCCTCCTCACTTTCTCAATAAGCCTTGCATGGGGTACCTTATCAAACGCCTTACTGAAATCCATATACACTACATCTACTGCTCTCCCTTCATCGATGTGTTTAGTCACATCCTCAAAAAACTCAATCAGGCTGGTAAGACAGGACCTGCCCTTGACAAAGCCAATGCTGACTATTCCTAATCATATTTTACTTCTCCAAATGTTCATAAATCCTGCCTCTCAGGATCTTCTCCATCAGTTTACCAACCACTGAGGTAAGACTCACTGGTCTATAATTTCCTGGGCTATCTCTACTCCCCTTCTTGAATAAAAGAACAACATCCGCAACCCTCCAATCTTCTGGGACCTCTCCCATCTCCATCGATGATGCAAAGATCATCACCAGAGGCTACGCAATCTCCTCCCTCGTCTCCCACAGCAGCCTGGGGTACATCTCATCTGGTCCAGGCGACTTATCCAACTTGATGCTTTCCAGAAGTTCTAGCACCACCTCTTTCCTAATATCTACATGCTCAAGCTTTTCAGCCTGCTGCAAGTCCCCACTACAATCCCCCAGATCCTTTTCCGTAGTGAATAGTGATGTAAAGTATTCATCAAGTACCTCCGCTATTTCTTCCGGATCCATACACACTTTCCCACTGCTGTGCTTGATAGGCCCTATTCTTTCACATCTTATCCTCTTGCTCTTCACATACTTGTTGAATGCCTTGGGGTTTTCCTTAATCCTGCCCGCCAAGGCCTCCTCATGTCCCCTTCTGGCTCTCCTAATTTCCTTCTTAAGCTCCTTCCTGTTAGCCTTATACTCTTCCAGATCTCTAACATTACCTAGCTCTCTGTACCTTTTGTAAGCTTTTCTTTTCCTTTTGACTAGATTTATTATAGCCTTTGTACACCACGGTTCCTGTATCCTCTCGTGACTCCCGTCTCATTGGAACATGCCCATGCAGAACTCCCCCCAAATATCCCCTGAATATTTGCCACATTTCTTCTGTACTTTTCCCTGAGAACATCTGTTCCCAATTTAAGCTTCCAATTTCCTGCCTGAGAGCCTCATAATTCCCTTTACTCCAAGTAAACACCTTTCTAGTCTGTCTGCTCCTATCTCTCTCCAATGCTATCGTAAAGGAGATAGTGATCATAATTCTATCTCCAAAATGCTCTTCCACTGAGAGATCTGACACCTGACCAGGTTCATTTCCCAATACCAAATCAAGCACAGCCTCTCATCTTGTAGGCTGTGTCAAGAATCCTTCCTGAACACACTCAACAAACTCCACCCCATCTACACCCCTCACTGTATGGAGATGTCAATCAATGTTTGGGAAATTAAAAGCTCCCATCACAACAACTCTTGTTATCACATCTTTCTAGGATCTGCTTCCCTATCTGTTCCTCGATATCCCTGTTACTATTGGGCAGCCTAAAATAAACACCCAATAAAGTTATTGACCCCTTCCTGTTCCTAACCTCCATCCACAGAGACTCTGTAGACAGTCCCTCCATGACATCCACCTTTTCTGCAGCCATGACACTAATCTCTGATCAACAGAGCCACTCCCCCACCTCTTTTGCCTCCCTCCCTATCCTTTCTGAAACATCTAAAACCCAGCACTTGAAGTAACCATTCCAGTCCCTGAGCCATCCAAGTCTCTGTAATGGCCACCACATCGTATCTCCAAGTATTTATCCAAGCCCTAAGCTCATCCACCTTGTTCACAATACTCCTTGCGTTAAAATAGACACATCTCAAACTGGTCTGAGCACGTCCCTTCTCTGTCACCTGCCTATCCTCCCTCACATACCTACTACTAGCTTTCTCTATTTGAGAGCCAAACACCTCTTCCCCAATCTCTCCAGTTTGGATCCCACGTTATAGAATGAGGAAGAACATATTAAATTTTGGGGTAACTACTAACAATTGACAAAACATTCAATTTACAAGAATGTGCATCTTTCCCTTAATGGTAAGTAGTGAAACGTATAAATAAACTGCATGGCAGGCAGTTATCCTTTGCTGCCCTGAGAAGTGGTCTACGGTGAAGATTGAGCTTTCAAAAAAAGCTTGTCAATGCCTCCCCAAATGACAATGATGGGATGGTATTATAAGACCAAGTCTCAATGGTCTACGTGAGCTGGTAGGCAAATTGCAGGTGATGGCTGTCTCATACACAAACTGTTCTGGTCCCTGGCTTGAGAAGTGCTGCCACATCCACAGGTACTAAATGCCTTAAGCAGGCTTAAAGGTGGATAAATACTCAGGGCCAGATGAGATTTATCTCAGCCATTATGGGAGACTAGGGTAGATATTGTTGGGGCTCCTGCTAAGATTTTTAAATCTTCACTAGCCACAAGTGAGGCAACAGATAACTGGAGGATGGCAAAAGGATGTATCCTTTTCAAGGGCAGCAGGGAAAAGCCTGGCAATTATAGATCTGTGAGCTTAACGTCAATAGTTGGGAAATTATTGGAAAAATTCTGAGGGACAGGATTAGATATCTTTATTAGTCACACGTACATCGAAATACACGGTGAAATACATCTTCTTGCGAAGTGTTCTGGGGGCAGCCCACAAGTGTAGCCACGCTTCCAGCACCAACATAGCATGCCCACAACTTCCTAACCCGTACGTCTGCATTTTGGGAGGAAACCGCAGCACCCGGAGGAAACCCACGCAGACACGGGGAGAACATACAAACTCCTTACAGACAATGGCCGGAATTGAACCCGGGTCACTGGCACTGTGAAGTGTTACGCTAACCACTACACTTTGGAAACACAGGCACTCATCAGTGCATGCCAGAACCATGATCAGCAAGTTCACAGATGACATGAAGATTGGTGGAGTTGACGACAGTGTGGAGGGTAGTGTTAGGCTACAGGGTGACATTGATGGTTTGGTATAATAGGCTGAGAAATGCAGTTTAACCCAGATAAACATGAGGTGGTGCATTTTGGGAGTACTAATGAAGCTAGGACATACACCATGAAGGGCAAGGTCCAAGGGAATATGGAGGAACAGAGGGACCTTGGTGTGCAAGTCCATAGATCCTGAAGGTGGCAGTGCAGGTAGGTAACATCAAGGTCAGTACTTACTCCCCACTGAGTATCTCAAAAATGGATTAGTTGACCATTATTAGAATGCCCCTAGTAAGAACTTGCTAAATTCTTCTTTGCTGTCACATTTCTGAAATTTTATATTGTGAATGATGTTGCATATACATCAGGTTTGGTTCCTTTTACTTACCCACTGCTTCTTTTTGGTCTGGGAGATGAACTGCTTATGCTGTGTGGCCAATTTTTTGATCTCTTCCATGAATTCCTCTTTGCACTTTTCCTTCACTTGCTTACATTTTCTGTCCATTTCGGCCTGCATGTTGACAACAGCTTTGTTCACTGCCTGACGCTTCTCCTCCTCCATTTCGCTGCGCAGCTGCAGACATTTTAAGAAACAAAAGTCATGCATGTTCAATTGTGTTAATCTTTTAAAAAGCTGTTCAACTATGGAGCACCTCACCAAACAGACACTGACTAATTCACAGCATAATTTCAAACGTTAACGTTTAATCTCCAATTTGACTGGAAAGCCATCTTTTGGAATTGGCTTTCAACAAACCTAGCACCACATTTAAAAGACACAAAAGCCTTTCCCCAGAAGTGCAGACTAGAAGCTGCATTGGAAAACTAGCAATTTTAAAAAGAGAATTGTTCAGATAGATTATGGACAAAATAATGTTTAAAAGTAGAAGAATATGAACACAAGAAAGAATTTAGAAAATAAACTCTCTACTTTCTAAACTCTTTGGTGCACATTGGCATTTAAATATTAATAGCAGTAAGCCAATCATGTTTGAAATATTTGCTTCCACTCCACTTTTCCATGTTCTGAAGTGCCTGACATGGACAATGTGGGAACAACAGGCTCCCATAGATGAGGCAATGTTGAGGGTGGGTGGGCGGTTTGAGTAGTGGTATGCTCCATCCACCATTTACACAGGGCTCCTGTGCTCGGACTCCAGGTTTTCAATATCACCCCAAATACTTCTCTCATCAATTATAGGCCAGATATTTCCAGCAATCAGTAGGGATGTTACATGTCTTTAAGGAGACTTTGTACACATACTTGAATCTTTTCCTATCTGCCTGTTAACTACTTCTTGTGACGGAGCTTGGAACAACTGCTCAATGGAACTGACAGTGCCTCAGTGCTGGGGATGGTGGCCTGGGAGAGGTCATTGACAATGGCTCGCTTAACCATCACATGAATTTGGAGAATTTTGCCAAGACAGTGCTGGTGATATGTTGCCAGTGCCTTGAAATACCTGCTGTAGGTAGTCTAGGTCTCAGCAGCATTCAAAAGGGCAAGGATCACTGTTACCCGCAGACCTTGAGTTTTGTGCCACGTCTGATCCTCAAACACCCTTTTCTTCATCTGACCAAAAGGCTGTTATGGTACATTGATGATTAAGTTTGTCATCACTTTCAAAGGCTGTCTTTGGCCAAAAGAGGCTCCCAAGATTAAGAGAAGTGACCAACGTTTTTCCAGGATCTCACTAAGAACCATTATTGTCAGAGGACAGTGCAGCACCTCAGGTTGTAGACATTTGGGCTCCAAATTTAACAGCTGCAAGACAATCACTTCTATGGCCTGGTGATTGCAGCTTGGCCTTTGAGCGGAGGTGAACAGTGTGATTGCTGAGGTCTGGATGACTTTGGATCTGGAGTGTAGATGCTATAGGTAATTTTGAAGCTTAGCTCCACTCCCCTTGGCAAGTCTGTTGGAGACAAGGTAGAACAACGTGATGAGAAAGATTGAAAAAATTGTTGGGGCCATTACACAGCTGGTCTTCATTAACATTGGTTTTGTCATAGACCCATTACTTTGTGTGGTGGTTGGCAAATGCAGACAAATTTCTGTGGGCAGCCAAACGATGTTCCACAGGCCCTAACACTTCAGTCAGGTCGAAATAGTGGCTAGCAAGGCTCTCCGCTTTTCTCTTGAAGTTGTTGCATGCTGAAGATCATGTCTATTGCGTCTCTAGAATCCACACTGATTTGGGCAGCAACTTACCAACCACTGGGAGGTGGGTGTTGAGAACGACCCAGTCAATGAATTTTCCTGCAATAACAGCAGGGAGACCACTCTATAGTTACTATACAGTCAGACTAGTCTCTTTTTTTTAAAGAAAAAAAATCACCACAATTATAGCATCCGAGGCCTCTAATATACTCATCTTCCCAGATGTGCATGGCAAGATTGTGGATTTGTGAGTGAAGCTCTTCAGACAAACTTGGAACTTCGGCAGGCAATTCCATCTGTTCCCAAGGCCTTGTTTTTTTAAGCTGGAATACTGCCATTTTGATATTTTATTGGTCAGGAGTGGTGGCAAGGCTGAACAGAGACAAAGGGTGCTCACACAAGGACAGAGTTGGAGTTGAGGGAATCTTCAAAGTGTTCCTTCCAGCAAGCTTTATCTGTTTCTGTCCCTAATAAATTTGCCCTCAGTTCTGGGTTCTGAGTGGGGCCTTAGGAGTTTTGGCTGTTGATAGCTTTTACAGCACTAAACAATCTGTGCATGTCACAGCTGTCAGTCTCCTGTGCTCTTTTCATCCACCATCTATTCTAGGTCATGGGTCTTCTGCTGGAGCTCTGCCTTCAGGCACCTGTAGAATGGTTTCTTTTCCCTTGAGGAACAGTGGAGCTTCCAATCCAGGAGCAGCTTAGGTTTGTGTTAATTGGTTGCTTTATTTCCTGATCATACTCATCAAACCAGTCCTGGTTCTTCTTGTTATGGAAGCTGGGAGTCTTTGCAGATGCCATGCTTTGCAAATGCCATTTATGGAAAAATTCAGGGCAGCCAATAAGCTGTGAACACCATGGTTCACGTTGGCTGAGAATTGACAGATTGTCTTTGAAGCTGTCTGAAATGAGTTACTTTTGTGGACTCAACTGATTATGGGACCATTTTTCACTCTCTGACTGACAGTACTGCTGCGTATTTCCAGCATTGACCGTTTTTAACTACAAGCTTTTCTACTGCTTCAAATTCAGATCATTACATGAACAGAGAAATCAATGATTTCTTGACCATAACTCTGTAAATGGTACACGCAAGAAATACCCAACTACAAAACTCCAATGTGATGTGCTATTCTGTAAAACAAAAACACTTTTTAAGAACTGGAACTTGGTACCTTGGAATGGAACAAATACATATGGACCAAAGCAGCTTATTATGTTCCTAACTAGAGAGGTAGTTGCATTCTATAAAGTTTAAAATGTACAAAGGTAGGGAAAAGATATGGTAAAATCTTCTCTGCTCTCCAAATAAAGCCAAATATATTCAAGCTTTTGATGCCTCAGAAAATGGATAGGATGTGGTGTCCATTTATGTAAAAAGGACATTTATCTACTTGCTCTACCCACCCACCTCCCCTTATGACACTTGAACCTCCTATCACTTACATGATTAATTCAACTAATAGTACATTTAATGCTGTGTATTTCAAAAGTCTGAGGGTTTTAGTTGATGTCACACAAAATATTAGGAATATTTCTAAAAGTTACTTCAGTCTTCAAATGAAATAGAAGGTTTGAGACAAAAATAGCCTGTACCTTTTCTAATGCTTCTCTCACAACTCGTTCAGTCTCCCTTTTGTGCTCTGCTTTCATACGGTCTTTAAAATCATTAAATATTTTGGTGTACTTTTCATGGCACATGTTTTGACAGGGGATGTCATTATTAGTCTGGGTGCTCCGATGTAACATTCTTGGTGAGGAGGCACTTGTCTTCTTTGTTTGCGTTGCAATTGAAACTTTCTCTGGTTGGGGTGGCACTGTAGGTATTTCTTGGCTGGAACTAACAGCCTCAATTTCAGGTTCTGGTTCCTAAAACAGGAAGAAATCATATTAATAACATTAGAATTGTGCTTTCCTGTACCCATTTCTATTGTCAGTAAAATCTTTAGTACATAGGGCACAGGGAGAAAAAAAAACAGATTTTGTTAGGGATGTTCTAGCTTGGTGGTTAAGTTACTTGACATAAAATCCAGAGATCCAGACGGAGGTTCTGCAGATACAAATTCAATCCCAACTTCAGTGCCACTTTCTTGTGCTAACCTCATTAATATCCAAATATCTATCCACCCATATTGAAAATATTCAGCAATTGAACCTCCATACTCACTTGGATAGAGAATTCTAAAACTTCATCACCTTCTGGATGAAGAAACTTAAGTTATTAGATTTTTAGACATTAAGCAAATCAGGCAATATGGGGTTAGTGTAGGAAAGTGCCATTGAGGTAAAACAGAGTTCAACAGGAAGAGGCCCTTCAGCCCATTGTGTCTGCGATGGCCATCAGGTACCCATCTATGAGAGGGCATTTCAAATCCTCATCTAAATACTTGTTGAGAGAGTTCCAGCCTTCACTGCCTCTTCAGGCATTGTGTTCCAGATTTCCATCACCCTCACTAAATGAGGGACCAGCCATGAGGGTTGAATGGCCCACTCCTGGTTCTCTTTCATATGTTCTTGTGATCCAAGGACAGATATTTGAAGTTTCCCCATCCCTCCACTCAATATACTCCCATTTATTAGGTACTTCCTTGCCAGGATCTTATCAAATAGTGAAACAGGTTTGAGGGGCAAGTGGCCTCCAACTCCTACTAATGTGCATGTTTCTTTGTTCATTCCTCTAAACATGGAGTATGGACCAGTCTGCTTAATCTCTAATTGGAGAGAACCACATCCCAGGAATAAATTTGATGAACTTTTGCTGTGCTCACTATGTTGCAAGTAAATCCTCTCTTGGGTAAGGAGGAACCAGGTATGATATTGCAGGCACAGTCTCACCTACATAATTGCAGTTGGTGTCTTTACTCCTGTATTCAAATCCCCTTGCAATAAAGATCAACATACCTCGTCTCCTTAAATGCTTGTTGTACCTTTGATTCTTGTTCAAGCAAGGTTCCACTGAACACCAACACCATTTAATCCCTCATCATTTAAAAACTCCACTTTCCTACGTTTTCTACAAAAATGGACAACCTCACATCTTTTCTCAATATTCCAACTGCAATGTTCTTGCCCATTCATCTAGCTCCCTTGGGCCAAGATTGCTATAACTGCCCAGCACTTTGTGGGCTACGGCTAAGTAGTGTACCAGCATAACAATTATGAGATATAGAGTCAGAATCAGAGCAACACAGCATGGATACAGGTACTTCGGCCCAACGAGTCCATGCTGACCATGGTGCCCCATCGAGCTAGTCCCAATTTCCTGCATTTGTCCCATATCTTTCTAAGCTCTGCCCATCCATATACCCATCTTAAATGATACTATTGTACCTGACTCAACCACTTCCTCTGGCAGCTTCTGAAAAAATTGCCCTTTGGGTCCTTTTTAAAATCATTCCCCTCTCACCCTAAATCTATGCCCCCTATGGGGAGTTCCGTAGACTGAGGTTAACATAAGCCCAGAGTTGCACTATAAAAAGGATGAAAATGGAATAGCAGAGCTTTAATAGGAAGCGATACAAAATATAAAAGTCAGAGGATATAATGGGAAACTACACAAGATCTTCATTTATAAGCGCACAACTGGAGTACTATACAGTTTCAGGCTCTCTGGAACAATACTGAGGCAATAAAATAGATACAGTGCAATTCACTAGGGTGCAGCCTGATGTGCCATAAGAAGCAAGACTTCAAAACTGCAGCAGTAGTTTTAGAACAGAGGAAATTAAAAACAATTTGATAGCAGGTTAGGGGTGAGTCTGAAGATAGAAACAGATCCATTTCCAGTGATTCAAGAATCTAAACAAGGCTACAAAGGTAACTGATTAAATGCAAGAGATTTAGGATAGGAAGCAAGGGAAATGACTATTCAGAAGGTTGTGAAATGCCAACTACAGCTACTGGCCAAAGCAGAGATCACATTGATATTAAGGTTAGTTAAAAAGATGAAAGTTGTGGGAAACAAACAACTACACAGGTTGGAGGTGTGCACGCATGTGCATGTGAGCATGAGGGTGGTGGTGGGTGAAATAGAGTACAGTAAAGGCCATTCGTGCCACAATGTCTGTGCTGGCCATGTTGGTTTCAACTGCACATATGCCTGCACAGGCTCTATATCCCCCAATTCCCTGCTTGTTCACGTATCTGTCTGCCACTTAAATGTTGATATCATATCTGCTTCTATCACCTCCCCTGGAAGCATTTTCGGGGCACTTACTACTCTGAAGAAACTTACCATGTATATCTCCTTTAAACTATCACCCTCTTAAAGCTGTGCCCTGTAGTATTTGACATTTCTACCATGGGAAAAAGACTTTGACTATCTACCCTATGCCTTTTAATTTTATATACTTTTATCATGTCACCCCTCAGCCTCTGACACTCCAGGGAAAACAATCCAAGTTTGTCCAACCTCTGTGGGAAATGGGTAAGTACAAAGCTTAAAACCATCGCTTGCCTTAAAGATAACCACCAATGCAGACCAGTTTAGCTGAATTGTCCAGGTTGCAATTTCCTTGCAATTCCAGGCAACTGATTTTCTCAATTAGTTTTAAGTTTTTGTATTACGTCTGTGAAACAACTGCACTTACTAACACACAGTTCCAAGAAAATCCTAGCTAGGAGAATAAAATATAATTGCAGCTTCCCAGACCATCATAGTTTTGGTTAAGCTTACTTCATCTTTGGCGTCTGAGTGCTGACTCCGTCTGGACTTCTTGCTCTTGGGTTCTTGTGTGCTCTTCTGCTACAAGTACAACAAATATTATTTGACACATAGATGTTGAACCAAGATCAGCTGCAATCAGCTCCATTTCACTAGATCTGAAAAAGCAGTCATGGTAATAAAAACATTCTGTAATACCTTTAACCTATCCTTAATCACAGTGAAACAACATTCAAAATAAACAGAGCCTTATCATTAGTCAACTTCTTGTAGCAGAAGGATATCATTATGTGAAAATATGTTTATGATCATCCAAATAAATGCATCTTTTGCCATTAGTGATGTGTATTTAAAAAGATTTGCAACAAAGTTGAGAAGACAGTTGAGAGCCCTGTCAACTCTGGTAAGAGGGGAAGCCACAGTTAAGGGAACTGGAAGACCTCTCAAATCTGGGAGATCTTAGAGTTAATAGAACAGAGACTTATGAAAATTGAATGCTCCTTAAAGATAGGGCAGGAGGTGGTGTAGTTGAGGTGTCTGAGGGCTTATAATGGATACTGACCACCAACTTATTCCCCCAAGATGGAGATGGAGATAGAGATGTCAAAAGGAAGTGTCAGATATGGACATGGGAACATGAGAGCAGGTGAAAATTGGCAGAATGTGAAAATCAGAATTGTGAAAATACTTGTTCATCCCAAAGCAGCAATTGACAAAGAGGGTAGAATTAGCAGCACAGAAAGCGTTTGTAATGAAGAGGAGAATAATACCTTCAAACTATGCAAAATTTAACTGGGGAAAGTTGTTTCTCGTCCAAGATGAGATGGCCAGCAACCAGTCTGACATGGAGACTGGAGACGACAGAAGCTGGAATCAGTCTGACATTATGAAGTAAAAGGGTTATTGTCAAGGTGTGCAAAAACTAATACTTCAGATGACATTACCAGACTACAGGAAGGAAGGTGTGCGTGCAAAAGAGGTAATCACTGGGCACAGAAAACAAGTTCTTGGAGGTCATGAGATGAAATGGGAGCTGGAGGGAAGTCCTTGCTGGCTGTGCTCTGACCACAACTGAATGGCAATACTGAAGTGAAGAAAATTCTAGGGTTGGACTTTCTCTTACTTAAGAATATAATGATCAGCAGGATGTTTGGTATCATCTTAGAATAAAATAATGCAGAAAAATATTTTTATTAACTAGAAGCAATTGCTAAAACATTGAAGATAAATAAAATATCATAAAGCATTTGCTAATGCTCTTGTACCCATACCAGTTCAGCTTTAAACAAGTAGCCAGCAACTGCCTGAAGGATATTAGTGAGCCTGATATTTTGATAAACCTGATAAGTGTTTTGGCCTTTTTCCTAATTCCATGCAAAATATTATTTAGTTCACAACTTGCACTGACAACATATGAATCTATAATCTCAAGTTACTGTCCAAAACCATAATCCTACCACTTCTATCAACTTTTATTTGTCATCTTCTGAAGACAGTGAATTGAACTAGCTTACAATACTTATTGCCACTAACATTAGAACCAAATAGCTATACACAAGTAGGTAACCAATGCTAGCAATTTATTCAATCCAGCCAGTTCCCAGTATAACCCAGTACTGATGTCCACTCATCCAGGTGTGAAATAATCTACTCTAAATTTCCCTCCCCTTAACAAAAAGGAAAACGAATGCTAGTATTGGTGTGCCAAACTATTTGAATGAAAGCTTCCTTATGAATCAAATGTTTTTAAAGTTTGGCTCCAAGTCATTATTTGTCTGCTCAGGCAACAAGAAACGTCATGTACATTTAAAGAGGAACTTCCTTCAGAATGGTCCCAAGTAAAACAGATCATATTAAAAACAATGCTAAATGTACCTGTTCGTTACTTGTGGAAGAGATGCTGGACTCTGCTTCTTCATCCATTTTATCCTCTGCTTTACTCTTCCAGAACCTCCCTTCACGGACAAAGCGCTGGTGCAATTCAAGCTCATCGCAGGCTTTCTTCCAACCAAGACTCCGTTTTACTGCCAGCTGATGAACATTAACACAAATATCCTGGATATTCTCTGATGGAATCCATGCCCTGTAGCCAAAAAGTCCATCTCTCAATTAATCTACAAGGCTAGCAATTTAACAAGTACAGCATTAAACTAAGTTTTTTAGCTGCCATAGTTTTATGTGAAGGAACCTTTCTGGGTACAGCTCAGAACAGCCATGCAAAATCTGTGCTAGTAGCTTGTTAAATGGCAAGTATTTGATCTCAGGCAGCTCTTTTAGTTGATAGTTAATAACTCCACAGGGAGCTACAAGAGAAAATGAATCAAAATTCACCCACAGTTGCATCATAGGACTTTCAGTGGACAATTATAAAGGTTGTAGATACTTTCAACCAGTTGATGGATAATAAACAGTATGTAGGCAAAGAGTTAAATCACAATTGCAATCACTATTTTAGAACTAATAGTCAATGAATGGACGTGAGAAAAATTATAAATGGCCATAAGTCTGATGTGACTTTAAAAGTAATTTTTCCCCATTTACTCCTCTTGCGTTATTTGGAAGCATTGTGACAAGAATATATCCCCAAATATTCAAACTCATGTCACAATTTCAACTTCACACTGAGCCGAAGGTAACAACCCTAGAAATGCTTCAGGACAACAGCAATTTGACTTTTAGAGACTAGGTAATGAGATGTGGTTTACATAAGTTTCCACTCAGGGGAAATTTGTGCCACAAAGTATTTCTTCAGCAGCAATGCTTAATTTTGGAAAGGTGAAGCCAAGAGGATGAGTTAGGCTTTACCTATATTAATTGAAGAAACTGAATGTTGCTAGAATTTCTCTTTAAAATCTGATTAAATAAGGAGACAACAGATTTGGCTTTGAAACTACATTCTATTCAAAAAGCATAAAAAACTAAATGCTGGAACATTCAGGTCAGGCAGTATCTGTAGAGAGTAGAAACAGTGTTCAAATACTTCAGATAGACCACCTTTCATCAGAATGCAGAAATGTTAGAAATCAAACGTTAAGTTGCAGAGAAGGGGGAGGGATGTTGAGAACAAAATTAATGTCTGTGAAAATATAAAAGCAAAGGCTGGAAATCAGAAATAAAAAAGTAGAAGAATCCGATACAGATCTTTGAGGTTTGTAAAATCATGAGCATAGATAAGCTGGATGGTCACAGTCTTTTCCCCAGGGTAGGGGAGTCTAAAACTAGAGGGCATAGGTTTAAGGTGAGGGGAAAGATTTAAAGGGGATCCAAGTGGTAAGTTTTTCCACACAGAGGATGGTGGGTATACAGAAGGAGCTGCCAGGTACAATTACAATGTTTAAGAGACATTTGGATGGGAAAGGTTTAGGAGGGATATAGGCCAAGCACAGGTAAATGGAACTAGATCAGGTAGGTACGTTGGTCATCATAGATAAGTTGGGCTGAAGGTTTCGGTGCTGTACAATTGTATGACTCTATAGGTAAAACTTCAATAATCTGCTATCTGACTATTCAGATATCCCAATAATTCGGCATCTAGTTCACCAGGTGAACTTTGCTGCACTGCCTTTCAACTCACTGGAGCCCCAGTTTCCATGTTCTTTCAACTCACCAGGGCCCTGGTTTCCTCAGTTTCTTTAAACTGACCAGGACACCTTTGCTCACTTTAAATTTAGCTGGTTTACTGGAAGATTTATTACAATACCATTTAACTCCTAATGAAGTAAATTTAAACTTTGTTGGGATATTAATATGAAATAATGTCCAATAGCATGGAAAATCTGCCCATCCCGAATATGCCAGATTATTTCAGTTTCTCTACAATTTTCAGTAGGTCAGGTAGCATCTGTGGAGAGAGAAAAAGAGTTAACATTTCAGAGCTCACTGACTTGAAATGTTAACTCTCCATAGATGCTGCTGAGTATTTCTAGCAATTTCTGTTTTACTGTTAATGCCCATCATGGGGCAGAGATTAAGAGACACCAAAATGACACAGGTGGTCGTAATGTGGTAATGTCGTAATGTCAGCTGACAGAGGGCAGTGAAAGCCTGTTAACTGCACTGCTGTTTGGAGATGCAAAGAGATGACAGTGAATTAGAATGGAGAGAGATTCTACACTAAATACAGGTGATACAAGAATATAGTGCAACAAAAGGCAATTTAAGTACATTTTTTTTTCCACAAAATCAACTGATTTCCAACAGCACCAGTGGCACCACTCAGTTTGTAGGTTCAAGCCCCATTCCAAAGATATGAATATAAAAACCTAGACAGACTTTCCAGTCTGTTCAAGAGAGTTACACTGTCAGAATACATTAAATTGCTTGGTCTCCCAAATGAACCTTAAAACATTGCAGGCTATTGACCTGAAGAGCATGGGAGTGATCTCCAATGGCCGAGCCAACGTTTATCCCTCAATTACCACAGTTAAAACAGATTCCTTCATTCATACCACAACACTGTGGAACCTTGCCATGTGCAAATTGGTCATCATTACATAAGTGACATTTCACAAGTACTTTATTTGACCACAAAATGTTTTGAACATGCAAAGGATGTAAAAGGTAAAATGTAAATGAAAACGTTTTCACTATGAGGCCAAGCCAATATTTTCAATGACAAAGAAATTCCCAACAATTATGCTTAAGAAAGGATAATTTCAGAAAAAAACCAAGAGAAGTACACTTGCAGAGTTTTCGGAGTTAGAGCAGCAAACGGTCTGCAAGCAATAAAACAGACCTTACTGATAAATAATATTAAATTATATGCAGTTGAATATTAAGACAAATAGCTTCAATGATAATTTTGTGACCAAAGTCCAAAACTGTCTTATGCAGAGCGCTGGATTTAGGACATCTGTTAAATTAGAATGACAACTATAACCAGGCCAACCTGAATTTTATAAAACATTATTGCCAAAAGCTGCAATATGCAAGACTGAGCAGTTTATAAGATAGGATTTATTCTCCTCTCAATTTTCCAGTTACCATTGCCATCTGCCTGCTTGTGTATTTTAAATATAATTAACATCCCAAAGAGCTGAAAATTAGTCACTGGAAAGAGCTTGGTACACTCAGAAGACAATCAATGGAAACACCACTGTCAACATTGTTCTTCAGTCTCATAGTACTAAAGATGTTTGTTCAAGCAATGAATTCATATTTACTTAAGCGGTCAAGTTCTATCAAGTTTTCACCTCTTTGGAATGACCTTGTGCTACAAATTACATTCCCCCATAGGGCAAGTCATATCCAAAGCTGAAATAAAATGTTTTGTTTTGTGCATCTTATATAACGCCTACATAGACATCTGAAGTTTTGAATGCTGAAATTGATCTTGAGAACCCAGTCAAATCATTGCACTTCAGTTAAAACCAATAACTTGGTCAAAAAGTGGCATAATTGCTGTGAAGTAAAATACTAGACCAATGAGATGCATCTGTGTAATTAATACAGATAAATGATGGTCCAATAAGTGCCACACAGTTTAGGATTCCTGTGTAAACAAAAGTTTTGATGTTACTGGATGATCTTCACTGGTGATTCCCCAGTTATACTCAGATGTGGATTCATCATGGAGTCCATTGGCTGCGTGTGAATTTGCTACAATTCCCCAGCACAAACACTGGGCAATCTGCCTGCTGAATCTGCAGTAAGTTAGACCTGGCACAGAAGCAGTTAGACCAAAGATTTTAATGGAGAAGACCAGTTGGAAGAGAAATAGATAAGCATTGAGCAATTAAGTGCCTTCAAAATGTTTTAAAAATACAAATGTAAAAATTAAATTGCTTCATTAATAGCTTCTTCATGTTTTTGATATTTCTGAATTCCACAATATTCCAGCTTGATAGTCGACTAAGTTGTGCACATCATATAAACCAAGTCCCTGGGGTTGCAGAGGTTCTTGCCATTTAGATTTAACTCCAGCAAACTGCAAGTTTGTACGTACAGGAAAATTAAGGCATTCAGCAATCAGATTGTAGGGAAATCACAATGGTTTAGAATCTGCTCACTGGACCCCAGTTCCTGTGCTCCCTCTAACACACTCAGGCACTGCTTCCTATAATCCCTTTAAACTCCAAGCTCGCTGGAATATCTGCACTGTCACATCAAAAAAAAGTTAATTCAAAGTGCACTGGAGTATTCATTTGAAAAGCATCTAATTGTTCAGAAAATCTACCAGTCTGGTACCAAAGTCTCAATCCCGAGTTAACAAAATTGTACTGTACCATGTTGTGATGAGCACAGACTGCTTGCCACAGGCAGCAAGACCTGGTCTAAAACTCCTGATTGCCTTTGATGGGAGCTAAATTGATTTCTCAGAATTAATAACCCCGAGGGGAGTTTAACCCCGAAGGGAGTTTATCAATGAAATCCCACAGCTAGAAACTTTGTCTTGATGTTATTCTTAGTTATTAGAAATGTCATAGGACAATCCTATGTACAGCAGTGACAATGCCACCAACTACTCGCAGAACATGGCTGTGTAAATGAAGACTATGCTTCATAAGAAAATTCCAGATGCGTGCCAAACGACGCAGTAAAAGGGTCTTACAAAATAAGGGAAGGAATGAGTCAGAGTAGTAGACAGAGCCAGCTGGGGAAGCCAGCTAGCAGTGTAATCTATGCAGCTAGAGCATTGTATCATTTTTCAAAATAGATTTGATTAAATTATTTAAGTAGCTAACACAAGTCAATATTCATAGCAATTTTTAATCAGCCAGTCCTCCAAAGTAAAAACAGGCATAATTAAAAAGATTTAGTCTGCATCGTAAATGTCCCTTTTCAGTCCAAATATACTTTGTTCCAAATCTTGATAGCCCACAAGTATTTACTTGGAAACACAATGACAAAAGTAAACCTGCTATTAGAGTAACATTACCATTGTTAAATATTCTAAACATATGCAAAAATACATTAATGCAAGGAAGCAGTTTAGGATGTTATGTACTGCAGTTATGTCAATATTCAGTGGTTCAAATTTCAACCTTAAGAATAATGCCTCTTTTTATTGTTCCAATTCTGTCTCACCATATGAAATCACAATACTGATCATCTCTAGGTTACTGTAAAATTGAGGCTCTAATTCAACCTGTCACAAAACAATTATTCAAAAATGCAAGGTCCTTTTAAAAAAGTGTGTAACCAATTCACCACAACAATATCAATTATTTTCATGTTTTGCAAATATATAATAGCAGATAACCAACTTGCACAAGTCTGTAACCACAGGTACATTGTGGCAAGTGACTCACCCCCTGACACTCAAAGGCCTTTCCACCATCCCAAGGCACAAGTCAGAGCATGATGGAATACTCTCCCGTTGCTTGGATAAGTACACCACCAAAAACTCTCAAGCAGCTTGACATTATCCAGGACAAAGCAACAAAATCGTGGGTTTTCCTACTTCTATCCTTTTACTTATCCATTACCCTATGACAGGCTCATTCAGAAGGCCAGGAGGCATGGGATCCAGGGAAAATTGGCTGTGTGGGTTTGGAATTGACTTACCCATAGAAGGCAGAGGGTGGTTGTAGATGGAGTGTATTCTGCCTGGAGGTCAGTGACCAGTGGTGTTCCGCAGGGATCAGTTTTGGGACCCCTGCTCTGTGATTTTTTTAATAAATGACTTGGATGAGGTAGAGGAAGGGTGGGTTAGTAAGTTTGCAGATGACATGAAGTTTGGCAGTGTTGTGGATAGTGTGGAAGGTTGCTGTAGGTTACAACAGGACATTGATAGGATGGAGAGCTGAGCTGAGAAGTGGCAGATGAATTCAACCTGGAAAAGTGTGAAGTGATTCACTTTGGAAGGTCGAATTTGAAGGCAGAATACAGGGTTAATAGCACAATTCTCCACACAGTGTGGAGGAACTGAAGGATCTTGGGGTCATCTATAGATCCCTCAAAGTTGCCGTGTGAGTTGATAGGGTTGTTTAGACGGCGAATGGTGTGCTGTCCTTCATTAGTCAGGGGATTGAGTTCAAGATCCACGAGGTAACGTTGCAGCTCTATAAAACCCTGGTTAGATCACACTTAGAATATTGTGTTCAGTTCTGGTCACCTCACTACAGGAAGGAAGTGGAAGCTTTAGAGTGGGTGCAGAGGAGATTTATCAGGATGCTACCTGGATTGGAGAGCATGTCTTACAAAGATAGGCTGAGCGATTTAGAACTTTTCTCTTTGGAGTGAAGGAGGATGAGGGGTGACCTGATAGAGGTGTGCAAGATGATAAGAGGCATAAATTGAGTGGACAGTCAGAGACCTTTTTCCCCAGGGTGGAAATGGCTAACATGAGGGGGCATAATTTTGTGATTGGAGGAAAATACAGGGGGGATATCAGGTGTCTTTTACACAGAGAGTGGTGGGTGCATGGAATGCACTGCCAGGGGTGCTGGTAGAGGGAGATACATTAGGGGTATTTAAGATACTCTTAGATAGGCACATGGATGATAGAAAGATGGAGGGTTATGTGGGAGGGAATGGTTAGATTGATCTCAGAGTAGGTTAAAAGGTCGGCACAACATTGTGGGCCAAGGGGCCTGTATTGTGCTGTGATGTTCTAGGTTTATCCTTTATTTCTTGGCATCTATTGCATTTTTAACAGTTATAGCCTTGCCCTTATCCTTCTCTTCTCATTTGCTGTCATCATTTTGTTTTAATTTTCCCTTGAGTCAGCCCTTCATCTATCTCTACCCCCAGCACCCTACTCAAAACCCCACACAGCATGCTATCAGTTTACTCCATTTCCTCGAGAGGTTTTTAAGTACCTTCCCACTATGAGCATGACCTCATCTACAGTTTCATGCTCCTTTTACTGTGCATTGTAATCTTGCTATTGCTTCTGGAATATCTTTCTTCACTCTCCATATCCTGATCAAGGTCCGCCATATGCTCTGTTGGTAGAATCATCGAACTGTACATCATTGAAGGCCAATTAATCTATCAAATCCATATCAGGTTAATTGTGGAACATTAAGAGCTTCAGCCAGCACCATTATTATTTAAAATCATGGGTGCTCTGGTCACTGGCTTCAACTCCACTTCCTGCTGATCCCTATAACCTTCAGTTCCAAAAATGTATTATTACAGAGCAATCCTGTCAGTCTTTCCCTATAGCCCTAAGAAATTATATTTGAGTGCATACTCAATTCCCTGGCAAATAGTTCCATATTTGAAGTGTTTCCTCAACTGCCCCTACATTTTTGTCCCATCGCGTTTTGAATGTGTCCCATTGTCCTTGAACTGTACACTATTTTCTTATCTATATTTGATTTTTTTTTACAGTTCTATCAGCTTCTCCAGTTTGAACTAGTAATTGAAATCCTTCACTGATAACGTTCCAAAAAATCTCTTAACATTCCAAATCTCATATCCCGTGGAACCTTCACATCCTTCCTAATGTGTAGTGACCGGAAGTGGAGGCCTAGAATTTAGAACATGAACAGAATACCAAATCTATTTCCCCGCTCTATCTACGGAGGACAGGAAGATTTCAGCAAGCACTTCTGTAATATCCCCTCCCATTTTCTTCAACAACCCAGGGTACATCCCAACTGGATCAGATGAGTTAATCACTTTATTCACAGCTTTTCTAACATCTCCCCCTCATTCAAGAACTCTATCTATACATCTACTAATATATCGGCAACTTTCCTCTTGCTTGCTGTTTGCTATTCAAAATCTTTTATAAGCATATTAGAAGCAAGAGGGTAACTAGGGAAGGAGTAGTTCCCCACAGAAATTAATGGGAAAATCTATGTGTGGAAGCAGAAGATACAAGTGGGGTCCTAAATAAATACTTCTCATCAGTATTCACCAGTGACAAGGACGTGGAGGATGGAGAGTTAGGGAGAGGTATGCTGATATCCTGGAACATATTTGTATCATGAAGGAGGAAGTGTTGAGAGATATTGACACTCAAGGTAAATAAATCCCCAGGGCCTGACAGGATCTATCCTAGGATGCTGTAAGAAGGGAAGAGATTGTTGGGGCTCTAATAGAGATTTTTTCATTTTTGTTGGCCTCGGGTGATGTAGCAGAAGACTGGACGATAGCAAATGTTGTTCTCTTGTTCAAAAAGGACAGTAGGGATAATCCAGGAAATTACAGGCCAGTGAGCCTTACATCAGCAGCTGGAAAGTTGAAGGTTCTGAGGGATGGGTTTTATGTTCACTGTATTTAGCTACCTTATCTGGGTTATGATCATCCATTCTTAGATTACATAATAGGTGACTCTTCAGTCAGAGTGACCAGGTTGCATCCATCTCCTCTCCAGCTACTACAGCTGCTTCTGATGCTCATTTACCCTTTCATAGGTCTTGTTTGTGAAATTTGCTGGATACGCTCTCATTCCCCTCACCCAAACCAGCCCAGATGGACTTCCCAGTTTAGCCACAGACAATATAACCATACAATAGGCTCCAACCGATTTAAATGGTAACAGATGGCATACCAAGAAAGTCCTCACCCAACAAGTATAGTAATAGTGAAGCTATAATATGCGATATTATTACATCCAGTGTTTCTGAATGAGGTCATGCCACAGGTAGGCCAATATGCTTATCATAGATTTATCTGCTCCAAGTGAGTAAATCATTCTGCTCAAATTCAAATATCGTACGATTCTCTTTGAAGTCCATCTTTTTTTTAATTTTGTTTGTTCCATTGCTTCTTCAAAGGATTTTGAAAGAAACACGGATTATTTTACTCCAAGCTAATAATTATTCTGAAACAGATTTGGGGGGGCGCCGCCAGACTCCACAGTAAATTAGCAATGAGTGGCCAGAAATGCAGATCAGTGACCCTCTCTTGCTTCTACCATAACTTTGAATATTAGAGCAATGATTTGCTATATCAGGTAATAAATCCATAAGACTAATATACATGTTCTTGCTACAGTTCAACAAAACTGAATCCAAGTAGGGTCCAACAGTGTGCTTTACACTTTTTATAGACAATGAAACTTAGAGGACAAATTTGTAACACTTGCCTATGCAAAATGTGACCACTCAAAATGGAGCAGCAGCATCTGGAAAGAGACAGATCTCAAGGCTCTCTGGGAGCAGACAGAGGCCATGTCCAAATGAGGAAGGAGCACACAAGATCCCTGACTACCCACCTGCCCCACACGTGACAGAGCTCAGAGATCCCACAGAAGACCTTTCAGCCACCTGAGAACTAGAGAAGTCATCCTTGAGCTCAAAGGACAACATAAGAAATGCATTAATGCGTGTTAAAAACAGTAGTGGGCCAAGGAATCGGAGATGGAATTTAACTTGGACAAGTTGGAAGTGATGCATTTTGGGATGTTAAACAAGGGCAGGACATACACAGTTAATGATGGAGCCCTGGGGAGTGCTGTAAAACAGAAACCTAGGGGTACAAGTACATAGTTCCCTGGAAACAGTGCCACAGGTAGATAATGTAGTGAGGAAGGTACATGGCACACTTGTGTTCATTGAGTGGGGCACTGAGTACAAGAGTTGGGATGAGATGTTACAGATGTACAAGATGTTGGCAAGACCACACCTGGAATACTGTGTGCAGTTCTAAAAGGATGTGATTAAGCTAGAGAAGGTGCAGAAGAGATACGCAAGGATATTGCCAGAACTATAGGGCTTAAGTTATGAGGAGAAACTGAACAGGCTGGGTCTGTTTTCCCTGGAGCATAGGAGGCTGCAGGGTGAACTTAGAGCTTTATAAAATCATGAGGGGCATAGATCGTCAGTCTTTTTCCAAAGGTAAAGGAGTCTAAAGTCAGCAGGCATAGGCTTAAGTTGAGAGGAGACAGATTTAAAGAGGACCCAAGAAGCAGGTTTTTCTACAGTGTTAGGTATATGGAACGAGCTGCCAAATGAAGTGGTAGAAGTAGTACAATTAAACAGTTTAAAAGACATTTGGACAAGTACACAGATAGGAAGGGTTTAGCGGGATATGGGCCAAATGCAAGTACATGGGACTAACTCAGGGAAACACCTTGGTCAGCATGGACAAGTCGGGCTGAAGGGCCCATTTCTGTGCTGTGTAATTGTTATGACTCTAAAATGTGAGCACTCAGTGGGTCAGGTCGTAACGGTAGGAAGAGAATCAAAGTTTCAGGTCAAAGACCCTTTCTGACCTGCTGAGTATTTCCAGCATTTTCTGGTTTTATTTCAGGTGCCCAGCAGTTTTAAAAAAATGTTCACATTAATATGGGTATTCAGGTCAACATTTAGTCTCACTACAACTACTGGGCAAGTTCTGGGAAGTAGGGACTTGCAACTACAGGAATAGACCCTCATGTGGAAACCTGCAGTATAAAGATCAGTACAAAATAAATACATGAAAAAATACACACTTAGGAAATAAAATGCCTTGAACTTAGGCCAGAACAAGATGAATTAAAGTTCCTTAGCTTTGATTTTAAAAAAATTACAAAAGTAACCCAAACTAAAGCAGAAGTGAAAATATTGTACCTCTGATGGTGATGTCCAAAGAAGCGCACGTCTACCTGATTGTCTTGACGTTGCATGACTTTGGCAGGCCAAAATCCAAACCCCTTCATCCGTGCCCAAACCAACTCATGATTGGGAACCTAAATTAAAACAAATAAGATTCCTGCCTTATACAAATACAGAGCAGCCAAGTCTTCGCAACATCCAATTTCACCAGGAGTTGTGAACCAGCTTCTAATTAGCTTTCAAGATAAAAATAAGGGATGCAATCTACACTGAATAAGCTGAAAGGAGTACAGTCCACAACGTGTAAAATGAAGGGCTGAAGTCCTCAGTGAGTAAAATGGGAGATGACTGAGTCCCCTCCCAAGTAAAATGCGAGGGGATGCAGTGAGTGATATTATCCTGAGTGTATGTGGGGGAATCAGAGGGAGTTAATGGGCATTTGAGAGGGAATAGTTTACAGGGAAACAAGTGGGGCAATGAGATTACTTTGAGCCAGCATAGACTCAAATGGGCTGAATGGCTTCCTATCTTAAGGAAATGTAAAACTGTTCCAACAAAACATCTGAATAGAACAAGTAATCTGTGTCATGTGCATAGCCCAGCACATTTCATTGCAACTGGCAGAAAGAATATGGATGTCACAAGTTGTTTGGATAATGAAAGTTCAGAATGAGGGGAAAAAAAACCTGAGATTTGGGGATTTATTACACAAAAATAGCATTTATCATTTTTCTTAAATGGATAAATCACCAAATGAAAGCAGTGGGGAAAAACTTTTTCACCCAGAAAGTGGTAGCGTTCTGGAACTCTGAAAAGGTGGTAGAGCAAAAGAGCCTCAGCACATTTAAAATGTATTTGGACATGAACCTGAAAAACAGTGACCTACATGGTATGAACTAGTGTTGGAAGGTGAAATTTGGCTGCACAGTTCTACACAGACATGGGTTGAATTTATGTCCTTCAATGCTGTAAATTCTGTGATTTTGTGACCTAGAGATCATTAGGCAAATTTACTTCAAGACAGTGGCAAGAATATTAGGAATATGGCTATTTATTTTGTCTCAATTCAATGAATACATATCTTATGCTCTCGCAACTGTAAGCAGTATATTTGGTATCATTTGTTAGATTTTAAAATATTTAATTTCTATTGATAACTGTAATTAATGTCAGTGGATAACAAAAACAAAATCATCCTTCAAGAAGCTGAATTGCCAGTTGGCCTGGAGATCAAAGTTTCCTCATTCCAAGTGTAAAAGATGTAAACATTTACAGCAATTTTCCAGTGGGTGCTCATCCTCAGAACAAAATTATAAATAACTGATGCTCTCACAAAAACTACCCAAGGCATCTCATGCAAGGGCAAGGAGAGCTTTGACATTTTAATTCACAAACAGTGATACAATGTTAACTTTGTCACAAACCAGCAACAAAAGAAACACACTGAGCATGATTCAGTGTTAAAAACTATTTTATTAATCACTACTTATGATAATACGTAAAATAAAAGTAAAAATGTTAGTATGTTAGAATTCAAAAATGTTAAACCTCGAACGTTAACCCCAAAACTAAACTCTTCGTGTGTGTGTGTGTGTGACAAAGTCCAAAACTCCCAGTTCCAGAATAGTTCTTAAAGTTCAGTTCCGCAAGCCATAAGGTAAAACATGAGCAAGGGCTTCTTCAACAACCACCGTTGTCTGAAGATAAGATGTAGATGTAGAAAAACATAGAGAGAGTACATACGAAATCCAAATGTTCCACGATGGACCCCAAACGACACTCCAGTGTTTACTCGGTAGTGACTTCCTCACCCCGAAAAGCATCCGAACCGTGGTCGTCCACATACAAATACCTGTTTCCTTCTACAGGTCAGCAACAAAGTGAACTCCACCAGATTACTTCCAACTTCCATACATGGATTTCAGTGGCAGACACAGTTATTGTTTCTCATCCATCGATAGAGAAAACTAGCAGGCTGGTGTCTCTCTCCCTTCTCTCTCTCTCTCCTTCTGACTTCAACAACGTCATTACGTCCTTTATCTTCTATTGACGTAAGCACGCCCCACACACACATACACACACACACTCTCTATCTTAAAGGGACTTTCACTGAGTCCGTAACAACATACTGTCAGTGCAACCCTGCAACTGATTCAAGTTCAGTCCAGAAAAATAAAGACAATTCTTCGCAGTATGTTAAGTCCCTGAGTAACCAATTTCAATGCTTCCAGTCTGTTCCTGCTAAATAAATGCTGATAAAATGAAACAAACCTTTATAAAGAAATGGTATACTTATTCAAAATAGTCATGTGGATGATATGCAAAAGAAATTGAAGATCCCATACTAATGAAGCAACTTTTACCATCTTTGGATACGTCAATGTAGCAGTATAGAATAAACTTCACACAAAATTGCATCTACTGTCCCCACATAGTTCAACATTACAAAATTATCCATTCTCCGATGCCAATAGCTCATTGTGCGAGGAATTAAGTTTAAAAGCAATTTATTAATCAACTTACACAAGGATAGCAGAACCAATTCTCTGGTCGTGCATTTGATAAGTAGAAACAGTTCTTGCAAAGTTGAAGTTCTGCTAACTGGAAAATGAAAGGAATATTAGCACTAATGAAAATTAGATAGCTTGGAATTGCTTTAAATTCCTCACCATATTCTTAAATTAATATATTGAATTGACTATTTATACAAATGTTATTAGTTATAATAAAAAGGTTATTGAAATGCAGAAATTACATTTGCTGTAAATCTTAAAGAATGCTCAAAATTCTCAGCAGATCAGGCAGAGTGAAAGAGCTTTGATGAAATATCAGATCTGCTTCCCTCTCCATAGATGCTATTGTCAACTGAATATTTCTTGCATTTTTTATTATAACGTCAAGTAATTTTTTTTTTGATAATCAGTTTTTGCATCCAAACACTCAAAATGGTACTGAAGCATATAAAAGCTGCAGGAAAACATCTCAGCTGCTATAATTATTTTTGTGTATAAGTAATCTTCCCTTCCTTAAGGTACTAGTCTTTTTAAAAAGTCCTGAGCTTCAAAATTATTAAATTGGTATTTTGCTTTAATAACTGAAAAGATTTCCCCAGATACACCATTTTACTGAAAATGTTAGAGATATTAAATTCATAAAAGAATTTAGTTATATTGAAAATTCTTGATAGAATGTTGCTAACCTTTGAAATGTGTGTATGTTTAAGAAATTCTATTAAAATAGCACATTTTAACACTTCGTCTAAGACTCAAATTAACCAAGGAGCAATAATGTCCACCAAGGCAGGAACTACGAGGGGATTTGAAAAAATATCTTCAAACATACAGAATTATGCCAGGGTAGATATCATGGAAACACTGGTTACAAAGTATATTAACAGACTGCATTTACACACCACAACATCTGCAATTCTGATATGGTAAATAAAATATTTTTAAAAATGGCTTTGAGTGCAATTCAACAGTCATTTTGAAAAGTATTCATACCTGATAATTGTATTGTTAAACAAAGCAAGATGTGGCAATATGGTATGTTAACAAGGTAAACCCTCCCAGTTAATATTCTAAAATGACTGGTTCAAATTATTTTCCACAGGCTTAGGCCTGGTGATTGTACAAACTATGTCAGGTATAAATACACTACATTATGAACCAGTCAATGCATCAGAATGTTGTGTTATAAACTACTGGTCAAACTACCTTTATGAGATTTATTATAATTACTCAACCTTGAGCCCAGGAATAAGTTAACAAGTGAGGTTCAATCTTTATTGTTGGGTTAACTTCAACCTGCCTACTGGATGAGCAATGCAAGTTTCAAATTATACAATGGGATCAGTTAGACTATTGAACAGCATCTTGGACTGCAGGTACATGATCCAGTCTACAATGGCAATCAGAACATGAATGTAACATTAAACAGTATCATTCTAGTTTCCAGCATCAGTCCTATAGGGCTCAGTTGGATTCCAAGTGCCTGATCTTGCAATGGTTTTTAACAGTCAAGTTAAAGTACAGATGAGCAGTAGATAAGCTGTAGACAGTCACTCATCCACATCCAATGTGTGCTGCATACCTTAAAATGTCTCTTGAATAATCAAAACCATGCTTCTGACTGCATGCAGATGGTCAATGAATTGTAGACGAGAACTTTGGCAAAAATTAGTTCTAAACTGTTTTTACATTAGCATAAGCACAGTTGATCTTATGTTTTGTGGCTGTGTACCATAACCACCCCTGACAGAAATTGGTCCAAGTGTAGCTACTGAGTTTGGCCAAGAAATTTATATGGCTTCATATTTTATAGCTTACCTCATGGCAAGTGTCTTTGAACAGAGCCCTGGCTACTTCTGCCTGGTCACTATCAGCTGCCAAAAAAAGATGCAATTCAAAAATTATACTACTTACAGTAACATGATACAGTATTTATTGCAATGGAGAAGTTGGCCAAATGACTGAAAGAAATCAGGAAAAGAACAGACCAATGGCAGCATTCTTGCCTCAAGAGAAAGACATTATAGGCCCATGGATTCAAACAGAAAGTTTAGGCCGACATTAATTGTGGCACTGAAGGGTAATGTAGTCAATGTCCTTGCCTGTTCTAGGTGTACATGAAACATCCTATTTGTTGAGAAACTTGCGTAGGTCCTGGCTAACATTTCTACTTTAAGAGCAATACCAAGAACTGTAAGCAAATTGTCCATCATGGCTCCCAACATTATAAAAGTAATTATACATTAAAGTGCTGTGAAGCACATCAAAAAGTATTTTTCCTTCCTTTGATCGGCATTTGAAAAGGAAAACGAGGGAATCTAAATTAGAATGCAAGGATATTAAGAGTAAAAAGGAACCAAAAATACTTTCCAAAATAAAAAAGACTAATGGACATAAAAGCAGTAATAAATGTGGCTGCATATGGACTACAGTTGGCAATTAAAACACATCTGGAATGAAACAGGAAAGTATGAAGGAAATAGAGAAGCATTCATTAGAGACAACACCACAGAAGAAATTCATAGTCTAAACAGAATTCTGTTTGATACTGTGCTGAAATAGCAAGTGTTCAGTTACATTAATGCAAATGCACACAGCACTAAAAAAATGGAAAGGAAGCAAATTGATTGACAGGGTCCTAGATAGTTACAACTTCTCATACACAATGCTAAATTTACCAGACAGACACCAGCAACAATCTCAACAGAACAGAGACATAAAAGACCGCAGATACTAGAATCTGGAGCAAAAGACAAGCTGCTGGAGGAACTCAGTGGGTCGAGCAACATCTGTGGAGGCAAAGGGACGGTCAACATTTTGGGTTGGGTCCCAATGTGGTTTCTTGACCTGAAATGGCAACAATGCCTTTGCTTCCACAGATGCTGCTTGAGTTCCTACAGCAGTTTTTATTTTCAACAATAGATTCCTGGAGTTACTTTTTCCCAAAAGATTAATCAATTCCCCTTTGATTATTAAATACCCTATATTATATTGCACAACTGACTCATTTATTCTTTACAAAAATGTAATGCTTATATGATAAAGAAACAGAACGATTGAAAAAGTGGAAAAATACAAATCATCTTCTACCATGACATTCTAAAATCAAAATAAAAGTTTTTATGTTATTCAGATTTCTCCAGATCAGATAGCAGCCAAGTGATAGCCCAAAAGCTCTTCGAGTGTAATTATCAAAACAGCAGCTGGAAGGAACACACAAGTAGCTAAAGATCATATCAACCCCTCAGTAGCTTTTATTCCTTCCCTGATAAAAGAGATCAAGAATGAAAGAAAAAAAATCGCTCCCCTGTCATGAATTCAGAGCGACTAGAATTCTCAGTTCATCTAATTCAAATTGATTTTCAGTATGGGTTAATTCCAGTAGTATTAACTATCCCATTGCATAGCACATCAGCAGGGTAAATAATCAATTGGTAGTAAAGTGTATACAAAAATCTTACCTCCATAGAAAAGTATGGTATTGTGAAGCAGCAACTGGGCATCAGCTTTAAATTCATCAAAACTTTTGTATTTGTTTTCATTCAATTTCTGGAAAAGAAATTTAAACAATTTTAAAGACATCACTTGAGCACTAAAGTACCACTGATTTAGCGTGACTAAGTCAGTCAAAACCTATTATATCTAAAGGGATTACAATGTTTTTTTTCTTTTATTGATATTTTGGGAATACACATTTCATCTAAATTTCAACTTTGAAGCAGTAGGCATTGAGCTTTGCCTGTTATTACAATTTTAGAATTTTAAGTTTACTTTATGGTAGGCTGGAGAGACGAGCAACACCAAAATCAGAATTCTGGTGATAGCTGCATAATGATCAAGTTACTCAAAACAAGAGGGTGCAATCTGGCACATTGTTCCAATGCTGGTCCTTATCCATTTAGTCCATAAGACCATAAGATATAGGAGCAGAATTAGGCCATTCAACCCATCAAGTATGCTTTGCCATTCAATTCTGGCTGATTTTTTTTCCTCAATCCCATTTTCCTGCCTTCTCCCTGCAACCCTTAACCACCTTCCCAATCTTATCAATCTCTGCCTTAATTACACTGAATGACTAGGCCTCCATAGCAAGGAATTCCACAGATTCACCACCCTCTGGCTGAAGAAATTCCTCATCTCAGTTCTAAAAGGATGTCCCTTTATTCTGTGGCTGTGCCCTCAGATCCTAGACTCTCCTACTAACAGAAACATCCTCTCCACTTTCACTCTATCCAGGCTTTTCAGTATGCAGTCAGTTTCAGTGAGATTTCCCCCCCACCCTTCTGAACTCCACTAAGTACAGGTCCAGAGACATCCAATGCTCCTATGTTAAGTCTTTCATTCCCAGCATCATTCTTGTGAACCTCCTCTGGACTCTCTCCAGAGCCAGCACATCTTTCCTTGGAAAAGGGGCCCAAATTTGCTCACAATATTCCAAATGCAGTCTGACCAACGCCTTATAAAGCTTCAGTAGTACATCCTTGCTTTTATATTCTAGTCCTTTTGAAATGAATGCCATTCATTTGCCTTCCTTACTAGCAACTCAACATGCAAGTTAACCTTAAGGGAATCATGAGCTAGAACTCCCAAGTCTCTTTGCACCTCCAATTTCTGAATTCCTTCTCCATTTAGAAAATAGCCTATGCCTTTATTCTTCTTACCAAAGTTCATAACCCCACACTTCCCTACGCTGTATTCCATCTGCCACTTTTTTGCCCACTCTAACCTGGCCAAGTCATTCTGCAGACTTCCTGACTCCACCACACTACATATCCCTTCACCTATCTTTGTATCATCTGCAAACGTGGCCACAATGCCATCAGTTCCTTCATCCAAATCATTAATGTATAAATTGAAAAGTTGTGGTCCCAACAGTGACCCCTGTAGAACTTCACTAGTCACTGGCAACCAGGCTCAAAGGAACCCCTTTATCCCCACTCTGCATTCTGTCAGTCAGCCAGCCAATCTTCTATCCATGCTAACATCTTGCCTCCTAGCATGGGCTCTTATCTTGTTTAGCAGCCTTGTGTGTGGCACCTTGTCAAAGGCCTTCTGAAAATCCAAGTAAATAACACCGACTGACTTTTTTCTGCTTGTTACGTCCTCAAAGAATTCTAACAGATTTGTCAGGCAAGATCTTCCCTTAATGAAACTGTGTTGACTTCATAAGACATTACAGCACAGAACAGGCCCTTCGGCCCACAGCATTTTATTCTGCTCTCAGATTTAACCCTTCCCTCCCACATAGCCCTCCATTTTTTTATCATTCATGTGCCTAAAGAGTCTCTTAAACGTCTCTAATGTATCTGCCTCCACCACCTCTGCTGGCAGTGCATTCCACGCACCCACCACTCTAAAAAAAAAACGACACACTTGCCTCTGACATCCCCTCCAATCAACTTAAAATTATGCCCCCTCATGTTAGCCATTTTTACCCTGGGAAAAAGTCTCTGGCTGTCCACTTGATTTATGCCTCTTATCATCTTGTACACCTCTATCAAGTTACCTCTCATCCTCCTCTCCAAAGAGAAAAGCCCTGGATTGCTCAACCTATCCTCAGAAAATGTGCTCTCCAATCCAGGTAGCATCCTGGTAAATCTCCTCTGCACCCCTTCTAAAGCTTCCACGTCCTTCCTACAGTGAGGCGACCAGAACTGAACACAATATTCTCTGGCACTTTTTCCTTATTTACCAAAACCTTCACAATTTGAATAGTACCAAACCTCCCTTTAATTTTCCCCACTTAAAGGAACGTAAACCCAGTTTCTCTAATCTCTCCACGTTAATGAAGCCATTGATCCATAGTTCTATTATTCAAAAATGATGGGTATTTTCAGAGATACAATACTTCCAACTACAGTCATTCCTTACTCACCTCCTGTATGCTGGCAACATCTATAGGTGTGTGCACCAATCTTCTGTACATTGGATGCTTACTTTCTTTTCCCTTTTTACCAAGCTCTGTGGCCTGCAAAAATAATAAGTATTATTAATAACCGCCTTAAAAATGTAACAAAACTAAAAAAGCAACCCTGCCAGTTTCAAAACACAAAATTCACTATTCAACTACTGAAAGTAATATAATGTATATTGGCATTTATATTAGCAGTAAATACACAAGGCATTAGCAAAACTAGTTTTGACCTGGAAATGTGAAATAAAAGCAGAAAATACACAACAGGTTGGACAGTATCTTTGACCTGACTTATTAACTATTTTCCATAGATGCTACCTCATCTACAATGCTTCTAGCATTTGTTTTTTCTTTAATTGTTATTAGAGTCCTCAACTGCAAACCTTTACTCCAATTCCCCCCACTCAACAATATCTTCTCCCCAGATTGTCAGCCCACTCAGTCAATACTGGGTGCTTGGTGCTGAGAACCCTGGAATAGATTAGATAGGGGCATAACAAGGGTACAGTGCTGATGGATACAAGTCTACTTCTGGTACTTAATGTGATACTTTGTACTGTTATTGTTTACCTGTACTACATTAATGCACTCTGTACTGACTCAATGTAACTGCACTGTGTAATGAATTGACCTGGACGATCGGTTTGTAAGACAAGCTTTTCACTGTACCTCTGTATAAGTGACAATAATAAACCAATACACTTTCAAGACTCTTAAAGAGGGCAAATAGTCCTAGTTATCATTGCTACACCACTGGTAGCTTGGCTCTTAGTAATGGAACTCGCTGCTTAAATTTTCACTTCCCTTTTTCTATTTAAGAGGTTTCTTAAAACCTCTGAGCAAGCTTTGGGTTAAGTGGCCCTCAATGCACTCCTATTCTATAGGATATAATCCATGGACATGACTGGTTGTTTCAGGAAGGAAGACGGAGACCTCATGAGTTGTACCATATAGCCCATTACTGTATAGGACTGACATTATGGAATCTATAATATAGCAACTCAGGTAGGACCTTAATCAATATGTATTAAATAGGACTCCTCCTAATATTCCAGTCAATAGAGCTACTGGCAGTAATCCTTCTAATATTCTCACAAAGTACAACAATATGCATACAAGACCATTAGCTCCAGGGATCAATACAACTTTTCGTTCAACTTCTTGAAAATCCACAATGATTGTAACTCTCTGGATCTTTGATCATATTACCAATTTTGTTAGCTGTGAAGAAATGTATTGCCATTGTCTAAAATGATTTAAACTCATTTGGAAATGGAAACACCACCCAAATTCAGTTAACATTATCTACTTGAAAAGGCAGAATCAAAATACATGAACAGTCACAGGAATAAACAATCTTAAAAAAACCATAGAAACGATCTAAAGAGCTGCACGTTGTGCAGTGAAGGAGGCTTCTATTAGAATTGTAGAAACATAGACCAGAAACAGGCCCTCTCTCCACTTTGCCCATGCTGACCGTGATACCCATCTATTCTAATACCATTTGCCCACATTACATCCATATGCTTTTTCTAACCAAGTACCTGTCCAAATGCCTTTTAAAAGTTGCAATTGTATTTGACTCCACCACCTCCTCTGGCAGCTCATTCTAGGTATTCACCACCCTCTGTGTAGAAAAACTTTCCCCTCAGACCTCCTTTAAATTTCTACCCTTTTATCTTAAACTTGTGAACTCCAGTTCCAGACTCATCTGTCCTGGGAAAAAGATTCTGACAAATCTATCCCATCTATGCCCTTCATCTTTTTTTTAAAGAAACCTCTACGAGATCCCACTAGAACATCCCTCAGCTATGTTCTAGTGAGAATAAACCCTGCCTATCCAATTT